>NW_026652280.1:121369622-121660396 GCF_009828535.3 Hylobates moloch
AATTAACTTCTCTACATACCCTTTACTAATGCAGAGTGAAACATCCAGGAACATGAAATATATTCTGTAAACTCAAAGGTCATAAAGGAAGTGGAATGTTGGATCAGAATAATGCCTAATGATTTAGTGACATTACAGTTTAATCTTCACATGAATACTTTGAGTTAGAGTATGTTGTTCATTAATTGGTTGATTATTTTATTCCAAAATATTTAATTGGCATGGTACTAGCTGCCATAAACTGTTTTAGGTACTAATTATACAGCAATAAACAAAACAATAATACCTGCCCTGATGTAACCTACATTACTATTATTGCTACCACATAAATGAAAAATCAGCTGAGTTTAAAAATTTATTTTGGTTAATGTCACAAAAAAATGTGAGAGCTGAGATTTTAATACAAAGTTCCTTGGCCTCAGAGTGAGTGCTATTATCATATACACAGCAACATATGGCCTCTCACAATAGGCTACCAAGTCATAGATTTGTTAGATCCCCAACACTGAAAATTAATAGTGAATGGAGCTTTCTAGTTTTAAAAATATGTTTCCTAGAGAATTCTATAAAACATTGAAAGAAATCAGGGTAAAAATTCATGAATTAAACTACGTCTCTAAGAAACTCTGTAGCCTGTTCTGTTCCTTTCTATGCCTGATCATTTACTTGAATTATCTTTGAATCTAAAGGGACAACAGCAAAGAATGTTAGAGTATTTAAAATATTTAGACAATAAGTATTGTTCTGTATGTAACTTTGATTATTCCTTAAATTATTTTGGAGCAATCAAGACACCTCAAATACCTTCATTAATCAATTAATTAATCAATATCACTTATATCTGAAGAAAGAGGAAAACTTATGAGTTATAAACATATTCCATGTGTGATTGTGAGGCAATTCAATTTCAACAATTAATTTTCAAATTCTAAACTTTTTTGAATTCAAATAGGCAAGATATTTATTTTAACATTGCAAGAATTTTGATAATTATTTTCATTTAAGTATTTGTTTAATATTTTCCTTGATTAACCATATTTTCCATGAGAGCAGAAACCTTTTCTTCTTGTTCACTGATGTGTCATCATGGCTTATTGCACTTTGTATGTGCTCAGTAAATGACTTAAATAAGCAAAGGGCTGAATGCTCCCAATAGTAACAGATATACAACACTCATCACATTCTTGCCATCAAGCATTATTATTTTATTTATTTATTTATTTAAGCAGACGCAGCCTCACTCTGCCACCCAGGCTGGAGTGCAGTGGTGTGAATTCAGCTCAGCTCACTGCAGCCTCCACCTCCCAGGTTCAAACGATTCTCTGATCTCAGCCTTTCGAGTAGCTGGGACTACAGGTGCGTGCCAACACACCCGTCTAATTTTTTTATTTTTAATAGAGTCATGGTTTTATCATATTCGCCAGGCTTGTCTCAAACTCCTGACCTCAAGAGATCGGCCTGCCTCAGCCTCTCATTGATGGGATTACAGGTGTGAACCACAGCACCTGGTCATCAAGTATTATCAATAATAATACTCAGTAATAATTTAAGTTAATTAGTTAATTTGTCAGGTGGGAGATTAACCTAACTCTTGTTATTATTTGGTTACTGATGAGGATAAACACATTTTTCTTCTGTTTATGTTCTTTTTGTTAAATTCTTCATCTTAAATTGTTCATATGCATTTATATCTATTGAGATTTTACTTTATTTTTATGTTTTAGTTTAATTGATTCTTGTATGTAACAAGCAAATTGGCTACTTATATTTTCTGGGCAGTAAGCTGTCCCTTAATAGAGTATAAGACCTATCTCTTTTAAAGTGTTTTCAGTAATCACTGTTACTTTCTGCCTGGCACATGGACTTGGAAGAAGCTTAACAAGGCTGAGTTAAGGAAGAGGAATACCTGAAAACCAGATGGATAAGTAAGGCTTCCCCCTCCCAGATTCCAAAAATTGGGCAAGTAATTGACTCTTTTATTTGTCAATTAGTCTAATGATCAAGGCAATAAATATGAAACTGGCAATGTAAAACCTATTTAGCAAATATCAGGATTTCTACTAGAATATAGGTATAAAAAATATAGAATAAAAAAACCAACAGCATTCTTTTTCAGTCAGATAAAATCTCTTCAGAAAGATAAAATAAACATCAGAAAAAAAAACAAATTGTGTATTTTAATTACTTGGATTCTGTGAAACAAAGAAAAAGGGCTCCACTTGAGAAAGTCAGCTGATATTTTACAGAATATAGACAAGTAATGCAATTCACACTTCAATAAATATGATTGAATACTGCTTAGAACTTAAATATGAAATGAAATAGATGCTATTTGGAAGAGAGGATAATTCAGGAAAGTCTTTTGGAACACTTAGGAGATATTTTTCTTATTTTTTAAGATACAATTTTATTAGGAAAGTGAAATTCACCTTGAGTTAACATGTTCAAAGTGGTGGGAAGTGCTAAGGAGAGTAAAAAACAGATACAAACCATCTAAGCATAGACATTTTCTAAATTTTTTTTTTTTTTTTTTTTTTTTTGAGAAGGAGTCTTGCTATGTCTCCCAGGCTAGAGTGTAGTGGCATGATCTCCACTCACTGCAAGCTCCGCCTCCCGGGTTCACGCCATTCTCCTGCCTTAGCCTCCAGAGTAGCTGGGACTACAGGTGCCCGCCATCACGCCCGGCTACTTTTTTGTATTTTTAGTGGAGACTGAGTTTCACCTTGTTAGCCAGGATGGTCTGGATCTCCTGACCTCGTGATCCGCTTGCCTCAGTCTCCCAAAGTACTGGGATTACAGGCGTGAGCCACCGCATCCAGCTGACATTTTCTAAATAATTTTATCCGTAATAGTAGTCACTAAGTAATTGTATTTGTCTTTATGTTAATCATATCTTCAAAAATTCTCTGTGAAGAATTTGGTCGGAATAGATTCAATTTTATGAGTTCTTCTATTTCTCTTGACAAAAAAGAGTACAGATGTGAATAAACATTTATCCCCAAGTAAAGAAAATAGGAAAAAGCCACAAAAGTTAATTCAGGCCGGGGGCGGTGGCTCACGCCTGTAATCCCAGCACTTTGGGAGGCCGAGGCAGGCAGATCACGAGGTCAGGAGAGCGAGACCATCCTGGCTAACACCGTGAAACCCCGTCTCTACTAAAAATACAAAAAATTAGCCAGGCGTGGTGGTGGACGCCTGCAGTCCCAGCTACTCTGGAGGCTGAGGCAGGAGAATGGCGTGAACCCAGGAGGCGGAGCTTGCAGTGAGCCGAGATCGCACCACCGCACTCCAGCCTGGGCGACAGAGCAAGACTCCACCTCAAAAAAAAAAAAAAAAAGTTAATTCAGTCTATTTTTCAGTATTTTTCCATATGCATGCTTAAGAGCTAATGAGAACCTGTCAAGTACTGTGATGATTGGGGAATTAAGATTTATTCTAAGTGACAATTCAGCACAATTTTCTGGAAAGAAAAACACGGAAAGGAAGACACTTAACTGGAATTTTGGTAGTGAAAGAGAAAGCAGCAAATAAGAAATAAGCTAATTACATAGGATTGACACATATAATGCAATATACTCTAGGCTGGGAAGTTTGTGACCAGTTCAATCCCTGACTAAGCTCTGTTTCTGAGGACTTGTTGAATAATGCCCATCTTTGTCCTTCTTGGTGTCTAATTCATTCAGTAATTATGGTTATATCAGCCATTAATTATGGGGCTTTATTGTATCATGTGTTAGAGAAAGTAAAAATTAGATAGGCAGTTATATTCAGATGCTACATCTTTTGACCCAAAGCAATTTACCTAATTCTTTAAATCTTCTCTTTACTCATGTGTGAAATGAGAAAATTTATATCTTCCTTATAGGATTGCTGAAAGGACTTAATGAAATAATGCATGTAAAACAGTACAGTACCAGACATATGGTAATGAAAAAATAATTTTAGATTATGATGATGATGAAGTGCTTGAAAATTGAAAATTCACAATTTATTTAACTTTTGTAGTCTATGATTTGTCTATTCATTCTCTTAACAGCATGTATTGAAAACTGGATATATAATATTTTTAAAAGATCACTTATCAGTATATTCTTCTATGGAACCTGCTTTTGGTGTTGTATTTAAAATATTCTTCACCTAACCCAAAGTCACAAATATTTTCTCCAATGTTTTGTTCCTACGTGGAGTATATTTCTATTCTGAGTTAATTATTGTATATGATTCAAGGTTGGTCTAAGTTCATTTTTAAACATGAATATTCAATCATTCCATCCACATTTGTTGAAAGGACTGCTTATTTTTTTTTAATTACTAGATTGCCTTCGCACATTTGTTGAAAACTAGTTGTCCATATATGATTAAGGCTACTTATATACTCTTTATTCTGTCCCATTATTCAAATTGTCCATCTTATGCCAGTAACACAACCTTAGTTAAGATTAACATAAATCTTGAAATCAGATAGGGTTAGTGCTCCTTTCTCAAATTAATTTTTGACTATTCTAAGTTCTTATAATTTACATTCACATTTGAGAAACAGTTTGTCAATTTCTACCAATGGAAAAATAGCATGTTGGTGCCTTAATCAAAACATTTTATGCACCTCATAAATATATACATCTAATATGTAACTATAAAAATTTAAAAATAGCAAAATTTAATTTTAAAAAATATACTGGGATTCTCTTAATAGATATTCATTTTTATTTTTAATAGACTTCATTTTTCAGAGAAGTTTTAGATTCACAGAAAACCTCAGTGGACGGTACAGAGATTTACCATATACCCTGTTTCCATGCATGCATAGCCTCTCCCATTATCAACATTCCTTACCACAGTAGTACTTTTGCTATGATTGATGAACGTATGTTAACAATCATGCCACCCAGAGTTAGGGTTCACTCTTGACATCGTACATTCTGTTTGTTTGTGCAAATTTTTATGATGCATATCCACCACTACAGTTTCATACAAGTAGCTTCACTGCCCTAAAAATCCTCTGTACTATGCCTATGTATCCCTTTCCTTCTCAAACCCTAGCAATCACAGATTTTATTTTCTTATTAATACTATCTCCATACTTGTCTTTTCTAAGATGTCATATAACTGCAATCCCTTTTTGATTGGTTTCTTTCACTTAATAATACACATTTATGATTTCTCCATGTCTTTTTGTGGCTGGGTAGCTTTTTTTTTAGTGCTGGATGATACCCCATTATGAAGATGCAACAATTTATTTACACATCCACTTATGGAAGGACATCTTGGTTGTTTCCAAGTTTTGGTAATTATGAATAAAGCTACTACAAACATCTATGTGCAGATTTTTGCATGGACATAAACTTTTCAACACTTTTGAGAAAATGCCAAGAAACATAATTCCTGGATTATGTGTTATGAGTATGTTTAGTTTTGTAAGAAACTGCTAAACTGTCTTCTAAAAGTGACTGTATCATTCTGCATTCCCGTAAGCAGTAAATATGAGTTCTTGTCGCTCCACATCTTCACCAACATTTGGTGATGCTGGTGTTCTGGATTTGGCCATTCTAATAGTGGTTATCTTGTTTGTAGTGCTATCTCATTGCTGTGTTAATTTATACATTCCTAATGACGTATATGATGTGAAGCATCTTTTTATATCATTATTTGCCATTTGTATATCTTTTTGCTGAGATGTATGTTAAGATTTTTGGCTCAAGTTTTAATCAAGTTGTCCATTTTATTATTTTTCGGTTTTCAATGTTCTTTACATATTTTGGATTACAGTTCTTTGTCAGATATGCCCTTTGAAAAATATTTTCTCTCAGCCTGTAGCTTGCTCTCTCATTCTTTTTACAGTATCTTTGATAGAGCAGATAATCTTAATTGTAATGTACTTCAGCTTATCAATTATTTATTTCATATCTTTGGTGTTACTAATATCTCTAAAAATCATCACCAAAATGAAGGTCCTCTAGATTTTTTTCATATGTTATAGGAGATTTTTTAGTTTTAAGCTTTACATTTTGGTCTACAATTTGAGTTAATTTTTGTGAAGCATATAAAGTCTGGGTCTGATTCATTTTTTAAATTATTTTTAAATACATTTTGTAGATTCCATCAGATTTTGTACATAGACAATAATTTTGTCATTAAATAAATGATTTTTGCCTTCTTCCCTTCCAATCTGGGCTTTGTCCTCCCCCACTTTCTCTCTGTGTCTCTCTGCTTTCTCCCCATCTCTCTTTGTGCCCTTCTCCATCTCTCTGTCTCTGTCATCAACACTGTCTCCACCAAACCCACTGACTTGGTTTTACCTTATTGGACTGGATAGAATCTTTGGTAAATGATTGGATAGAAATGGGAAGTGGTAAAAGTGGATGTGGACATTATTTATCTTATTTCTGATCTTATGATAAAGGCAGTACATACTTTCCTTTCAGAATAGTATCAGTTGTAGGATTTTTATGGATTCCATTTATCAGATTAAAAGAGTTTCCTTTTGTTCTTAAATTGCTGAGAATTTTTGTCACAAATAATGTTAGATGTCATCCCATACTGTTTCTGCATCAATATCTTCCTTCTTGCTTTCTTTATTTCTTTTCTTTCTTTCTTTTGTAATGCCTTTGGTTTTGAGATCGGGTAAGTCTGACTTTATAGAATGAGTTGTGGAGTATTTCTTCCCTTTCAAACTCTAGAGTATTCTGTGTAAAATCAATATTACTTCTTCCTTAGATATCTAATATAATTTACTAGTGAAGCAATCTGAGCCTTGAGTTTGTGGTGTAAAAGAAAAATTGTGTTGGGAGTCTGGGAGTGAATAGAGAAGAGTAAATAAGAAAAAGGCTTAGTCTTTAAGACTGATATGTGCAAAAAAATCCTCTCAGCTGGTCAGTGTGCTCCTGGTTGAACTATTGACTAAGATCTGTTCTGTTGCCTTGCCGTGTGGCCACTGCCAATCTTTGTCTCTTCTAGCGTCCAATTCAATTATTCCATCATTATTATTATAACAGCCATTAGTTGTGGGGCTAGTATAATAATAATATTATGTTGTGAGTATTTTTGGTTAAATTATCATCCTTTAGAGATTGTTTTTAATTAATTTCTACATATATTTATATTTTAAATAATAAAATAATGTTATACACTTACTTATGCAATTATTTCAAATAATGCAAATAATGTTCATTAATTTTTACAGATCTAAATTTCCTACAGGTCTCATTTTTCTATGTGTAAAGGACATTTTAAAAGCATTTCTTATATTGAATTACTTTCTATAATAATTTTTCTCAGCTTCTGTATGTCTGAAAGGGTACTTTACCTTAATTTTCATAAGATTATTTTGCTGATGTGGAATTCTACAATGAAACTCTTTATAAAACAAGTTTTGGCCAGGCTCAGTGGCTCACGCCTGTAATCCCAACCAATTGGGAAGGTGAGGCAGGTGGATCACATGGTCAGGAGTTTGAGACCAGCCTGGCCAAGATGGTGAAACCCCGTCTCTACTAAAAATACAAAACTTAGCTGGGCACTGTGGCGGGCCAGCTACTTGGGAGGCTGAAGCAGGAGAATCACTTGAACCTGGGAGGCAGAGGTTGCAGTGAGCCGAGATCGCACCACTGCACTCCAGCCTGGGTGACAGAGCAAGATTCCATCTCAAAAAAAAAATAATAATAAAATAAAATAAAAATAAAACAAGTTTCAAGATATCTACTCTCTTTCTTATTTCATTGTTCCCAGTGATAAATCTTCTGCTACTGTCACATTTTCTTCCCCTCTTTATATAACATTATATTTCATATCTGGCTACATTTACGATGTTCTCCTATCACTGATACTGAGAAAATTGATTATGATGTAGTTCTTATAGTTATTTTCATGTTTCTTGTGTTTGGGGTTTGTTGAGCTTCTCAGATCTGTGGCTTTACAATTTTCATAAAATATTAAAAATAATTCACCAATTATTTCTTCAAATATATTTTTTCTTCTTTTCCTCTTTCCTTTTCTTCAGAACTTCCAATATATATATGCAGTTGGCTCCTTGACATCTTTCTACCAGTTATTGATGCTGTGTTCTTTTTTTACTCTGTTCTCTCAGTGCCTTATTTAACTACTTTGTATTTCTGTATTCTGAATGTAATATTGTTTTACTGCAATATTTATTAAGTTCTTAATCTCATCTAGTATATCTCAGACATTGTAGTTCTCAGCTATAGAAAATCAATTTAAAATATTCATTTTCCATTTCCCTTGCCTCTACTTTACATTAGGTATATATAATATAGAAACAAAAATTGTTTTAATTTTCTTGCCTGCTATTTCTATCCTCCCTCCATTTCAGTTCTGAGTAATTTTTAATTGATTTATCTCATTATTTTGAATTACATTTTCTTGATTCTGTGCATATCTGGAATTCTTTTAAAAAATAGCTAAAATTAAACAGCAAATATTGTGAATTTTACCTTGGTATGGGCTAGGTAATTTTGTGTCTTTATAAATATTCACAGAATTTGTTCTAGTCTACAGTTGTTAACTGAAAATATTTTGATCCTGTTGGCTCTTGCTTTAACAATATTTTAGGCAGGGTGATAGAAGTGTTCATTCTATATTAGTAGTTTTTAATAAAGGCAATTTTTTACCCCGGAAGACGTTTGGCAATGTCTGGATTTTGTAACCAAATTTTTTTATTTTTTTGAGATGCAGTCTTGCTCTGTCGCCCAGGCTGGAGTGCGGTGGCGTGATCTCAGCTCACTGCAAGTTCCATCTCCCAGGTTCACGCCATTCTCCTGCCTCAGCCTCCCGAGTAGCTGGGACTACAGGCGCCCGCCACCACGCACAGCTAATTTTTTGTATTTTTAGTAGAGATGGGGTTTCACCGTGTTAGCCAGGATGGTCTCGATCTCCTGACCTCATGATCCGCCCGCCTCGGCCTCCGAAAGTGCTGGGATTACAGGCATGAGCCACCGTGCCTGGCCTGTAATCAATTTTGTAATCAAAATTGATTGTCAAAAGTTAGGGATGAATGCCACTGACACTTAGGGGTTAGATACCATGGATGCTGCTGAACATTTCATAATGCTTAGGGCAGGCCCCCAACAACAAATAATCATAGCCTAAAATATTAAAATTTTTGAATTTAAACTCAAATATTTGAATTTTTCAAAAAAGTTGAATTTGGGAAACTCCAACTTAGGGCTAGTTATTCCACAAACCTAAGGCAGGACCCTTTTGTATATTCTACTCAATGTCTTGAGCAACGTGAATTTCTTCGGTATGGTTTGTAAGACCAGTACTAGGTTTGGATCTCTGTAAGAGCCAGGTGCTATCATATCGTATCTTTACTTGTGTGTCTATGCTGTGCCACAAAAGCTTTTGTCAAAAGCATGTGGAGGTGCCGATCAATACTCAGAACTGGAGGAGTTCCTCTGCAGATCTCTGAAGCCCTGTCTTCCTACAGCTTTCTCATCTCCAGTGTTCTGTTATGTAAATTCTAGCTCTTTTATCTCCCCTGAGCAATATGTAAAAAAAAAGATACATATTTTCTCCAAACAGTAGTTTTTCACATTGAATTAATTTTTAGAGTTTTAGGATGCTTGCTTGTCTTTAAAGTGTTAAGTAATTCACTTTCTCTTATTGTCAGCTCTGGAAATATTTATGAAATATTATTAAACTGAACATGTATCAAACCAGCTAAAAGGTGCTTATGAATATAGCATGAAAAAGAAATTCTGCAAAGGCACAGTGCAATTATGTAAGGCATTTGTATACAGTATTAAATAATCACACTTCTGTAATGTTTTTATATTTTCATCATATTTTCATTTACTAAAGTAGTTCACTGATGATCCTTTATTGGTTAAAATCTTAACATTGTACCCATTAACTAAAAATAAAAAAATAAAAAAATAAACCAATTGAATAGATGTGATTAATATCACAAAACCATATATTTTTGGAATTAGTAAAAACTTGCCATGCTGTGGAAAAGCATTAGGATCACCAGTTTTGATTGCCATAAGGTGGCTTTGGTATGTGGAAACTTAAATGATAATTTGTTTAGGATGCTTAGTTGAATATTTTAACTAAAAATACTCTAACCTGAGTAATATTTTAGAAAATGAATGAGCGTTGGAATCTCGTTTAACTTAATATTTCTCAATAGAGCTCTTTTTACTATGGAAGATCTCTAACAGTTGTAATATTGACCTTAAAGCGAATATTTCTCTGGATAGGAATAGGGTGTGTGTATCTCTGTGAGTGTGTGCACGCACGCATGTGTATTTCCATGCCAATTATGCATAATCATGATGCTATTCTGTTTATAAATACAAGAAAATAAAACAAAATAACAACCATGTTATATATTCTCTTTGAGATTTTTAACTCAGAGTAACTTCATCAGAAAGTGTGGTGGTACTAATTATTACAGACAGCCAAATACGTAAGGATTTAACTAGCAAAGTTAACTTTATGTTTCTGGATCAAAAAAGTCTATCAAAATTGGTTAACAACTGTCCATGACCTTTCCTGAGGCTGGGGTTATTAGTGTTACATAGAAGTGTGTGTGTGTGTGTGTATGTGACAGAGAGAGAGAGAGACTATAGATTTCACAGAACTTTTTTAGTAATAACAGTTATTGTATTAAATGAGTTAAGTGCCTAGAGTGGAAGTTGCTCAAAAATATCCATTGTTGGAATAAATTTAGTATTGTAAACTGTGGCTTAGTTCACAGTAGCTATAACCTATAATAACTTCTTATGATCACAAAAGTAAAGTAGTTGTTAAATGCATTTCTTTGTAGAGAAGAGAGAAACAGTGGTTAGATTATTTGTTTAATATTAAATATCATATGGAGTAGATCCCGTACACAAACCCAGATATATTTAAGAAAAGCTTTTTGACCATGCTGTCAATGATAATCTCTTTAAAAGAAGTAACAAACAAATCAAAAATAAATATTGAATAGTATTTACACTAAAGCACATCTTCCAAATAATACACATGTTTTATTTGGTACTGTTCCCAACAGCCCAAATGCAGGCTTCAAAGAAAACCATTTTTTTTTCCACTGGCAAAGATTTTCTAACAGCAATGTTGGTTCCAGTATTTTATTTGAGTATTTATGGCTAGTGAATATGGACAATAATTTCAAAATAAAAACATAATGTTTTCATGGGATATCTGCCATTAATGTCTTTCCTGACTGTTTTTTGCACTATGGCACTCAAAATGTTTTCAGCTAAGTATTTTTGACAAAATGTACTGTATTAATTTTTCTTGGCTTCTGTCTCAGTCTGTATTGCGCTGCTGCAACAGAATACTACACATTAGGTAGTTTATAATGAATGGAAATGCATTGGCTTACAGTTAAGGGGGCTGGGACATCTGTGACCGAGGGGCTGGCATCTGTCAAGAGTCTTCTTGCTGCATCATCTTATGACGAAAGGGCCAAGAGAGGGCAAGACTGAGGGTAAGGGAACTCTCCCTTTTTACAGGGAACCCACTCCCTTGATGAGAAAGCCAACCCCGTGATAACAACATTAATCTGTTCACAAGGGCAAGCAAAAAGGTCTCACATCTTAATATTAGCACAATTTTCATTGAATTTCCAACACATAACTCTAAGGAGACACATTCAAACAATAGCAGCTACTATAAAATATAGTTACTGATAATAATCTGAAGCCTCAGTTCTACCCTACCACCAGATAAATTCCTTTCAATTAAGATATTTTATCAGGAGATTCAGTCCCAATAGCTGTTCTGATGTTCAGCTCATCTTGTGGCCATTAATTTAGTACCTGTTGTGGCTGAAGTGAGTGCTGTTGTTGGCTTCTAACCTTTATTTTGGGGTGGTCTAATTCATATTGCTGAGCTTCTACTTAAGTGTTATTTTTAAGTTTTCTGATACACTTTTTAAATTGAATAGGTTAATAGGAGAAGCAATCTCCATATGTCTTAGTGCAGGATGAAGAGCATCTCCTTTCCACATTTAGAGAGGAGGATAGCTAAGGAGTAAAGAAGGCACATTCTCAGTATGGGGTTGAGAGTTTGTGATTCAAGATGTAGTATTCTGCCAAATCTAGAAAAAAAATCTAAAATATAAAGAAAGAACATGCAAAACACAAATATTTCATTTAAAAAAAAGTCTACAAGACTTTCTGAGCTAAAGCTAAATTTCTCATTATCAAACATCAACTTAAGGGAGGAGTGTTGAATATGTTTAAAGGGAATGAATATGGGTCAGACACCAGATTCCATGTAGACCTCGAGCCAGACTGTTAATACCATAATGCATGGCGGAGTCACAATTCAATTAAACAAAATGCTCATTACACTAATATTTAATAAATTAGCTTATTAAACATAGGATTTTCTTACAAATTTGAAAGGTATAAAGAGAATAATCACTATGATTATTCATTCTACTTTTCAAAATTCCCAAAGTTTTTGTTTGTTTTAGATTTAAAAGAATGAATAGTTTATATTAATTGTAACCACACAGGCAATATACAAATAAAGCATTTTTAAAAGTAAAATTAAATACTATAGCCAAAGATACATATTTTATTATGTAGGATGTTATAATATAGTTCTTTAACAATGTAAACTCTTTTACTGCTCTTCTTGACTGTTAGATTAAAAACACTTTGTAAAAAAATGATGAGCATATAAGTAAAGACTTCAGTTTCTCTTATTAAAAGTGAAAACTCTTAATTTAAAATTTTTTTGTAACTACACATTTTAGGCTTTGAATATTATGTATTTAACTTTAAGACTAGGATGATTTTTAGCCCTGTCTCCTCTCATGTGGACACTTGAGTATAACATTTAAAAAAAAATTAAGCTAATAATTTACAAGATTTATTAATGTCAATCATTCTATTTTTTTCTGAAGTTTTCTGTGTACTTTTAGTTTACACATATTTTTCTTCACTACAAAACAACATCCACTGGTAATTTAGTTAAATACATTTATGTTCTATCTATTGGGAATTCCAATTATTATTTCATCAGATGCTCTTGCCTGTCTTCTATAAGATATAGCATTTTGTGAATTGATATTATCATTTTATGCTTTTTCCCTTTGACTTACAGTTATTAATTCAAGACTTTCCCTGTATCGAGTAAAACGTAAAATGTCACTTTTGTCTTTTGCCTTTGTTTTAGCTTATTATTTATTTTTTAGAGGACATCGAGATTCCTTTATTTTTGAGATGGAGTCTCGCTTTGTTGCCCAGGCTGGACGGCAGTGGCGCGATCTCGGCTCACTGCAAGCTCCGCCTCCCGGGTTCACGCCATTCTCCTGCCTCAGCCTCCACAGTAGCTGGGACTGCAGGCAGCCATCACCACGCCCGGCTAATTTTTTGTATTTTTAGTAGAGACGAGGTTTCACCGTGTTAGCCAGGATGGTCTCGATCTCCTGACCTCATGATCCGCCCGTCTCGGGACATTGATATTCTTGTCATTAACTTGTTCCTTCAGTTTGGCTATTTCTATTTTAATCTCATTTTGTTGTTTGAATGTATGGTCTCTCACCTATCCCTTTCTTATTAAATTTACAATCATGTTAAGTTCTTCTATGTTATGAAATTAACACTACAGAATGTTCTCCTATTTCTTAAATTATATATTTTTCCATGCCAGACTTTTCTAAGTTCTAAATATCCTTTTCATTTTCTTTTTTCTTTTTTTAATTCCTTTTTTTTTTTTTTTAGACAGAGTCTCACTCTGTCACCCAGGCTGGAGTGCAGTGGCGTGATCTCAGCTCACTGCAACTTCTGCCTCTTTGGTTCAAGCAATTCTCCTCCTGCCTCAGCCTCCCGAGTAGCTGGGACTACAGGTGTGTGCCATCACGCCTGGCTGATTTTCATATTTTTTTAGAGGCAGGGTTTTGCCCATTTTCTTTAAAATATTTATTGTTGTCTTATGCTTTTGCCTGTTTTAGGTCGTATGTTTTTGTTATATCCATGGAGACTTCTATTCAGATCATCTATTGGTTTTGGTCTATGGATGTCTTTTTCTTCTTGCACTTTCTGCTTTGTTTGAGACCTGATTGTCTTCAGTTCTTAGGCACAGTTTTAAGATTTACGTTGTCCTCTAAATGAAAACTATTAATAGAGAGGAAAACAGCTTGGCTAGAGCTAATTGCAGACAATCTTTGTCTTCTCTCTTGAGATTTTGTTAAATAACCTTCCTGGCTTTATTCTACTTTATATAATCACAGTTCTGGTAAGTGGGTAGTGAATTAAAATTTTCACTACTCTATGTTAGAAGCTGATATGGTTTGGATGTGTATCCTTGCCCAAATCTCATGTCTAATTGTAATCCTGAATGTTGGAGGTGAGCCTGCTGGAAGGTGATTGGATCATGGGGGTTGTTTCTCACGGTTTAACACCATCCCTCTTGGTGGTGTCATGTTGAGAGTGAGTTATCACAAATCTGGTTGTTTAAAAGTGTGTAGCACCTTCCCTTTCTCTATCTTCCTCTTGTTCCAGCCATGTAAGACACGCCTGCTTCTCCTTCCCCTTCCACCATGATTGTAAGCTTCCTGAGGCCTCCCCAGAAGCTGATGACACCATGCTTCTTGTACAGCCAGCAGAATTGTGTGGCAATTAAACCTCTTTTCCTTATAAATTACCCAGTCTCATGTATTTATTTGTAGCAGTGTGAGAACAAAGTTATAAAGAAGCTTTCTTATCTTTTCCATGGACTTTTGCTACTTAAAGTTCATGGCATGAGTTTGAAGTATTTTTTGTTTGATTAGTAGAAGTGGAGATATTTCTTTTCATTTACTTATTTTTCATACTTGAGTTATTTAAGTACACATTCTGTGTAGCGAATCTAGAACTATGCTTCCCACTATCATTTTTACTTGGAAATCAATATGACTAACTCTTAATAAAAATTTTTAATGTTAAATTAGATTAAATATGGAAAAATACTGGTCATTATTTTCTTATTGACAGACACTATTTTTGTCAGCTTCCTAGTAATGGTTGATATAGGTCTTACATTTAATATATAACCTACTATTTTCAGAATTTAAAATGTGTCATATTTCACTTATAAAATTATGAATCACTAGATTAAAATTTTATGTCAGAAGAGTTCTTTCTGAAATATTCACTGAGTCATACACATTGACTGATTAATACATTATGCTTCATTTTAAAAGACAAAAGGAAAATTAGAAAGAAAAGACAAAGGCCAGGCATGGTAGCTCACGCCTGTAATCACAGCACTTTGGGAAGGTGAGGCAGGTGGATCACCTGAGGTCAGGAGTTCAAGACCAGCCTGGCCAACATGGTGAAACCCTGTCTCTACTAAAAATACAAAAAAGTCGCAGGGCCTGGTGGTGGATGCCTGTAATCCCAGCTACTCAGGAGGCTGAGGCAGGAGAATCCCTTGAACCAGGGAGGCAGAGGTTGCAGTGAGCCAAGATCACACCACTGCATTCCAGCCTGAGCAACAAGAGTGAAACTCCATCTCAAAAAAAAGAAAGAAAGAAAGAAAGAAGAAAGAGTTAATTTATAGTTTTTACCAAGCAAAATTTGAAAAAGATCTAACTGGGACAGAGATTTCTGATTCATTTTCAGTATTCATTGTGTCTTTCTTTTTTTGGTGAAAAGATATCAACCCATTTCACCAACATGTTTTAGGACAAGATGGCTGCACAAGGAAAGCTGCATTTTCCAATATATTTTTGTAGATAGAGCTATGTGGCTATGTTCCCAGTGGGATGTTTGTGCAACTTCAAGTTGATCTCATTTAAAAATTAAAATTTCTTCTCTGCACTTTCTATTTCTGTCTTCCTACTAGAAAGGCGGAAGTGGAACAGCCACCATTAATCCATTGATCAAGGATGACAGGGTTGCCTCCACAGTCATGGAAAGCTTATCTCTGGTCTTTCCCATGTGAGACAAATTTCCATCATATTAAACTCAGTTATTTGGAATATACTTGTTAAAGGAGTTTAGTCTAGACCCTAAATATAATACTTTATTTTTTAAAAAAATAATAATAAAGAGTAGGAGGAGTCCACAAATTAACATGTCATGATAGCAAGAAAATATTAGGAAAAAAAACATGATTAGAAAATTATCTAGGTTATCATAGAAAGAGGAAAAAAGATCTTTCATTGCATCCTTTCTTTCTTCTTATTTTCTTTTTCTAATAGGGATAAATTTTACAGAACCATGAAGGCTATGGTAGGGAATGTGTTACAAGTAAAGTAGACACTTTAACAAATTTGGGGTGGCATCATCAATAACCACATATAGTAATAGAGAAGAACCACTATACAGTAGTAGTGAAGAACAAGATAAGTAGACTAATTGCTCTTTATATTGGAGGTAAGATGTAGAGGGCTAATGGAAAAGAGGTGTCCCAATTGTATGAACTGTGCATCAGGTATATGGGGATGTAAGTCCCATAAAGGCAGAGTTTTGTTTTGCTTACAGCTATCATTTAGTGCCTAACACAATGTCTTTCACATAAATTAATACCTGTATAGTGAGTGAAACATGAAGTATCCCTTAATGAGATAATGACAACGGTGGGTTGAGGGATACATGTGGAATATTACAAGTTCAGATTTGAACACATTAATTTGTAAATGATTGCTTGTCTTCAAAATAGAGATACTGATTAATCACAGTCAAGAAATAGAAGGAAAGAGAAGTAGTTTGATCGTTAATTTTATGTGTGAACTTAACTGTGTGAAGGGATACCCAGATAGCTTGTAAAACATTGTATCTAAGTGTTTCTGTAAGGGAGTTTCTGAAAGATATCAACATTTGTATTTATAAACTGAGTAAAGAAGATCATTCCTTACCAGAGTGGGCAGGTATCATTTAATCCACTAATGGCCATGATAGAACAAAAAAGTGGGGGAAATGTGAATTCACTCTCTCTCTGGGAGCTGGCCCGTTCATCTACTGCACTTAGAAATCAGAGTTTCCGGTTCTTAGGCATTCAGACTCCAGAAATTACATCAGCAGGCTCCCTGGTTCTCCAACCTTTGGCCTTAGACTGAGAGTTACACCACTGCATCCCTTGGGCCTAGAACTGAATTACATCACCAGCCTTCCCTGTTCTCCAATTGGAAGATAGAATTTCATGGGACTTCTCAGCTTCTCTGATTGCCTGAGCCAATTCCTATAATAAATCCCCTCTTATATATCTATAAATACCCTATTGGTTCTGTTTCTCTGGTGAGCTCTGACTAATACAAGCAGTCTGGACAAGAGATATAAATTTAGAATCTTTATTGTATAGATGGAACATAAAATCATGTGTAAAGATGAAAGCCCTCTAATCTCTCCCTGAATGAAGAGAAGGTGGTCTATGCTGTGGTCCTGAGAAACTCCACAGCCTAGAAAAAGAGTGGATAAAAAAGTCCAGAGAGTATCATTATGGAGGACCTTTCACCCACACATACCCTCAGCATGCTAGGGCCATCTATGTAAATAAAAGGTCATGGTATCCATTAACTTCAGAGTGATAGGAAACCAGAAAAAGACAAGCAGAAGGAAACTATGAACTTTCTTTTTTCTAAGTTGTGATTTGATAGTGTTTCCTGAAAAAATAATAGGGTATCTGAACACACACAAGTAGGATCTAGGATTTTAATCAAATACAATATATAGCAAAGTTATCTAGCATATTTAATAATGTTACTAATCCTTACTGTGCCTCATAATGATTAGGCACAATGCTAAGCAGCTTTAATAAATGAATGTAATTATCATGGTGTTTATATAGCTAAACTCAATTTTTTTAATCAATTGAAGAGTAGAGAGGCAAAAAATATGGAAAGAAGCATGCTTCTTTGAGATATCTTCTAAAGCACTTAGTAAGTAACCGAATGGCATTATTCTTTCAAGAGAGTAATCAAGCCCCTCGGTCAAAATCCTTGCTAATTGCCTTCCAAGAAAAGCCAGTAAAAAGCAATATCTGAGTTTAATTTCCTTGAAGTTTGTCATCTCATTGATAAAGTTGCTTCAAAGATGAGAAGAAAATTGTTTAGTAAAAGAACAAACTGGAAGGTTAGGCCAAGGTAGTCTTAGAAAAAGTCAAAGTTAAAATTATATATTATAATAGAGTAAATGTTAGGTTGAGCAAGCAAGGTCATAAGAGAAAGTCATTTTTTTTTTGTCTCTAATACTGCATAGTAGTATACACACACACACACACACACACACACACACAAAGATAGATAGATGTAAATGTAGACACATCTCACAGTTGATAGCAGCATGATTCGTAGTAGCCAAAAGTTGGAAGTAATGCAGGTATCCACTGATTAATGAATAGATACACAAATTATGGTATATACATACAATGGAATATTATTCATACTTCAAAAGAAAGGAAATGCTGACCCATGCTACAGCTACAACATGGATAAACTTGAGGACATTATACTAACTGAAATAAGCCAGTCATAAAACGACAACTATTATATGACTTAACTTACATGAGATATCCAGAGTAGTCAAATTCATAGAGACAGAAGGTAGAATAGTAGTTGGGAGATGGGTGTGAATGAGGAATTGTTTAATTGTTTAATTGGTTTAGAGATTCAGTTTTGCAAACTGAGAAACATCTTATCATTGGTTGCACATCAGTGTGAATGTTCTTAACCCTACTGAACTGGATCTTTAAAAAAATTTGTCAACATGGCAAATTTTAATGTGTAAAATTTAAATACATACATATATACGTACATACATCCCAATATATAAGATAAAGCAAAAAAGTCTCAATTAATTTTAAAATTGCAAATCATAAAACATATACTCTGACAAAACTGAAATTAAATTTTAAATAAATACTTGGAGTATTTCTGAAATATCTCTCATATTTACAAACAAAACAACACAATTCTGAATAACTGTGGGTCAAAGAAAATCTTAAAAATCAAAAATATTTTAATTGAGTAAAAATATACAACATCAAATTTGAGAGATGTGGCTTAAGCAGTGTTTAAAGTTAAATAAATAGCACAAACACATGTATTAGAAATGTCTGTACTCCCATGTTTTTTTGCAGCACTTTTATACATTTGATGCAAATGTTGAGTATTCCTTTAAGTAAATGATTGAAGTGTCTATCAACAGATAAATGGATAAGTAAAATGTGGTGCTTATACACAATGAAATATTATTTAGCCATGAAAAAGAAAAAAATTGTCATTTGGAACACGTTTAGAATTGGAGAACACTATGCTAAGTGAAATAAGCCATGCTCAGAAAGAGATATTACATGTTCTCACTTGTGTGTGGAATCTAAAACAATCAACCTCATAGAAGCAGGAAGCAGAGGCTGGAGGCTGGAGGAAATGAGAAGATAATGGTCACAGGTTACAAAGCTTCAGTTCAATAGGAAGAATAAATTTATTTTTGAGATCTTGCACAGAGTTGTAAATATAGACAATAGTGTATTGTCTATTTCAAAGTTGTTGAGAGTAAATTTCAAATATTCTTACTATAAACAGTTATAAGTATTTGGGGTGATGATATATTAATTAACAGCATAATTATTCTTTATTGTATTCATAAATCATAACATCACTTTTTCCCATAACTATATACAACTATAATTTGTCATTTTACAGTAAAAATAAATAGAAGAGAAGCAAATAATCTCAGCTTTTACCTTTAAATATTAAAAAAATTAACAAATTAATCCAGATTAAGAAGGAAATAAAACAAAGATTAGAGTTAAAATTAATGAATTAAAAGATATAAAAACAGAGAAAATTAGTAAAAATAAAAGCTATATCATTGATATTAGTAAAATTGATGTCTTTAGCCAGAGTCGTCATGAATAAAGAGTAAAAACATAAATTATTGATATCAGTAATGAGAAAGGTAACATTATTAATGATATATACATTTACTATATCTTAAAAATATGTAGAATGCTATATAAACAAAAAGTACTTTATGTAAATATACTCACCACCTTAGATACAATAAGTAAAATTCCTGGAAAGATAGCAACTGCAAAGTTCACCGAAAAAGAAATTACTTGGATAGCCTTATGCTTATACATGTATTCAAAAATTAAATTCATTGTTCAAAATGTTCCAACAGAGAAAACTCCAATGCCAGTTGGCTTTAATTTTTATTTATAGCCACTATCCTAGTAATAAATAGTACAAAATTAACAAGAAGATATGCAAATGGAAAACAAAATTAAATGGGGAACAATTCTAAAGAAGATAAATGGATGGCACATAAGAACACTAAAATATGCTCCACATTATTAGCTGTGAGGGATATGCAAACTATAACACCAAACAAAATATTACTGCAAACCTATAAGAAACTCTAAAACTAGAAACACTAAAAATGGCAAGCACTGCTGAGAATGTGGACCAACTGAAAGTCTCATTACACTGCTGTGGTGGAATAGTAAACATGTTGACAGTTTTTAAAAAGTTAAACACATTTCAACTCTATTATTCAATTTTTCCACTCCTTAATGTTTTCCAGAGAGAAGATAAAGCAGATGTCCATACAAAGACTTGTATGTGAATATTCATAGCAACTTTATTTGTAATAGCCAAAACCTGAAAGCAACCCAAATGTATGTTAAGAAGCGAATGGATACATAAATTGTGGCATATGCATACAATGGGATACCCAGCAATAAAAAGGAATGAACTATTCAAGTATGCGACAAAGTGGATAAATCTCAAAATAATTTTGCTGAGTTGAAGATGTCAGATAAATAGAGTACGTATTGTATGATTCTATTTATATGAAATTACAGAAAACACAAACTAATTTAAAGCAACTGAAAGCTGATCAATGCTTGTCAGTGATCAGAATGGGTGGAGAGAGGCAGTAGAGAGGGATATGACAAATTTTGGAGGGATAAATTATAAAAATGAAGACACAACTATGTGCTGTCTAAAATAAGTTCACATTAATTATAAAAAAATAGGTTGAAGTTACAATATGTAAAAATATAACTTAAAAACATTTAATTTTTAAAAGGCTGAAGTGGCTATATTACTATCAGAAAAAGTAGATTTTAGAACGTGGCCTATTATGAAGTGGCGAAATTTATATTTTTTGTTTCCACAGTATCTAGTAATTAAAATGAAAGATATGTTTCTGAGTTTTAAGGGAGTTATACTTCCAGATTTTTTTTCAGCCTGACAACATATGCCTAATATATAGCTTGCTCCTACAGAAATCCCCGGTTCTTAAAAAAGACAAGCCCTGCTAATGAGTTACAAGTCCCATTTCTCCTGTCTCAGAGATGGCTATTGATAAATTGTGCAAAATAGGTTGTTTCAGAGAACAGAAAAAGAGGCAACCATATATGGAATCCAGAGTGCACACCATTGCCAAGTCTGGAAGTAGTCAATTCCCCACATCAGGTAGACATGGGATGTACTACAGAACCCCAAACATTGTGTTCTGTGTCTCTTTATTCACTGTCAAGTTACATTTGATACTATAATTATCCTGCCCTTTTGTTTGTTGCTGTTTTTGCTGGGTTTTCGCTATGATCGTATGTTGGAGGTGTTATATGTGGTTAAATTTATTGTTTAGCTCAGAATTTCTGGACCATGATAAATTAAAAATATACCTGAGTTGGAGAAATCATATTGAGCATCCTAGATTCAGAGAACTACTGCCCCATGACATCAACTTAGGATTCTGCAGAAGATGAAACAGTTGCCTATATTTGGGGATTGGAGAGGGCATTTTTATTGCATGTAAAATTATCATAATAATAATTATATTAATAGCAACAATTATACTGAATACCTACTATTTGTCAGGCCTGATAGCAGCCTTTCAAGTTGAATCATTTTATTTAATCCTTCTGAGGATTCTGAGGTAGAAATCAAAGCCTCAGATAGGATTTAAAAAAAATAAAATAAAAATAAGGCCGGGCGCAGTGGCTCACACCTGTAATCCCAGAACTTTGGAAGACTGAGGCGGGTGGATCACCTGAGGTCATGAGTTCGAGACCAGCCTGGTTAACATGGTGAAACCCCATCTCTACTAAAAATACAGAAATTAGCTGGGTGTGGTGGCAGATGCCTGTAATCTCAACTACTTGGGAGGCTGAGGCAGGAGAATTGCTGGAACCCGGGAGGCGGAGGTTGCAGTAAGCTGTGATCACACCATTGTGCTCTAGCCTGAGCAGCAGAGTGAGACCCCATCTCAAAACAAAACAAAACAAAACAAAAAAAACAAAACAAAAAACACACAAACCTGGCCAGGGTCTCATAGCTAGGAAAATAATATACATGGAATATGAAGCCAAGCAATTCCACTATTACCTAATATGCTAAATATAAATTAGGCATGTATGTTCTTGTTTATGTATGCTTGGAAAGAAAGGGGTGTGTGTGTGTGTGTGTGTGTGTGTGTGTGTGTTTATGTTGCAGCCAACTTCCTAACTTGTAGCAAAAGCTGTCTAATCAATCCAGAGACAGGGACTGACAACGAAATTTAAGTCTTTAGATTCATCTGTGCCTAAATCCTGATTAACTCTTGGCTTTTCTTTAATATTAATCAGGCAAGTTAATTTCTTGCTCCAGTTTCATTGAGATTTTCTTACATTACACAGAAATGTCAAAACAAGAGCTTTATGTTGACATGATGCTGTCATATGGTTCTGAAGCCTGTAGCAAATCTTTTATTCATAAATATTTTATTTGTTGTGCATTTATTATTGCATGAATTTTTATCATCTTTCTTATATTATTATGTAAAATACAATTTTAATCTCTTTTATCTCTGAGAAAATTGTACACTCTTAGAGGGCAGCGTCTGTTTCATTTTCTGTTTTTTACTCTAAAATATCTTTGACTTTTTGTACATAATTAGTAGAAGTTTTGCTCAAGTAAATAGTGCTAAGTAGATGTAAGACTTTTCCACTTAAGTTATCTTCTACAATGTATTTTATGTGTAAAGACCAGTTCTTTCCTAACAGCAATGAAAATACTACATGGCATATTTAATTAATTTACTGATTTATTCAGCATATATATGATAAGAATCCCTTTCTGCTACACTAAGGTATGATAGATTTAATAAGATGAAATAGATTTTAGCTCCACTCTCAAGTTTTATGTAGAGTGGAAAATTTTAATAAAGATTCAAT
The DNA here is from genome assembly GCF_009828535.3 of Hylobates moloch. NCBI lineage: Eukaryota > Metazoa > Chordata > Mammalia > Primates > Hylobatidae > Hylobates > Hylobates moloch. The sequence continues at coordinate 121,392,747 of NW_026652280.1, forward strand.
AAATGTTTGTTGAATAAATAAATTATAAATTCAGTGTTTCTAAGCCAAAAATGTTCAACCACAGTTGGATATATGGTTTTAAGCTTTGTGTGCAATAAACACTAGAGATATGCTAGAAATTTAAAAACATAAGTCTAAACACATTATTATTTTGTGTTCTCATTTGTAGTCCAAAAACTGACACAGAGAAAAACTATTTTATTTGAAATTTGACTTTTTAAATTTAGGACAACAATCAAATAGATGAGCAAAGAAGCTTTTGAAGCCAAATGTGGCCTAGATTCTTTCTTTTAAGAAATATCTTTTTTTCTTTCTTCTTCTTCTTTTTTTGACCTGACTTAAAACTCACAGCTTCTACATCAACATCCAGAATAGATAAAATGAATTAGAAGGAAATAGGCATTTGCTTATGAAACAGCTGTCCTCCTCACAAGTCACGATTAACCTCAACTCCAGATTTTGTTTCTAAGTTATGCCCTTTCTTTCCTGTGCAAAATCAAAATGAACATTTCTGTAATGCTGTTCACTGAGGGCTTAAATTTTGTGCTATTTTGAAATAAGTATTGGTTGGCCTGATTTTTCAGGATATATAAAATTCAAACAAGTTATTCTCTGGATGCTTATGTAAAGTCATACTGTTTAAATAACTAAGTTCATTTATTTTCATTCTATTTCATCACCTGAGATGATCTGAAATGATTAAGCAGTCAGACAAATGCTGGGGTTATTCCTTATTTCTTGATTGTTTATTATTAAGCACCTATTAGACATGTTTGCGGTTGTGGTTGCAAAAGAAATATAAGGCATAGCCCCCAGCTTTTATGAGCTTGAATTTTAAGTTAAGACTAGACACACGTAGTGTGTGATTATTACAAAAACAATGATAGACAAAGAAATATATCTGAAATGAAATGAGATTAATACTGGTGAATAGTAAAAGGAAAGTGCAACTATGAAACTAGAATTTCTGATTTTAGACTGAAATGTGTCACAGAAAGTTATTTAGCTGTAGTGTATAAAAGTAAAAAACAATGTTTATGTTTTAATGTTTTCATCAGGTCTTCATAACCATCATATCCATCATTGTCTTCATAACTAACATTTATTGAGCATTTGAATGTTCTATGCATTGCTACAAACACTGTATGCAAGCTAATTAATTAATCTTCACCAAAACTTTGAATTAAGTATAATCACTATTCTATTTTAGGGATAAGAAAGCTGAAGAAGAGTGAAAATAAAGAAACTTCTACAAAGCCACACATGTAGTAAGTCACAGAGCTGGATTTATAATTATTATGGCAGCCATGTAGACTGCTGAGTTTATAGCTTAACATTTTTATGAATAATGCTGCCTATCTTAAGAATTTACTGATATTGTATCTACTGCCATTTAAAATACTTTTCTGTTCTTTTTACCTTCCTGTTAAAAGTACTATTAAAATATAATTCTTAATAAATAGGAATAAATATAATTATTACTTTCAGCTTAATTTAAGTTTATTAAGCATCTGCTATGTTCAATGTGCAGTGGTAGGCTCTGTGTAAAATATAATATACAGTTCAAACATAAAAAATGTTATAATCTGTATTTCTGTGTACCTTAACCATTCCAAGGTGCTTACTGTTCCACAATGACATAATGCACTTTTTGATTTTGTACTTGACCATATTCTAGTTAAGGCAAGTTAATTCAACATTTTGCTATTCGGGAAATATTCAGATAATACAATTCTATACTTCATAGGATCTTGAGAAGCAAGTAAGTTTTTATAAATAAAGTTCTTAGAATCGTGTGTAGCACATGGTAAGTGCTCAATGAAGGTTGGCTAATATTACTCTAGACAGGTGAATTCCTTTGCTGATATGTTAATGAATACTTCTTTGTATTTTGAGACTCAGGTCAAATAATGGACACTTTGAAGAGCTTTTTAATTCACAGGAAAGATAATTTTTTAGAAAATTTTATACCTCTTACAACCATAATTCACTTATAGAAGCAACTGTATTGATCAATTGGCCTGATGAAGTGCCAGTTGACTTTTCCTCTAGCATTAGATGCACTTTCTGACACATTTCTGGTCATAAAAATATAATACTCTTTATGTCATGTGAAGAATTTGATGAAGCCATGCACAGTATAATTCTTTATCATTTTGGTATACCTGATTTTCAGTCTTTAAAACCTTATCAAGACAACTTCTACATATAGAACCCACTGATTATTTTACTTCCCTTCACTACATCTCTATCTTTTCATGTCCTTTTATTTTTGTCAAAGGAACTATTTATTCAAGAGAGAAGAGAAATTGTGACTAAGACATAATATATTATTTATTTTGATTTATTATTTTACATAGATCTAAAATAATGCTGTGAGGCCTATATAGCACACAATATTCCCCAAAATACACATAAAGAATAACCCTCAGAATGAAAACTAGCTAAGAACATGAATAAACTATATACGAAAAATTGTATAAATGAGTTACATTTGGAAATATTTAGAAAATATCCATCAGACATCCGGTATATGCAAAAAGCAAAACAAAGTAAACAAATAATAGCTTATAATTTATTGTGGAGCTTCAAACAGCATTGAGAAAATAAATGGGAGCTAAATGAGGAGAACACATGGACACATAGAGGGAGATCACACACACTAGGTCCTTTTGGAGGGTGCATGGTGGGAGGAGGGAGAGGATCAGAAAAAATAACTAATGGGTACTGGGCTTAATATCTGAGTGATGAAATAATCTGTACAACAAATGCCCAAGACAAACATTTACCTATATAACAAACCTGCACATGTACCCCTGAACTTAAAATAAATGATAAAAAAAGAGACATAAAATCAAGATAAAAATATCTCAGCTAACCAGAAGATTTTCAACCCAGAGGGACTATGCAGAAGATACGAATAAACATAACTCAATATGGAGACATCATTAAGCATTTGTAGCACATGTTAGATATCAATATTATTCATAGGATGAATAAATAATAATACACCAAAAATAGAAAATAAACAATAAGAGTGATTGAGAAAATGCTGATTTCAAATGAATATAGACTTAACTACCATATACTTTTAAATTTGCACTTCAGAGAAATGAGACATAGATGTCTCCACTGACTATAAGTGTATTTGAGAAGGCTGGTTAGAGGGACTTCTTTTAAATCTCATTTCAGGTTGATACTTACTGTAAATTTTTACTTGAGCATATTTTAAACCAGAAAACTGAACATGGGGCTATTGTATTCCACTGTAGAAAAGAAATTGGCTTATTATAACATAAGGTACTTCACATTTGTATTTGAAAAACATAGGGTTTTTTTGTTGTTGTTGTTTTTTTTTTTTTTTTTTTGAGACGGAGTCTCGCTCTGTCGCCCCGGGAATGCAGCGGCACAATCTCGGCTCACTGCAAGCTCCGCCTCCTGGGTTCACGCCATTCTCCTGCCTCAGCCTCTCCGAGTAGCTGGGACTACAGGCGCCCGCCACCACGCCCGGCTAATTTTTTGTATTTTTAGTAGAGACGGGGTTTCACCGTGGTCTCGATCTCCTGACCTCGTGATCCGCCCGCCTCGGCCTCCCAAAGTGCTGGGATTACAAGCGTGAGCCACCGCACCCGGCCATAGGGTTTTTTTTTTAATGTCAAGATGAGAAATTGAACTCTCACACAGAGGATATCTCCACCTTCACCTTTCTTCTGTCTGCGATACTTCATAAAGTGGAAAGAAGTGAGATCTACATTAAATAAGTAGAGGCAGAGGACTTTATCCTCAAATTCATGTCTGCGTGGACACTAATGTGTGTGCACACACATAGTCCTACTTAACCTAGAGGAATAGAGACATCTAAGTAGGAACTTCAGTATGGGTTTTGTTTCTCCCTCTGGTTTAAGATAACTACATCTTCACAGACCAGCATTTCTGAAGAGAAGCAAGTCCATAGCTCCCGAGTCTCATTGGAAACACAGGTAGATGCACTGAAGGGAAACTAGAACTTTATTTTTTTTTAATTTCAGCTGTTATTTTAAATAAAGAGAGTACATGTGTAGGATTATTACAAGAGTATATTGGACCCAAGTAGTGAGCCTAGAGTACCCAATAGGTAATATTTCAACATATACTCTCCTTCCTTCCCCACCAGTAGTCTTCAGTGTCTATTGTTCCCAGGTATATGTTCATGTGTGTTCAACATATATCTCCCACTTATAACTGAGAACATGTAGCACTTGGCTTTTTGTTTCTGCATTAATTCGCTTAGGATTATTATTTCTGGCTCCACCTACGATGCTGCAAAGAACATGATTTCATTCTTTTTGGCTGCATAGTATTTCATGGTTCGTATGAACTACATTTTATTTATCCAACCCACTATTTATGGGCACCTAGGTTGGTTCCACATCTTTGCTATTGTGAATAGTGTGGCAATCAACATACAAGTGCATGTGTGTTTTTGGTATAATGATTTATATGATTTATAGTTCTTTGAGTATATACCCATTAGTGACATTACTGAGTCAAATGTTTTAAGTTTTTTTTTTTTTTTTTTGAGAAAACCCCAAACTGCTTTCTACAGTGGCTAAACTAATTTACATTCCTGCCAATAGTGTATAAGTATACACTTTTGTTGACAGCCTCAGAAGCGTCTGTTGTTTTTGATTTTTAATAATAGCCATTCTATCTGGTGTGAAATGGTTTCTCATTGTGGTTTTGATTTGCATTTCTCTGATGATGAGCATTTTTTCATATGTTTGTTGGCTGCTTTTATATCCTCTTATAAGGAGTGTCCGTTGATGTCTTTTACCATTCTTTATGGGGCTATGTGGTTTTTGCTAACTGATTATTTAAGTACCTTACAGATTCTGAGTATTAGGCTTTTGTCAGTTGCATAGATTGTGAATATTTTCTTCATTTCTGAAGGTTGTCTATTTACCCTATTGATAGTTTCATTTGCTATGCAGAAGCTCTTTCATTTAATTAGGTCCCATTTGCCAATTTTTGTTTTTGTTACAATTGCGTTTGAAAATTTGGTCATAAATTATTTGCCAAGGTTGATGCTGTTAAGGGTATTTCCTAAGTTTTCTTCTACAATTTTTACAGTTTGAGGTTTTACATTTAAAGCTTTACTCCATTTTGCATTAGTTTTTGTATATGGTAAAATGTAAGGGTCTAGTTTCATTCTTCTGCATGTAGCTATGAAGTTATTCCAGCATCATTTATTGAACAGAGAGTCCTTTTTCTATTGCTTGTCTTTGTCAAAATTGACAAAAATCAGGTGGTTGTAGGTGTGGAGCTTTATTTCTGAGTTTTCTATTCTGTTCCACTGGTCAATGTGTGTGGTTTTCTGGGGTGGTGTGTGTGTGTGTATGTGTTTAACTAATACCTTGCTGTTTTACTTATTGTAGCCTTGTAGTATAGTTTTAAATTAGGTAATGTGAGGCCTTCAGCTTTCTTTTTGGTTAGGATCACTTTGGATATTCAGGTTCTATTTTGATTTAATATGTATTTTATAATAGGTTTTTCCAATTCTGTGAAAAATGACATTGGTAATTATATCATCAATGCACTAAACTAATAAGGACACTCTGGACTTAATTTTGACACTCGACCAATTGGACCTACTTTTCTTCTGCACATAGAACACATTTTAAGGTTTACCACATTCTAGGTCCTAATACAAATCTCAATAAATTTTTAAAAAATGAAGTTATACCAAGTAGACTCTTGGACCACAGTGCAATAAAAATGGAAGCCAATATCAAGAACATCTCTCAAAAGTACACACATACATGGAAATTAAACAACTTTCTCTTGAACAACTCCTAAGTGAACATTGAAATAAAGGATTAATAAAAAATTTTAAACTAATAAAAATAGGGACAGAAATTACCAAAATCTTTGGGATGCAAACAAAGCAGTGTTAAGAGGAAAGTTTATAGCCTTAAAAGACCTTCATCAAGAAGTTAGAAAGATCTAAATTGATAATCTAACTTTGCACCTAAAAGAACTAGAAAAAAAAGAATGAATAAACCAACACCCTAACTAGCAGAAGAAAAGAAATAAATCAGAGTAGAATTTGATTAAATTAAGATATAAAAATCTGTACAAAAGTTTGATAAAATTAAGAACTTGTTCTTTGAAAAAATAAATTACATTGATAGAAAACTAGCTAGGTTAATGAAGGTAAAAAGAATATATTGAAATAAGTGCAATCAGAAATGACAAAGAAGACACTACAACTGATGCTATAGAAATATAAAAAATCCCCACAGAATACTATGAACAACTCTATGCACACAAATTAGAAAATCTAGAGGAAAGGGATACATTTCTGGAAACACACAGTTCCTCAAGATAGAATCAAGAAGATGCTGAAACCCTGAATAGACCAATATTGAACTCTGAAATTGAATCAGTAATAGAAACAAAACAAAAACCCTAAAAACCTTCCCCCACAAAAGGAAAAAATAAAACCCTGGGCCAGACAGATACATGGCTAAATTCTACCATACATAGAATAACTGGTATGAATACTACTGAAAATATTCCAAAAAAATCATAGAATAGGATCTTATTCTCATATCATTCTTTGAAGCCAACATGAGCCTAATGCCAAGATCTGGCAAAGATACAATGAAGAAAGAAAACATCAGATAAATATCCTGAATAAACATAGAACCAAAAATCCCCAACAAAATATAAACAAGTTGAATCCAGCAGCACCTCAAAAAGTTACTTCCACATGATCAAGTAGATTTTATTCCTAAAATATAAGGTTGACTCAACATAGTTATGAGGTCAATAACCAAAACCCCAAAAACAAAATTCACCCCAAAACAAAATTAGAAACCAAAAACATACCATCATCTCAATGGATGCAGAAAATCTTTTGATAAAAATCTAACATCTCTTCATGATAAACACCATCAACAGACCAAGTATTGAAGGAAATTACTTCAGAATAATTACAGCCATCTATGACAGACTTATAGCCAACATCATACTGACTGGACAAAAAAAACAATTTCCCCTGAGAACTGAATCAGGTAAGGAGTAAAAATTCCTATTTTAACATAGTACTGGAAGTCCTAGCTAGAATAATCATACAAGAGAAAAAATAAAAAGCATCCAAATAAGAAAAGATGAACTCAAACTACCTCTGTTTCCTGACAATATGATTGTACACTTAGAAAACCCTAAGGCTCCAAAATCTCATGTTCTCATAATTCAAACCAGTAATCATGCCCTTTTAATAGTCCTCTAAAATATTATTTCATTCTAGTGTTAACTCAAAAGTCCAAATCGAAAGTCTCATCTGAGCAAGGGCAAGTCCCTTTCATCTATGACCCTGTAAAGTCAAAAGCATATTAGTTACTTCCTAAATACAATAGGGGTACAAGCATTGGGTAAAAACACTCATTCTGGAGGATAAATTGGCCCAAACAAAGGAGCTACAGGCTCTATGCAAGTCCTAAATCCACAGTCATTAAAGCTTCATGTTCCAAAATTATGTATTTTCATGTATCTCTTGCAGAGTGCACTGATGCAAGAGGTGGTTTGCATGGCCCTGGGCAGCTCTTCCACTGTGGCTTTGCAGGGTACAGCTCCCTTCCTGGCTGCTTTCATGGACTGGTGTTGAGTGTCTGTGGCATTTCCAGGAGCATGGAGCAAGCTGTTCATGGATCTACCATTTTGGAGTCTGGAGGATAGTGACCCTCTTCTCACAGCTCCCCCAGGCAGGGCCTCATGGGAGACTTGTGTGGTGGCTCTGTCTCCACATTTCCCTTCTGCATTGTCCTAGCAGAGGTTCTCCCTGAGGGCCCGACCCCTGCAGCAAACTTCTGCCTGGATATCCAGGCATTTCCATACATCCTCTGAAATTTAGGCAGAGATTTCTAAACCTCAATTGTTGACTTCTTCTCACCAACAGGCTCAACACCACATGTATGCCCCCAAGACTTGGGGCTTGCACCCATCTGAAGCAATGGCCTGAGCTGTACATTGGCCTTCTTTAGCCATGGCCAGGGCTGGACCGGCTGACACGGACTCAGGGCACTATGTCCCAGGGCTGCACAGAGCAAGGGAATACTGAGTCTGCTCAGGGAATCATTTTTTTTCTTCTAGGTCTCCAGACATGTGAGAGGTGGAGCTTCTGTGAAGGTCTCTGACATGCCCTGGAGACATTTTCCCCATTGCCTTGGTGATTAACATTTGGCTCTTAATTACTAAATTTCTTAATCAGGCTTGAATTTAACCCCAGAAAATGGGGTTTTATTTTCTATCACATTATCAGGCTGCAAATTTTCCAAACTATTATGCTCTGCTTTCTCTTGATCACTTTGCCGCTTTGAAGTTTCTTCCACCAGATACCCTAAATCATCTCTCTGAAGTTCAGAGTTTCACATGTCTCTAGGGCAGTGAAAAAACTTTGTCAGTCTCTTTGAATAGCAACAGTGACTTTTACTCTAATTCCCATAAAGTTCCTCATCTCCGTCTGAGGCCACCTCAGCCTGGACTTTGCCATCCATATCACTATCAGCATTGTGCTCAAAGTCATTTACCAAGACTCTAGGAATTCCAAACTTTCCCACATCTTCCTATCTTCTGAACCCTCCAAGTCTCTAGGAATTTCCAAATTTCCCCATGTTCCTGTCTTCTGACCCCTCCAAGTCTCCAGGCTAAAGTTCAAAATTTCCCCATGTTCCTCTCTTCTGAGCCCTCCGAGTCCCTAGGAAGTTCCAAATTTCCCCATCTTCCTGTCCTCTGAGCCCTCCAAGTCTCTAGGAAGTTCCAAATTTCCCCATCTTCCTGTGTTCTGAGCCCTCCAAGTCTGCAGGAAGTTCCAAACTTTCCCACATCTTCTTTTCTTCTGAATACTCCAAGTCTCTAGGAAGTTCCAAATGTTCCCATATTTTCCTGTCTTCTTCTGAGCTTTCCAAATGGTTCCAACCTCTGCCTGTTACCCAGTTCCAACCTCACGTCCACATTTTCAGGTATCTTTACAGCCTGTGGTAAAAATTTACTGTATTAGTCTGTTCTCATCCTGCTAGTAAAGACATACCCAAGAATGGGTGATTTATAAAGGAAAGAGGTTTAATTGACTCACAGTTCAGCATGGCTGGGGAGGCCTCAGGAAACTTACAATTATGGCAAAAGGGGAAGCAAACATGTCCTTCTTCACTTCAGGAAGAAGTGCCAAGTAAAAGTAGAGAAAGCCCCTTATAAAGTCATCGGATATTGTGAGAACTCATACACTATTATGAGAACAGTATGAGGGCAACCACCCCCATGATCAAATTACCTCCCACCTGGTCCCTCCCACAGCATGTGGGGTTTACGGGAACTACAATTCAAGATGAGATTTGGGTGAGGACACAGCCAAACCATATCAGTGGTCATGATATATTTTATTTCTAAAAACAGACCTTTTTTTTTTTAGCTAATGTCAACCTTAGAAGAAGTGTAGGGTTTTACCTATAATTAATATACATGCATGCATATGCTTATTTGCATTATATTTATTCATATAAGTAATTATGTGTGTGCTTTTGTTTTGTTTTTGTCAGTATTCTATATGACTTGCTGCCTCCCTATCTCTAGACTCATCTTGGGCTGCTCTCCATTCACTAACTATTCTTCAGGTATATCTTTCAATCTCCCTTTCCCCGTAAGTGCTTGATGTATGATAGAATTTTTCTGGTACACTCCACATTACTTTGTCAGAAAGTCCATTCTCAGACTTCCCAAAATAAATATAATCATCCTTAAGAAATCTTTAAATAAACTTCTAGATCATGAAAGTTTCTGGTGATATATCTCTTAACTAATCACAAATAAATATATTTGTGTAATCTTTTATTAACTTACATATTTTTCCCTGTCTCTTCCAGTAGACTGTGAGTTCCAGTAGGACATATTTTATGTCTTTCTTATTGAGAATGAATTTCCTAGAATCTAGCACAGTACCTAGCCTCTTGATAAGCATTCTTTAAGTGAATAAATTGACTGAGATATCTTAATTTTGTTTCTGATCTCCCTAATATATAAATGGTATATTTAAAAATACATTATACTATTTATTCTGAGAATACCTCAAAATGAAATTAAAATAGAGTTGATTTATAAAGATGAGAGTGTTATTGAATTACTGAATGAACATTCTAGCAAATTTTGATTCAGATGGAAAGAGCCTAGTATCTATATTTGACAGGCTTCTGCCCTGAACACATACGAACTTCATTAGCCACACACGCACACATACACACACAAACATATTAATGTATATGTTTCAGTATATTCAGTATATTTCAATCAGCATATTTCAATTCAATATACTTTATATTAACCTGATTTATGTATATGTATATATAACTGAATATTTATAATATAAACATATAAATAGACTTAGTATACTGAAATATACATGTAAATACATATAAATATTTATTCAGAATATTCAGTATATTTAAATTCAATATGCTTCAAACTCTATCAGCCCAATATATGTATGTATAATTTCAGTATATTCAGTATATTTCATTATACTGAAACATAATCTTTGCCTACAAAAAGCGAGATATTTTTATCCTGTAAATTAAATTCATCACATATTTGTAAATAATTAATTTCTTGTAGAAATTAGGTATAAAAATTGGGTATCCCAAATGATTATCAGTTAGAGTTTTATTAGTGTCTCTGATGTGTACAGCTGTATAATACACATGATATATAATCTGTAAACACTGTGAATGTCTATTTTTAATTTTAAGAATTCTAACAATGTTATTTTATAAAGTGGAATACATTTCAGAGAAATTTGCTCAGATAGTGCAACAAATTAAATTTCAGTCTAGGTAGTTGGGAGATTTGGAAATCAAAGGTTATATTTTATCTTCTTGCTAAAAGACAAATAATTTCAAGGCTAAACCAAACATTCTGTTTCTCTAAAAAGGAATCTTGAATCTTGAGACTGTTTTGCTAGCCAATGTTTTTACTTTTCATTTTGTTGTTTAAACTTGTTTCACATGTGCACCATTTGGTCTTTAGAGTTTTAAATTATTTTCTGTTGCCAGGACTCTGTGTCCACCACCTGAATGACTATCAGTTCTGAATACCCACAAAGAGTGTGCCTGTATAATTTCTGTTTTGAATTTTACCATTCTATAAATTGGAAAGATGTTTCTATTCATTTATTTATTTAAGAAAACATAGCACGCTGAAACTTGGCACTGTAGAGAAGTTAGTACCTTTCTTGCAGGAAACACCTCTTCATTAATTGCCATCATCTAAGTCGTCTACCATACACTATACAGAAAAACGTCTTGACCCTTCCATAGTTCCCCAACTTGGAAAAATATGATCTGTTTGTGTAGAAGAATATCAGGTTAGCTAAGAGTTTTATTCTAGTGTCCTGCAAATTGATCTCAAATCTACAATATTTTTTAAAACATGTCAAATTCATGGCAAATGAATGCACAGAATCACACTGTTGATGCTATTTAAATCACGTAGGAGCTTATACAAACTATTACTGCTAAGAGGCTAAAATATATTCAGGTTAAGAGAACATGCTGTTCATTTTCTTTATCAGCATTGGTAAAGTAATAATGGTCAAGATGGTAGTGAGGATCATTAGCCAAAACTGGTTCCACATTATGGACAGTGGCCTAATAAGATATGATGTTTCCTCAAGCAAAAATGTGAGAAAAAGCTGTCTGACTTCTTACTCTCTCAAAGTTTTCAAAATAATCTAGGATCCTATCTTTCCTGTTATAACGCTATTGAAACTTTCTTGTCATTTTATTCCTTAACCAGAGTAAAGGATGAAACTGCAAAATGCTACCTTATCCATCAGACTCTATCTTATTTTGCTATAACAAAAAAACCATGCTACCAAGTGTGAGAATGCTATTTAATTTGGTCAAACTTCTATGATTTCCTCCTACTCTGCTCGTGAAGATTTTTTTTAAAATCTGGAATTCTATAAGTTTATACCAGGGAAGTAGGACACTTTTCCAGTAGATATGCCTGTAGCTTTGGAACACTTTTATAGCCATTTAAATTTATTTTCTTACAAAAATATATTAAAAATTAGGCTATTTAGTCTTACTGATAAATTTTAGATAAATGGCTAATCTTATCTCAGGCCCATGCCAGTTCTATAATTATATTCTATAATTTACATTATATTTAGGAAGAAAAATATAATTCCTCCTCCTGTGATATGGAAAGCCTCAGGCCTTAGGCTGCTGTATTAGTCTGTTCTCACACTGCTATGAAGAAATACCTGAGACTGAGTAACTTTTAAAGGAAAGAGGTTTAATTGACTCACAGTTCCACATGGCTGGGGCGGTCTCAGGAAAGTTACAATCATGGTGGAAGGGGAAGCAAACACATCCTTCTTCACATGGCATCAGTAGAGGGAAGTGCCAAGCAAAGGGGGGCATCCCTTATAAAATGACCCAATCTTGTGAGAACTCATTCACTAACATGAGAAAATCATGGGGGAAACTGTCTGCATGATTCAATTATCCCCACCTCGTCCTGCCCTTGACATGTGGGGATTATTACAATTCAAAGTGAGATTTGAGTGGTCACACAGACAAACCATATAATTTCGCCCTGGCCCCTTCCAAGTCTCATGTTCTCACATTTCAAAACACAATCATGCCCTTCCCACAGTCCCTTGAATTCTTAAATCATTCCAGCATTAACTTAAAAGTTCAAGTTCAAAGTCTCATCTGAGAGAAGGCAAGTCCTTTTCATCTGTCAACCTGTAAAATCAAAAGCAAGTTAGTTACTTCCTAGATACAATTGGGTTACAGGCAATTGGTAAATACACCAATTCCAAATGGGAGAAATTGGTCAAAACAAAAGGGATACAGGCCCCATGCAAGTTCAATATCCAATAGAGCAGTCATTAAACCTTGAAGTTCCAAAATGGTCTCCTTTGACTCCATTGTTCATGCAAGAGGTGGGCTTCTATGGCCTTGGGCAGCTCCACACCTGTGACTTTGCAGGGTACAGCTCCCATTCCCTCTGCTTTCACAGGCTGGCATTGAGTGTCTGTGACTTTTCCAGGCACACAGTTCAAGCTATAGGTGGATCTACGATGCCGGGGGTCTGGAGGATGGTCGCCCTCTTCTCACAGCTCCACCAAGCAGTGCCCCAGTGTGGGGAATCTGTAGGGGTTCCATCCCCACATTTTCCTTCTGCAGTGCACTAGCTGAGGTTCTCCACAAGGGCTCTACCACTGTAGCAAAATTCTGCCGGTACATCCAGGTGTTTACATACATCTTCCGAAATTTAGGCAGAGGTTCCCAAACCTCAATTCTTGTCTTCTGTGTGCCCACAGGCTCAACACCATGTGGAAGTCGCCAGTCACCAAGGCTTGGGGCTTACACTCTCTGAGGCAATGGCCCAAGCTGTATCTTGGCCCCCTTTAGCCACAGCTAGAGCTGAAGCAGCTGGGATGCGGGGCACTATATCCAGCAGCTACACAGAGCAGGGAGGCCCTGGTCCCGGCCCAGGAAATCATTTTTCCCTCCAAGGCTTCTGGGCTTATGTTGGAAGGGGCTGCTATGAAGGTCTGTGATATGCCCTGGAGTCATTTTCCCCATTGATTTGGTGATTAACATTTAGCTCCTCTTTAGTTATGCAAATTTCTTCACCAGGCTTGAATTTATCCCCAGAAACTGAGGTTTTCTTTTCCATTGCATCCGCAGGTGCAAAATTTCCAAACTTTGATGTTCTGCTTCTTCTTTAATGCTTTGGTACTTAGAAATTTCTTCTGCCAGATACCCTAAATCATCTCTCTCAAGTTCAAAGTCCCACAGACCTCCATGGCAGGGGTGAAATGCTGCCAGTCTCCCTGCTAATGCATAGCAAGAGTCATCTTTGCTCTAGTTCTCAATAAGTTTTCATTTGTTTCTGAGACCACATCAGCCTGGATTTCATTGTCCATGTCACTATCAGCATTTTGGTCAAAGCCATTCAACAAGTCTCTAGGATGTTCCAAACTTTCCCACATCTTCCTGTTTTCTTCTGAGCCCCCAACCTGTTCCATCCTTTACCTGTTACCTAGTTCCCAAGTCACTGCCACATTTTCAGGTGTCTTTATAGAAGCACCTCACCGTTTTAGTTCCAATTTACTGCATTAGTCTGTTCTCATGCTGCTATGAAGAAATATCTGAGACCGGGTAATTTATAAGGGAAAGAATTTTAATTGACTCACAGTTCCACATTGCTGAGGAGGCTTCATGAAGTTTACAATAATTGTGGAAGGGAAAGCAAACACATCATTCTTCACATGGAGGCAGGAGAGAGAAGTGCCGAGTGATGGAGGAGTTCCCTTATAAAATCATCAGATCTTGTGAGAACTCACTCACTATCATGAGAACAGCATGTGGGAAACTGTCGCTATGATTCAATTATCTCCACCTAGTCACAACCGGGACACATGGGGATTATTACAATTTAAGGTGAGATTTGGGTGGCGACACAGAGCCCAAATCACAATGACTATTTTAGGATGTGACTGATTATTCTATCACAATCTGGATTACTCCAGTCTGTAAGTCCTAGACTTTCCTAAAACTGTCTTTCCTAGTAATACCAGAAAAGTCATTTGTCACATTGGACATAATAGGCCACCAGACACTATCTGTGAACAACACACGAGGAATCCTGTTATCCTAGTTCATTTTCTTTACAACATGTAATGACACATGAGGCTTTAATTTTCATAGTCTTCTTGCGACTTTCAGGAGTTGATCCCCCTTGGAATGGAAAATTTACCAAAGTAGCACACTTCCATGCATCATTCACCGAAAGCTTGGTCATGCCTTAGTTGTAGGCACTCTCAAGTCTTAATGACATAAAGCAACAATATTGTATTTTTTTCTTACGTTGCACGTCCATTGAAAGTCAGTAGTGAGTGGGAAGGGGCAGTGTCCTAATAAGGCCCCAACAACGAAACTGATGGAGAAGCCTCAATCAAATATTATTAGTGCCATTACTGAGGATGTTATTCCTAAGGTTTGACCTGTCAAGCAAATGTCTGATGTGGAAGTATTATGCATCACTTGTGATTTTATCTCATTGGCCACAACTACTCAAATGTTCCCACATAATCACAAGCAGGACCAGAAATAAAATTATATTATTTTCTTCAAAATGGGAAGGAAATAAAAATGTTTGTAAACAGCACACATGACTACTAGAGTTTTCCTTTCTGGCTATCAAAAACCTCATTTTCACTCCTTCCCACACTCAAAACCCATTTTCCCACTCTTTATGAGAAACAAGCAGAAGTCTCATCCAGTTCCTTTACCATTAAGCCATATTCGCAGGTGTCAGGGTGATAATCCTATTCTCTAAATTAATTCTACAAATAACTTCATACCCAAAAGGTTGATCCAAGGGCTGTTTTACATTCTAAAAAGTCACAAACTGTTTTAATCCATATTGATAGATTCTTTGGCACTTACACATACTTAGCTTCCTACTTTTAAACTTTAAGAGTGTTATGTGCCAATAATTTCAAATAGACTTTTGGATATTTTGTTGCGATTTTGGCTTATTGTTTGGAGACATGCATCTTCATATCTTGGAAAAAAACATGGTGTATTAGGCCTACCAGTCTTAAGAAGGAAAGCTATAAATCTTTCATCTGAAAGAATTACTGGACATCACCTCAGACAATTGAGGTGTTTCTGCAATGAGTATATGAGTGTAACTACTAAATTTTTTATTTTATTTATGCAGAAGAGTAAGTTCTAAGCAGACATTTTTGCTCAAAACCTTCTTAGTTGTATATTTTACACACTGGAGACAAGAAGTGGTTGTGTTTTCCAACACACCTGGTTGTCAAATTTTGGCTTCTTTCTTTTTATTCCTTTTTGTAATGACAGCCAATTATTTCATATGTTCATTTCTTCCTTGTAGTATCTTGTGAAGTGTAGCCAGGCATGACAAGCAAAGGCTGGTAACATTCTATTTTTTAACTTCTTCTGTTGTCTATTACTCCATTGCTACATTATTTGCTTATAACAGTATTGGAGCTCACAATTTACCAAATGTTTTGTTACTACATTATACAAATTTCATTCTTCAATCATTCAATTATAGCTTTTGCTCTGCTTGCCAAACAATAAGCAATTATTTTATAGAAGCACTGCCTATCTGTATACCAATTTCTACATCCTCAAGGATAAGCTGAGTTATGCTGTAGAAATAAAAAATTCAAAATCTTAGTGACTTGTAGCAGCAAAAATGTATTTTTTTTTTTTTTTTTTGAGACAGAGTCTTGCTCTTTGGACCAGGTTGAAGTGCAATGGTGAGATCCAGCTCACTGCAACCTCCGCCTCCCGGGTTCACACCATTCTCCTGCCTCAGCCTCCAAAGGAGCTGGGACTACAGGTGCCTGCCACCACGCCTGGCTAATTTTTTATGTTTTTAGTAGAGACGGGGTTTCACCATGTTAGACAGGATGGTCTCGATCTCCTGACCTCGTGATCCGCCTGCCTTGACCTCCAAAAGTTCTGGGATTACAGGCGTGAGCCACCGCACCCAGCCTGCAAAAATGTATTTCTTGTGTACTCTCAACTAATCAAAGATAAAGAGAAAAATTTTTCAGTGTGATGGAGTAAGCATAGTCTTAAACACTGACAGTTGGAATGGCAAAATATAAGCAAAGTAAATTCTAAAACAACTTAACAAATTAAATGCTAAATCTGGAAGGAACTTTCACATTAGTAACAGCCTCATAAATAATCACATAGTTACAATAATCTATAAGAGATCCAGAAGATGTAAGTCTAACATTTGGCTAAAAGAGCAAAGAATTGGCAATATTTGGCAAATAACCACAATATCTCTAGAGGGTACTTCTCAAAATGACCCTAAATGGATGGTGGTGGAAATGTGGAAAAGTGAATTATAAGCTGTTTGAAAAATTTAAAGTGTAAAATATTGAGGATATTTTCGTTATTTTCAATACTGTTAGGATACATGTATCTGAAGTATGTAAAGAAAGACTTGGTTGAAAATAAAGAATTGGGAATCTTTATATGTGAGTAAGAGTGTTTCCCAAGTAGGATATGTAGGGGTAGAGGAGGAGAAGCCAAGGGCGGAAATCTTAGAACCTCAAAAAAACAGAATGGCCAAGATGAACTTATTTGGTCACATTAAATGACTGACAATATTCATGTGTATACTTGGTAAATCACAATTCCTTCTCAAAATAATACTCAATTTACATAAAATGAATAACAATTATAAACAAATGTGATGTTTATGATGCATATTAACATGCATTTACAGAAACAACAAATATATTGAAGTATTCTTGTTACATAGATTAATAAAGACATTAATGTGATTTATGCATTGCATAATGAGAACAAATGCAATTGTTTTGACAAAATGAAAGGTTATATTCAAATATTTTAAATATTTTTTCTTAGCAATTATTAAACTAAACATCCATGTGATTTTCATTTAAAATAATTGTCTTATTTGAAATAACCAGGTAATATAAAAATAACTTAGAAAAGCATTTAATATCCTCTATAAAATATAATCATATATCAAAAGTCATGAATGAAATGGCATATAAACCAATACTTATGCAAGGCACATTTAATTTTTACTCAATATATAATTGACTTATTACTCCATAATCATTGCCTTCTAGAAGAAAAGATTTTATAATTCAATAAAATTTCATTAAATGGAAGAAGTATGTTATTTGTCATCATTCAGTTGGGAAATTCCAATGAAAGCCTTAAGTCAGTATTTTAAAATCTATTCTAAGTTTCAGCAAGAGTTAGCAGCATAATGTTATTGATTCATTACAACTTTGACTTTGACATCAAATTTATGTATTTAAACTGTGTGTTTTGTATTTATGTTACATGATTGTCACCAAACCCACTCAAGTTTACTTCTTATCTGTCATAGTTTTTAAAGACATTGCTAGAAAAAATAATAAATTATCTCTATACTATTTATAAAACACTTTTAAAATATATGTTTTTTTTCTAGTGTTATCTCTGACCACTAGGAATATATGTGTATATGATCATTACATGAATTAGTGGTACACTATTTGCTCTTATAACAAATATATGCTATCATTCCATGCATTTAACAAGGTTTTACCTCTTGAAGTAGAGTTAATGCTATGTGCCAGTCTAATGAAAATATAGACATCTGGAATGGGTTGTAGAAGTCTTATTGCAAAGAACTAGAGTTCCAAAAAATTATACTATTTAGTTTATAACTTACTTGGCAATAAAGTCTTTTCCAATTTTCAGGTAATTTTCTCTTATTTTGCTCCTTGGGTTTTGTAAGTGCTTTAAAAAATAGTCATAGTCATGTAGTTCAAAGAAAATTACTAAACCAGTCATGAAAATGACTTCCGGCTTTATGAGTTCAATACATTCTTGAATGTCAAATGGCACATTATTGTGCATTGAAATTCCTGAGTATATGCTTGCTCTTGTTGCCCTAGTCAGAAATTTCAAAATTGGGTTAAATTCTCAATAAAGATTTGTTTTTTCTACGATATCTTCTAGCACCTTTGTGCACAAATGAATAACTCAAAAATATTTAACAAATTAGTGTCAAATAAAGATTTCCTACACAAATGTGGTTTCGTTTTTTGTAATGATGAGGTAAGAATCATTATCTGGAAAACTTGAAAGTCTTCTTTAGTCATAGTTCAATATTAAATTGAATCCAGCTTATGAAAATATACATTTATTCCATCATTTTATTGGTAATAGTATTTGTCTCACTTTCAATCTATGGGACTTAATCCATAGCTAATACAAGAAAAGGAAAAGTGGCTTTAGTCACTGTTAGTTTCTTGATGACTTAGATAGTAAATTATTATAATTATTTGTTTTTTCAAATACATACACAATTAGTGAAAATCCTTGTCTTTTTTTGTGGTTGTATTATTATTTTATTTTATTTTATTATTATACTTTAAGTTTTAGGGTACGTGTGCACAACGTGCAGGTTTGTTACATATGTATACATGTGCCATGTTGGTGTGCTGCACCCAGCACCTCGTCATTTAACATTAGGTATGTCTCCAAATGCTATCCCTCCCCCTTCCCCCCACCCCACAACAGGCCCCGGTGTGTGATGTTCCCCTTCCTGTGTCCATGTGTTCTCATTGTTCAATTCCCACGTGTGAGTGAGAACATGCGGTGTTTGGTTTTCTATCCTTGCGATAGTTTGCTGAGAATGATGGTTTCCAGCTTCATCCATGTCCCTACAAAGGACATGAACTCATCATTTTTTATGGCTGCATAGTATTCTATAGTGTGTATGTGCCACATTTTCTTAATCCAGTCTATCATTGTTGGACATTTGACTTGGTTCCAAGTCTTTGCTATCGTGAATACTGCTGCAATAAACATACGTGCGCATGTGTCTTTATAGCAGCATGATTTATAATCCTTTGGGTATATACCCAGTAATGGGATGGCTGGGTCAAATGGTATTTCTAGTTATAGATCCCTAAGGAATCACCACACTGACTTCCACAATGGTTGAACTAGTTTACAGTCCCACCAACAGTGTAAAAGTGTTCCTATTTCTCCACATCTTCTCCAGCATCTGTTGTTTGCTGACTTTTTAATGATCACCATTCTAACTGGTGTGAGATAGTATCTCATTGTGGCTTTGATTTGCATTTCTCTGATGGCCAGTGATGATGAGCATTTTTTCATGTGTCTTTTGGCTGCATAAATGTCTTCTTTTGAGAAATGTCTGTTCATATCCTTCACCCATTTGCCAAACGATTAGGTATATGTATCTAAAAATCTAGATTCTAGAGTTTTATTAGCCATTCCTTTATTTTTTGGCCAAAAAATAAGCTCCTGTAATAAAGTAATAAAAGTCAAGCTTGATTAATCATATCATATCAAGGATTGAGTAAACAGGCTAACATATTACCTTTTTTTTGTCTTCCTGAAACCCCCCACAAACTGACTGACACATCTACACAAACACCTTCTTTTACGTCAAAGCCCCGCATCTGTGTCAAAGTGCCAGCTTAGTTACTTTACACACAAACAGCATCAGGAGGTATTTCCTTTTTATGTGTCATGACTTTAGGTAAGATATCTCTATGAGATTTTGGAATGACTACTTCTATTCTATACATCTTGAATCCTGAGTTTTTACAGAAAACAAATGCACATTGAATTGTCAATAAAACTTTTACTATAACAGCATGAACTCATTTTTTTCTTTATGTTTCGTATAAATAATTGTCATTTATACTAGCATAAGCAAATTTATTCATTTTATCATTCATTCACTGAATGGCTATTGAGCTCCTCGTATGAACTCAGACATCATACTAAGTTCAGTGCACAGAACTTTAACTAAATCTATCATGTTTTCTTGGCAGAATTTTAAATATGATGGGGAAGGCAGAAATACATAAAATATAAGTAATGCATTTAGTTAGTCTTTCCCTTCCATTTAGAAATAACATCAGGGAATAAGGAGGATTTAGGCTACTCACATTTTTTTATAAACAACAGAACTTAGACTTAACAATTAGGCTTCGTATAAATCAATATGTACCATTGTATTATGTCTATACATTTTATTCATTATTTTGTTTTAATTAGTGTGATGTAATACATATACATATACAGGACTACATGTGAATCAAACTAAATGAAACTGTCTGCATTTTTCTCTGTTTTCAACCTTATTATGAGAAGTTAGGAATTTCATTCATAACTTTCAATGATTCTGCTTAAGATATTTAATATTCATTTTGAGTAATTTAAGGTGTTTCTATATCGTTTTTATTTTAGGCATAGTAGTATTGCACATTATTCACATGAAATCTGAGATGATTTCAGAAATTTACAGTTTAAAATGTTTCTATAACTTTATGGTTGGGAATATCACCTTAATCTTGCAAAGTTATTGATTTTAATTTTGTTTTTAGAGAATAAACATATTGGAATAAACAAATTATGTTGGACAAGATTCCAATATGAAGATGTCTTAGTTCCACACTACTGTCTTAGTCTGTCTACACTAATGTCTTAGTTCCACACTACTGAGAGCTAAAAAGACGGATAATTGTTGTGGTGTCTAAGCATCAGTCTGAGAGGAATTACAACTTAAAGGCTAATGGAAAAAGACTGGCATTTTGAGTACAGGTGAATATGAATAATGTTGGAGAATAAGAGGAAAATGGTGGCTTTTCAAGGACAGCTGAATTGACCCTCAATGTGAGAGATACTTATGGACTCAAAGACATAGATAGCAGTTATCAAAGAGCGGTAGAGCACTGTAGCTGAGGCACAATGAAATAACCCCGTGATACAGGTTGAGAAAGGCAAATGCGACAAAAAAAAGATAACAAACAATAGTTTAAAATAGGCCCTGCGATTTATGCTACACAGTCCAAAACTATGTTGTTGAAATATTGCTGGATGAAATAACATATAGAAATTGAACATTATCTGTCTATTTATATACACATATAATTGTATACCCCACAAGAACCAAAATTGTGTAGAAAGAAAACGAGGCAAATCAATTTCTTCCCTTAATAGAATATAAGTTCCATAAGGAAAAATTATTCCTACATTATTGATCTCTAAAAAATCTCTAAGACAAAATAAACAAATATATATAGTGAGGATGGCAACTTGGCATCCTTTTACAGAAACTGGCTTACAAGAAAGACCATAGCTTCAATTAATTATTTTAACATTCAGCCAACCAGAATTCCACTTCATAAACACATACTGTATACATTAAATATATACTATATACTTACATTACATACCATTAGAAGAAGAGTATCGCTATGTCATCCCGATAATATTATGATGTATTGGTATCATATTGTTTAATTAAGGGAAATTTTTCTTCATTTCAGTATTTTAAAAATATTGCTATGTATAATATTTTGTAAATCTATAAACATAATTACAAACACCCAATATTGGGCAGCCTTATGGTTAGAGGCTATGGCCAAAATATATTAATTTAACAGCCAAAGCTTTTCATATTATCATGAGAATGTTATATTCTTTTCAGTCAAAATTATTAATGAGTTCACAGCAGCATATTTACTTTAACCAATTTCCATTTGGTTTTGCTTCCAAAAGTAGTTGAATCAAGGTCAGTTTTTGTCATTTCCATGTCTGCTTGTGGTTTCATCACTTGGCAATTTGTATGGATTACCCTGCCTTTCCCCAAAGAACAGTGAGGCTTGAATATAAATTAGGTCCTACAGCATTCTCTTTCAAGTGCAGGATCACTGGGTTAATCTCTACATGAAACGGCCTGGTCGCGGAATGGAAGACCTTCCATGTGGACTAAGGCTGGCAAAGTCAATATATTTTAGCGGATTTATCATGACACCCTCTTCAAAAGTTTCTGCATAAGAACTCTGTGTGGTCTCCGCTAATCTAGTGATTTTGATTTTCTTTGATATTTAATTGAAACACAGCTTTATCTTGTATCTTTATGTTTTCTGGCAAACAAAGAACTAAAGAAACTGATCCCTTTGGGCCACTGCTTTTGGCGATAGACAGATTAGACTCAAAGCATGCACACCAGTTCATTTTAGTGTTTATTTCAGGCAATCATTGAAAGATGACAAAAATTAGGAGTGCAGCAGATTCAAGATTAACAGCAATGGTTAGACATTTTTCAAATAATACCATTTCTAAAAATACCTGATGAATGATGTGTGATACATAAATTCATCCTTTTAACAATTCTATTTCTCTGTTGGTCAGAGGATACAAAATTTCACTTTGACACAAAGAATAAATTCAAGAGACCCAGCAAGGTGACTACAGTTAAGAACAATGTATTGTGTATTTAAAAGTTGCTAAGAAAGTAGATTTTAAGAGTTCTTATCACACACAAACAAAAAAAAGTCTGTGAGGTAATAGAAAGGTAATTAGCTTGATTTAGCCATTCTGCAATGTATAATATGTCAAAATATGTTTTATACCATAAACACATCAATTTTTAGTTTTTAGAAAAGTAAATGCTACACACTGGCAGGCATTAAAAATTTCTATCTCTTGGTATGATTATTAAAAAACAAAAGAGTTATACAGAACATACACAAAACAATAGGATGTTTTCTGAGAAACATAGTGATATACTCCAAACTCTGTACGTAAACTAAATACTAGTTTTCCCTATTCGTATTGGTAATATTGCTTACAGAAAATACTAATTGTTTCATAATTTAATACTGCTAGTAGTCTTTTAATATTAATAGGTAAAGACAATATCTAATGATAGCCTTTAAAAATGATTTGAAATAAAGTAGTAAAGCAGCTTTGACCTCGATTTTTATCTAACACTCAAATTATTACCTCTTTGCCTATTACCATTGCCATCTATAGAACAATCCCTGCCCCTGGCATTCACCCAGAGGAGATTCTCTAAGAATTAAATAACTAAAAATATACTGTCTGAGACAGTTTCAGCAATAGTTTAAAGGCAAATTCAGAACACAAAGAGAAATTTTAAGAAAAAATCACTTGAAAGAACAGAGCTTTAGAAAGACATTTCATGTGATAATGAACTTACCTTTCTAAATCTTCAAAATGTTTTCTACCCCCTTTTCTTCTATTGTACTTGTATATTTATTTTCTGATAAATGGACATGTTTTCTTCACTCTTTCTGCTCCTCTTTCTCTTTTGTGAGTGTGTGTGCATCTTTATAATTGCAGCTGGCTATGGGAGTGAAATATAAAACAACAAAAACCAAAAAAGTTCTCATTCTGTACCAAATCACAGTATTATTTAATGGAATTTAAGCATTAATATTTTCATGATTAAAAACGACTCAGTATGTTTTTCACAAATGTAAGATTCAAAATATATATACGTATATATATATATATATATATACATATATATATGTCCCACAATAGGCTGCCTGCAATACTATATATATATTATTTATATATAATATACCTATTATATATGTGAGAGAGTTAGAGATAGAATACATATAAATATAAAATATAGGTATAAATAGATCTATAGATATATGGTAAATATATCTCTCTATGTCTATTAGAATTTATAATTCAACATATATTTCATATACGATTTGTATTGATATGTATTATACATAATCTGTAACACGTGGTATTACACATCAAATGTTGTGTATGTATGAAATATATATGTTACATGCCACATAGTTTTATGTTAGGTTTCTGTATTAGTCAGGGTTCACTAGAGGGACAGAACTAGTAAGATACATGTATATGTTAAAGGGAGCTTATTAAGGATAATTGACTCACACGATCACAAGGTGAAGTCCCACGATAGGCCGTCTGTAAGCTGAGGAGCAAGGAAGCTAGAAGCGGCTCAGTCTGAGTCTCAAAACCTCAAAAGTGGGGAAGCTAACAGTGCAGCCTTCAGTCTGTGGCAGAAGGCCCAAGAGACTTTGGCAAACCACTGGTTAAGTCCAAGAAACCAAAAACCAAAGAACCTGGATTCTGATATTCAAGAGTCGGAAGCTTCAAGCATGGGAGAAAGATGAAGGCCAGAAGACTCAGCAAGTCAGCTCCTTCCACCTTCTTCCACTTGCTTTTTCTAACTGTGCTGGCAGCTAATTAGATGGCACCCATCCAGATTGAGGGTGAGTCTGCCTCTCCCAGTCCACTGATTCGAATGTTAATCTCCTTTAGCAACACACTCACAGACACACCCAGGAACAATATTTTGCATCCTTCAATCCAATCAAGTTCACTCTTAATATTAACCATTACAGTGTGTAAAAAGTTATGAGAACTAGTAGAGGAAGCAAAGAATAACAAAACTTTTTATGCACAGTATACTATTATCTGTTATTATATTACTGTGTGTTTTTTTGTTTGTTCCAACAGTTTCCATAAAGAATTGATCAAAATTTCAAAATAAATATTTGGAAATACTTTTTCTTTTGAGAAAATCGATAGGGCAAGAAGAAAATATGCAGGGTAGGGAAGATATAGATATATACATATTTGACATCACAGTCTTGTCAATTATCACTTTACACATTATAATGTTAATGCATGATGATGAACATTATATCTTCTTTATCTGCTTCTCCATTATCCTTATGTATTAGCTGATTAGGACTACAACAACAACAAAGTATCATAAATTAGGCGACTTAAAACAACAGAAATGTATTGTTTCACCCTTCTAGATACTAGATGTCTGAAATCATAGTGCTGGCAGGACAATGCTTCCTCTAAGAGTCTAAGAGTCTAAGTAAAATTCCCCCTTTCTTTCTTTCTGGTTCCTGGTGGTGTCTCATCAATCCTTGGTATTCTTTGGCTTAAAGTTGTATCACACAAATCTTTGTTTCTGTTTTCCAATGGTATTCTCCCTGTGTGTCTTTGTCTTTACATCATCTTCTTATAAAAACATCTGTCATATTGGATTAGGATATGTCCTACTGACCTCATATTAACTGGATTTCATCGTCAAAGACTCTATTTCCAAGTAAGGTTACATTCTGAGATTCCGGGAATGAGAATTTCAACAAATAATTTTGGGGAACACAATGTGACATATAATACTCTAATGTAGTGTCTGAACCTCAGCTCAATTGACATTTTGACTGAAATAAATCTTTGCTTTGCAAGCTAGTCTGAGCATTGTAGGAGATTTAAAAGATTTAACAGAATCCCTTTCCTCAATCTACCAGAGGTCAGAAACATACCTTTACTCCCCACTGTGATGATCAAAGATGTCTGAAAATGTTGCCAAATATTTCTTGTGGAATAAAATTTTACCTGGTTGAAAAGCTATATATATATATATATATATATATATATTCTCCCTTATTTTGTTTTATTGCCTAAAATTTTGATCTGATATAAAAAGTTTATATAAGCTGTCTTAAGATTCATGTTTAATTAGTATATTTTTCTGTCCTTCAGTTTCAGCCTCAACAGAACTAGCTATACTTATGTAAAATAAAATGGACATTAAGTGACAACCTACAAGAAAAGATAAGGGATCTATTCAGCAAGATGATATAACAATTGTAAATATATATGTACTGTACTCAACTCTGAAGGACTCATATACATATAAAGAAAATGTTATTAGGTATAAAGAAATAGACTGCAGCACAGTAATAGTTGGGGATTTTATCGTCACATTTTTAGCAATTACCAGATCATCCAGATAGAAAATCAACCAGAAAAATTGGATTTAAACTATACTCTAGAACAAAAAAACTTAACAAACATTAATAGAAGTGTTTATCCAATAGCTCCAGAATACACAGTCTTCTCAACTACGCATGGAACATTCTCCAGAACAGATCATATGTTATGACACAAAACAAATATTAACAAATTTAAGAAAATAGAGATCATATCAAGTATCTTTTCTGGTCACAATGTTCAGAAATCAGTAACAGGAGGAACTACAGAAAACACACACATACATGAACATTAAAAAAGCATGTTCCTGAATAACAAATAGGTCAATAAAAAGTTAAAAGGAAAGTTAAAACATGGAAACAAATAAAAATAATAAGCAAAACATACTAAAACCTATTGGTTATGGCAAAGGCAGTTGTAATAGGAAAGTTTATAGCAATAAACGCCTACATCAAGAAAGAAAAACAGTTTTAAATAAACAACCTGATATTGCATCTCAAGGAACTAGAAAAAGAACAAACAAAACCTTGAATTAGTGGAAGAAAGAAAATAATAATGAACAGAGCAAAAATAATTAAAATAGAGACTAAAAATAACACAAAAAGTCATAGAGATCTTTTTTCTTAAAAATAGTGGCAAACCACTGGCAAAAGTAAGAAAAAAGGATTAAAGAAGTGAAATCAGAGATGAAAGAGGAGTCATTACAATTGATTCCACAAAAATACAAAGGATCATGACCGAACTCTTATGGACAACTCTATGAACACAAATTGGATAACTTAGAAAAAAAGTGATAAAATTCTTGACATATACAACCTACCAAAAATGAACTGTAGAGAAACAGAAAATCTGCAAAGACCAATAATGAGTGAAAATATTTAATCAGTAATAAAAAGTCTCCCATGAAAGAAAAACCTGATGGCTTAGCTGCCAAACATTTAAGAACAAAATCTAATTATTCTTAAACTGTTTCAGAAAATTGAAGAAGGGGGGGTACTTCCAAACTCATTTTATGGGGTCAGTATGATCCTGATACTAAAATCACACAAGGAAATAACAAAAAGGAAAACTGTAGGTCAATATGACTGATGAATATAGATGCAAAAATCTTGAACAAAATACCAGCAAACCAAGTTTAACAATACACTATAAAAGTCATTCATTAGGATCAAATGGAATTTATCCCAGGAATGTAAGGATGGTTTAGTATACACAAATCGATACATGCAATACAGGACATTAATAGAAAGAAGAATAATACTATATGATTATTTCAAAAAATGCAGAAGAAACATTTGACAAAATTCAACCTCACTTAATGTTAAAAACTGCAATAAATTAGACTTAATAGGTATGTAACTCAACACAATAAAGGTCATATAAAAAACACACAGCTGACATAGGAAAAGAAATAAGTTGAAAGTTTTTCCTCTAAGATCTAGAGCAAGACAAAAATACCCACTCTCACCACTTATATTCAAATTGGAAAAGAGGAAGTCAAATTGTCTCTGTTTGCAGATGACATTAGCTTATATATAGCAAATTTCAAATATGACATCAAGTATCTCTTGTAACTGGTAAACACAATCAGTAATTTTGCAGGATACAAAATTAACATTCAAAAATTGGTATCTTTTATATACACAGGTAGTAAACTATCTGAAAATAGAAGTTAAAAAAATCAATTTTAAATAAATATAAAGAAAGGAACAAATTTAACCAAAGAGATGAAAGAGCTTTACTCTGAAAACTATAAAACACTGATGACAGAGATTGAAAAGGATAAAAATAAATGAAAAGACATCCCATATTTATGAACTGGAAAAATTAATATTGCTAAAATGGCCATACACCCCAAAGCTATCTACAGATTCAGTACAATCCCTGTCACAGTAACAATGACATTCTACACAGAAGTAAAAAATTAAAGACCAGGCGCAGTGGCTCATGCCTGTAATCCCAACTCTTTGGGAGGCCGATGCAGGTGGATTACCTGAGGTCAGGAGTTCTAGAGGAGCCTGGCCAACATGAAGAAACCAAGTCTCCACTAAAAATACAAAAACTAGCTGGGCAAGGTGGTGCATGACTGTAATCCCAGCTACTTCAGGGGGTTGAGGCAGGATAATTGCTTGAGCTGGGGAGACAGAGGTTGCAGTGAGCTGAGATCAGGCCACTGCACTCCATCCTGGGCAACAGAGTGAGACTCTGTCTCAAACAAACAAAAAATAAATTTTTTATGGGATTACAAAAGTCTATAAACAGCCAAAGCAAAAAGACCAAACCCGGAGGCATCACACTACCTGATTTTAAAATATCCTGAAATGCTATTGAGAGGTGAAGCCAGCTGGACTTCCTGGGTTGAGTGGGGACCTGGAGAACTTTTCTGTCTTGCCAGAGGATTGTAAATGCACCAATCAGCACTCAGTGTCTAGCTAAAGGATAGTAAATGCACCAATCAGCACTTTGTAAAATTGACCAATCAGCATTCTAAAATGGACAATCTCAGGACGTGGGTGGGGCCAAATAAGGGAATAAAAGCTGGCAACCCTCCCCAGCAGCAGCAACCTACTCAGGTCCCCTTCCACTCTGTGGAAGCTTTGTTCTTTCGCTCTTCACAATAAATTTGCTGCTGCTCACTCTTTGGGTCCACACGACCTTTATGAGCTGTAACACTCACTGTGAAGGTCTGCGGCTTGACTCCTTAAGTCAGGGAGACCACGAACCCACCGGAAGGAAGAAACTCTAGACACATCTGAAAGAACAAACTCTGGACACACCATCTTTAAGAGCTATGGCCGGGTGCGGTGGCTCATGCTTGTAATCCCAGCACTTTGGGAGGCCGAGGTGGCGGATCACGAGGTCAGGAGATCGAGACCACGGTGAAACCCCGTCTCTACTAAAAAAATACCAAAAATTAGCTGGGCGTGGTGGCGGGCACCTGTAGTCCTAGCTACTCGGAGAAGCTGAGGCAGGAGAACGGCGTGACCCGGGAGGCGGAGCTTGCAGTGAGCGGAGATTGCACCACTGCACTCCAGCCTGGGCGACAGAGCAAGACTCCGTCTCAAAAAAAAAAAAAAAAAAAGAGCTGTGACACTCACCATGAAGGTCCGCGGCTTCATTGTTGAAGTCGGTGAGACCAAGAACCCACTGGAAGGAATAAATTCCGGACACACTACAGTAACCAAAATAACATGAAATTGGCATGAAACTAGACACAATGACCTATGAAATAGAGAATTCAAAAATAAACCTACACATCTACAGTCTAGTGATTATTCACAAAGGTGCCTTTTCAGAAAGGTGCCGTATTGTGATATAAACAGTCTCCTCAATAACTGGTACCCCAAAAATTGGATATGCACATGTAGAAAAATAAAACTGGACCCCTATCTTTCACCACGTACAAAAATCAGCTCAAAGTGAATTACGAACTTAAATATAAGACTTGCAAATATGAAACTACTAAAAGAAAACGTAGGGGAAATGTTTCACGACTTTGGACTACAGAAGAATTTTTGGTATGAGATCTCAAAAGCATAAGCAACAAAAGCAAAAGTAGACAAGAATGATTTTACCTAACTAAAAAGCTTCTGCACAGTAATGGAAACAACCACCAAAATGAAGCAATCTGCAGAATGGGACAATATTTGCAAACTATACATTTGAGAAGAGGTAAATATCCAGAATATATAAGAAACCCAAACAGCTCAATAGCAAAAGCACATAATTATTTTAAAACTGGGCAAAAGTCCTTAACAGATATTTATCAAAAGAAGACATAAAAATTTCCAATACTTATATGAAAAAACGTTCATTAATAATTTTCAGATAAATGAAAATCAAAATCACAGTGAGATATCACCTCACTATGTATATATGTGTGAGAATTTTGAATATTTCCACCACAAAGAAATGATAAATGTTTGAGGTGAAAGATATGATAATTATACGATTTTACCCTTGCACAATGCATACATGTATCAACACATTACACTCTACCCCATAACTATGTATAATTTTTGTGTTAATTAAAAATAGGAATAAAAATAAATTAATGTACTGTGACATACATCAGAAATTGTTTGCCAGAAACTGGGGGAAGGTTTGTAGCTAAGAAAGAAGAAATGGAAAAGGGCACATAGGAGCATTTTAGGGTGATAGAAATGTAATATATCTTTTGTATCGATGCTTGAAAATACAGGTATTTTGAAACAGGTTCACCATGCACTAAGTATAGATCCATTTGTAGGAAACAAAACATCACGTGGCAAATTAAGTGAAGCAAATTTTTTACTCACAGATAGGAAGCAAGGGACAACAGAAGCCTACAATTCCTGGTGAGCCAGATTTCCAAGGCTCAAGAAAGCCATCCAAGGAAAATAGAATCTCTCCTGTGCATGCTCCTCATTGCACTGCTGCTGAAGGACCCCAGAAAGCACTCCCCTCTGAGTTATATACCCTGGGGATAATTGGCATTGCTGGACTGAAGTTTGGCAGGACATTCTGTTCCAGGAGGAAGCAGAACAGAGTACAGCCTGCTGTGGACAGTTCCTTTTTGTCTCAGGATGCTTCGTTCGCAGCACATTCTACAATTATTCTGAGAGCTACAAGCAAGAAAGACGAGGGAGAACTGGGTTAGTTAAGGTAATTTAGGGACCTGTCCTGCAGGTATATATGACTGTCAAAACATTGATATAAACATTCAAGGTATATGCATTTTATTGTAAAGTAAATACATACTATTTATTGCACATTTATTAATTATAAGTTATTTTATATGTATTGCATATTCTAGTATATTTTTATCAAAGTCATGGCCAACTTTACAAAAACAAAGCATTATTTTAGGTCCAGCTCAAAATCCAGTTGTTCTTCAAAATATTCTCCAAATACTTGGCCTGCACTGCTCTCTTTCCCTCCTATAAACCCCTATCTATGCCATAAATTTTAACACAATATTTTATTTATTTTTACGCTATCAGCATAACTTTGGGGAGAATATAATACTTCACATATTGTATAGCGTTACATTAAGAGCTACATTTAAATTATTGTCATTTTAATTTATAAGATTTATTAAATATTAAGTGACTAATAAAATTAACTTTTAAAAGTGATCTACATAAATTTTAAAACTTACACCTTCATAAGTTTCTTTAAATTTTTTTTCCAAATCTTATCAGATATCCCATATCCTTTAGAGGTAACAGGCAATCTACCTAAAAAATTTACTTCCCTGAATTTTGTTTGTGGTATAATCGTTTTCTAATTTTGAAGTTAATTTTTCACTGTGGGAATTTAGATGTGCTTTCGCATTAAACATAATCTTTTATTCATGTTAAGCTTGGATATTATCATAACTTTGAAATTAACACCCAGAAAACCATGAGTGACCATACTTGCCAACTATCTCTTGATACTACAGTCCTTGATTTGTGCAACATGAAAGTATTTAGCAGTAATAACTAGTAAAACTAATTTTCTCCCAAAGTTCCACTGAGTTTATGCTGTCATTTTTCTTCTATAATCTAGGTCTGTTCCCATGTGTGTATCAATTGACTTCATCAATATTTAGGCGCTGAAAATATATCATTTTGCAGAGCAGGTATACAGGAATAATATATTATCATATTGGAAAGATTTTATGTTGATTAGAATGCTACTGCAAATAAAAGGGAGATGATAAACACATTTTTAAATGTTTCCATTGAAAAGATATTCAAGAAATGAAATCTGTATCATACTTACAGCCAGATCTCTTTACTTTTCGCATTTTAAATAAATGTCCATTAACACATTTACTAATTGCTTATTTATTTTCACATGACTTGATTTTCCCCAAACCTATCAGTCTTTGTATTTTGATATGACATTGTTGTCACAGTGTTAAAATTCTGGCATCACAGCAGATGGCATCAGTTTAGTGTCACCTGCTTCTAATATTTAATTCAGTGAAAAGTATAAGCTTAATTTACTTTAATAAAATATGAAAAGTATAATTATAAGAAAATCTAACAACTTATTTAAATTGTGAAGATTTTACACTGTTATCATAAATTTCTGTGACCAAAATCAAAACCCGTTTGCCCAATTCCAGAGTCAGATTACAATTTGGAAAGTATGTGCTGATCTGCAAGAGACTGTTGCAGAAATAAGATACTCTTGTTATGATTCTATGCTAAAAATGAACATTACTTAAAAATAAATAGCACAGATATAAACAGAAGTCAGGAAAACAATTTGATACTTGAAGATTTTATTCAATAATTGTTTCACTAAATAAATACTGATTTTTAAAAGTTTTTGACAAGAACAAGCATAGCACACCAAAAACATTCTAAAATTTTATTGAAAAAAGAGAATGAACATAAGCAAAATGAAAAATTCAAAGATAAAAATATATTTTTCCATGTGTTGTTTTTTAGAGTAATATGCATAAACTGTTGTAGAAGAAGAATATAGAGGATATATGAAGGCACAAGTAACTAATTTACAGATTATTAATCAACATAATCTCACTCTTTTCAACACACATTTAAACACCTGCTCTTTAACAGATTCTGGGACTGGTTTTGAGAAACAAGGGAGTCAAATAAATGCTCTCAAGGAATTTACCTTCTAGTTCGGGTGAGCAATACAATATGCATGTTAAGGAAGACTAAAAAAAAGCCCTGGTAGAGGCATGCATGAGGGTATTTTGGACACTTAGCAGTGGAAACTCTATTTTTGCTATGATAAAAGAGCAATCAAGACATGCATGTGGAGGTAATATCAATGAACAGTAGATGTTTAATGAGAAAAGGAAAAATGAGCCCAGGTAGCAAGAAGTGCATCATAAAACAATGCAGCCATAAAAAGGAATGAGATCATGTCCTTTCCAGGGACATGGATGGAGCTGGAAGCCGTTTTCCTTAGCAAACTAACACAGGGACAGAAAACTAAACACAGCATGTTCTCACTTATAAGTAGGAGCTGAACGATGAGAACATGGACACAAGGTCGGGAACAATACACACTGGGACCTGCAGGGTGGTGGGAGTAGGGAGACCATCAGAAAGAATAGCTGATGGACGCTGGGCTTAATACCTAGGTGATGGGTTGATCTGTGCAGCAAGCCACCATAGCGCATGCTTACCTATGTAAAAAACCAGTACATCCTGCACATGTGCCCCAGAACTTAAGATAAGTGTTGAAGAAAATAATGTAGAGGTGGTAGTGTTATTATGCATTCGGAAAAATTCAAGGGTTATTATGTGCTCCAGTGAAGGGTATATAAAGCAAGAGTGAGAGATACACTAGAGAGGTAGGCAGGATTGAGATGATTAAATGCCTTATGTGCAAAGCCAGTGTATTTGTACTTACTAAAGTAAAATTTATTTTTAAAAGATTTAAGTCAAAAATTGAAATACTGTTTTCTTATTTTAGAAATATATCTCTGGCAACAGTAGAGAAGAATGATAGGAAGAGAATCGTACTGCAATAGTATAATCCATTGGAAGGCTGTTGTAATGAAGACAAGAAGAAAAATTACCTTGAAGGCAAGAAGAAAAATCATAATGAAGGAAAGGAGAGATGAGTTTACCAAATATAATCTCAGAATTGTTCTGTAAATTTCATTTCTGCTTTAGCAACCATAAGGAGCTCCATTTATTACAGTAGGAACAGAGGCAACAGTTACATGGGTGGATGGCTGGGATAGAAAAGATTTCAGTTTTAATACATTGAATTTGACATGCTTTTTGAAAATCTTCAGATGGTGATATACAGTAAGTTGTTGAATCTTTATTTTCCAAGCATCTACACATACATAACACACACATACACACAAATACAAGTTCATTTAAAGCTCATCACATTTGTATTCTTTAAAAATTTATATTTCTTAAGTACTGCTCTGATCAGATAAGGGCTTAAGGGGGAGAAATCAAAACTAAAAGGAGATGATCTACTATGGTACTAAACTTCACAAGGAAAGTATTCATATTATGGTGTAAGATGTAGAAGTTCATGGCAAGCCAGCAGTCTTAATGCAACTGCTACAAAAGACAAATAAATAAACTGTATAACTATATATTTTAAAAAGTTTGAAGAACTATTAGATAAATTCAGAAAAGATGAACTTAAAATCTTGTAGCATTTGTCATTTTTTAGTATTGGCAGAAGCCAGGTTTTACCCAGGCAAAGAGCCTTTATGGTTAGAAAAACACAACAAAACAATAATAATCTGATAGGTGGGCAGGGCTGGTATGAAAGATTGGAACTATGCAGCACTCCAAATTCATAGTTGGTTCCCACCATTAAACATTTGCTGATTTCTGGGGACAGATAGGAATTCTAATAGGCATAGCTGGCAAAGTGAAGGGAAGTCTCCCACAGTCTCATATTACTTGAAAAACAAAGTTTCATTAAAAAGAAGAAGATGGGTCTCAACAAACTAGTAATAGGCAAATGGTGGACAGGAGGCAGGACTAAATTGCAACTCCCACTCAGACAGAGAGTTGCTTGTGGAGACTCACACTGTGAACTTTTGCTCCCAGAACTACTGCAGAAACATACGAGGAAAGATGAGAGAATCCACAGACCCTTTGAAGGAAGCAGATTGCTCCTGCAGGGCATGGGAGACAGCCCAAACACTGTGAGTGCCCTAAGTGTGAAAGTGGGAAAAGGGGATCTTCCACCCCCAAATACACATCCTCACTGGGAACTTGAAGGTCCAGATCATGGGAGAAGAATTTGACCTTACCTAGAGCTGAGATAATTTAGAGAGCAAAACAAAATATAGGATTAGAGAAAGCGACGGGAAGACTCCTGTGGGCTCTCTTGGTCCCCAAGGAAGGCATTTCTGACTTTGT
This sequence comes from Hylobates moloch, assembly GCF_009828535.3. Lineage (NCBI taxonomy): Eukaryota > Metazoa > Chordata > Mammalia > Primates > Hylobatidae > Hylobates > Hylobates moloch. Next base: position 121,427,809 of record NW_026652280.1, read on the forward strand.
TTCACAGGGGTCCTTAGGGAGAGGTGCCAGAGGAACTGGAAAAAGGCCACAGGGAGAAGAAAGGCTCCAGCTGAACTTAGTAACAATTCCAACTGAACACGAAGTTTCTTGGACAGAACTATGGGAGGGAGTGAATCTGGTGTGCAGACACGGGCAGGTAGGGAGACACAGAAGCTCAAAGCTGTGCTTGATCACTCCCTGGAAACAAACGCAGTGCAGTTAGGAGTGGGGGTCGGTGGGAGTGAGAACAGCCTTTTGGGTTGCATGGGAGCTGGGTGAGGCTTGTAACTGCTGGCTTTACCACACTTTTTTGGTGACCTGCATGACACAGCAGAGGCAGCCATAATCCTTTTGGGAACATAACTTCATTGACCAGAGACCACAAACCTCATCCTCCACAGCAGACACAGTAAGGCCCACCCAAGGAGAATCAGAGCTCAGACACACCTAACATTTTTCCCACCTGATGATCTTTCTCTACCCACCCTGCTAGCATTTTTTACCCAACATGGTAGCTGAAGACAAAGGCCATATTCTCTTGGGAGTTCTAGGGTCTTGCCCACTGCCTGGTCCTCTCTGTACTAACACAGCTGATACTATCTTGAAAGCATCACCTCCTGGCAGGAGGCCAACAAGCAGAAAACTAGTGCAATAAACAACAATAATACAACTAAGCACACCCACAGAGTCCATTTTATTCCCCTGCCACCTCTACTGGAGCAAGTGCTGATATCCATGGCTGAGAGACCAGAAGATAGTTTACATTACAGGACTCTGTGCAGACACACACTAGTACCAGCCTGGAACCTGGTAGCCCCGCTGGGTGGTTAGATCCAGAAGAGAAATAATGATCACTACAGTTTGGCTCTCAGGAAGCCATGTCCCTAGGAAAAGAGGGAGAGTACTATATCAAGGAAGCACCCAATAGGGCAAAAGGATCTGAACATCATTCCTTGAGCCTGAGATCTTCCCTCTGACACAGGCTACCCAAAAGAGAAAGAACCAGAAAATTCTAGTAATATGACAAAACAACATTCTTTATCAGTCTCAAAAAATCTTACTAATTTACTAGCAATGGATCCAAACCAAGAAGAAATTCCCGATTTGCTAGAAAAATAATTCAGAAGGTCAATGATTAAGCTAATCAAGGAGGAACTCGAGAAAGGTGAAGTCCAATTTAAATAAATCCAAAAAAATGGTAGAAGTTATGAGGGGAGAAATCTTCAGTGAAATAGGTAGAAAAAGTGAAAAAAAAAAACACAACTTCTGGGAATCAAAGACGCACTTAGAGAAATGCAAAGTGCACTGAAAAGTCTCAGCAATAGAATTGAACAAGCAGAAGAAAGAACTTCAGAGCACAAAGACAAGGTTTTTGTAATAACCCAATACAACAAAGACAAAGAAAAAGAATTTAAAAAAATTTTTAAAAGCCTCCAAGAAGTTTGAGATTATGTTAAATGACCAAAACTGATGATAATTGGCGTTCCTGAGGAAGAAGAGAAATCTAAAAGTTTGGAAAACATATTTGGGAGAAATAATCAAGGAAAAGTTTTGCAGCCTTGCAAAACTTCAAATATAAGAAGACATAGACATCCAAATACCAGAAGCTCAAAAAACACCAGGGAAATTCATTGCAAACAGATCATTACCTAGGCACACAGTCATCAAGTTACCTAAAGTCAAGATGAAAAGAATATTAAGAGCTGTGAGGAAAAAGCACAAGGTAACCTATAAAGGAAAACCTATTAGATTAACAGCAGATTTCTCAGCAGAAACCCTACAAGCTAGAAGGAATTGAAGCCCCCATCTTCAGCCTCCCTAGACAAAACAATTATCAGCCAAGAATTTTGTATCCAGTGAGACTGGCTTCATAAATGAGGAAATGACACAGTATTTTTTCAGAAAAAACAAATGCTGAATTTGCCACTACCAAGCCAGCACTACAAGAACTGCTACAAGAAGCTCTAAATCTTGAAACAAACCCTCAAAACATATCAAAACAGAACCTCTTAAAGCACAAATCTCATAGGACCTATGTAACAACACAATAAAAAAAAGAAAAAAAAACACAAGGTATTCAGGCAACAATAGCACATTTAATAACAGAATAGTACCACATACCTCAATACTAACATTGAATGTAAAGAGCCTAAATGCTCTACTTAAAGATACAGAATGGCAGACTGGATAATAAATCAACTACCAAGTATCTACTGCCTTCAAAAGACTCACCTAAGAAACAAAGATTGACATAAACTTAAGGTAAAGGGGTGGAAAAAGACATTCCATTCAGATGGACACCAAAAGTGAGCAGGAGTAGCTATTCTTCCATCATACAAAACAAACTTTAAAACAACATTGGTTAGTTTTTGCAGTGGCTGCTACTGGTTGTTCTTTTCCACATTTAGTGCTTCCTTCAGGAGCTCTTGTAAGGCAGGCCTGGGTGGTGACAAAAATCTCTAAGCATTTGCTTGTCTGTAAAGGATTTTATTTCTCCTCCACTTATGAAGCTTAGTTTGGCTGGATGTGAAATTCTGGGTTGAAAATTCTTTTCTTTAAGAACATTGAATATTAGTCCCACTCTCTTCTGGCTTGTAGAATTTCTGCCAAGAAATCGACTGTTAGTCTGATGGGCTTCCATTTGTGGGTAACCCAACTTTTCTCTCTGGCTGCCCTTAACATTTTTTCCTTCATTTCAACCTTGGTGAATCTGACAATTATGTGTCTTTGAGTTGCTCTTCTCAAGGAGTATCTTTGTGGTGTTCTCTGTATTTCCTGAAGTTGAATGTTGGCCTGCCTTTCTAGGTTGGGGAAGTTCTCCTGGATAATATCCTGAAGAGTGTTTTCCAACTTGGTTCCATTCTCCCCATCATTTTCAGGTACACCAATAGATGTAGGTTTGGTCTTTTCATGTAGTCCCATATTTCTTGGAGGCTTTGTTCGTTTCTTTTTACTCTTTTTTTTTCTAAACTTCTCTTCTCGCTTCATTTCATTCATTTGATCTTCAATCACTGATATCCTCTCTTCCACTTGATCAAATTGGCCATAGATGCTAGGAAGAAAGCACATCAACTAACGAGCAAAATAACCAGCTAACATCATAACGATAGGATCAAATTCACACATGACAATATTAACCTTAAATGTAAATGGGCTAAATTCTCCAACTAAAAGATACAGACTGGCAAATTGGATAAAGAGTAAAGACCCAACAGTGTGCTGTATTCAGGAGACCCATCTCACTTGCAGAGACACATAGGCTCAAAATAAAGGGATGGAGGAAGATCTACCAAGAAAATGGAAAACAAAACAAAACAAAAAAGTAGGGGTTGCAATCCTAGTCTCTAATACAACAGACTTTAAATCAACAAAGATCAAAAGAGACAAAGAAAGACATTACATAATGGCAAAGGGATCAATTCAACAAGAAGAGCTAACTATCCTAAATATATATGCACCCAATACAGGAGCACCCAGATTCATAAAGCAAGTCGTCAGAGACCTACAAAGAGACTTATACTCCCACACAGTAATAATGGGAGACTTTAACACCCCACTGTCAACATCAGACAGATCGACAAGAGAGAAAGTTAACAAGGATATCCAGGAATTGAACTCAGATCTGCATCAAGTGGACCTAATAGAAATCTACAGAACTCTCCATCCCAAATGAATAGAATATACATTCTTCTCAGCCCCACATCACACTTATTCCAAAATTGACCACATAGTTGGAAGTAAAGTACTCCTCAGCAAATGTAAAAGAACAGAAATTATAACAAACTCTCTCAGACCACACTGCAATCAAATTAGAATTCAGGATTAAGAAACACACACAAAATCACCCAGCTACATGGAAACTGAACAACCTGCTCCTGAATGACTACTGGGTACATAACAAAATGAAGGCAGAAATAAAGATGTTCTTTGAAACCAATGAAAACAAAGACACAACATACCAGAATCTATGGGACACATTCAACGCAGTCTGTGGAGGGAAATTTATAGCACTAAATGCCCACAAGAGAAAGCAGGAAAGATCTAACATTGACACCCTAACATCACAATTAAAAGAACTAGAGAAGCAAGAGCAAACACATTCAAAAGCTAGCAGAAGGCAAGAAATAACTAAGATCAGAGGAGAACTGAAGGAGATAGAGACACAAAAAATCCTTCAAAAAAATCAATAATCCAGGAGCTGGTTTTTTGAAAAGATCAACAAAATAAATAGACTGCTAGCAAGACTAATAAAGAAGAAAAGAGAGAAGAATCAAATAGATAAAATTAAAAATTATAAAGGGGATATCACCACCGATCCCACAGAAATACAAACTACCATCAGAGAATACTATAAACACCTCTACACAAATAAACTAGAAAATCTAGAAGAAATGGATAAATTCCTCAACACATACACCTTCCCAAGACTAAACCAGGAAGAAGCCGAATCCCTTAATAGACCAATAACAGGCTTTGAAATGAAGGCAATAATTGATAGCCTACCAACCAAAATAGTCCAGGATGAGACAGATTCACAGCCAAATTCTACAAGAGGTACAAAGAGGAGTGGTACCATTCCTTCTGAAACTATTCCAATCAATAGAAAAAGAGGGAATCCTCCCTAACTCCTTTTATGAGGCCAGCATCATCCTGATACCAAAGCCTGGAAAAGACACAACAAAAAAAGAGAATTTTAGACCAATATTCCTGATGAACGCTGATGCAAAAATCCTCAATTAAATACTGGCTAACCAAATCCAATAGCACATCAGAAAGCTTATCCACCGTGATCAAGTGGGCTTCATCCCTGGGATGCAAGGCTGGTTCCACATACGCAAATCAATAAATGTAATCCAGCATATAAACAGAACCAAAGACAAAAACCACATGATTATCTCAATAGATGCAGAAAAGGCCTTTGACAAAATTCAACAGCCCTTCATGCTCAAAACTCTCAATAAACTAGGGATTGATGGCACTTATCTCAAAATAATAAGAGCTATTTATGACAAACTCACAGCCAATATCATACTGAATGGGCAAAAACTGGAAGCATTCCTTTGGAAAACTGGCACAAGACAGGGATGCCCTCTCTCACCACTCCTATTCAACATAGTGTTGGCAGTTCTTGCCAGGGCAATCAGGCAGGAGAAAGAAATAAAGCGTATTCAATTAGGAAAAGAGGAAGTCAAATTGTCCCTGTTTGCAGATGACATGATTGTATATCTAGAAAACCCCATCATCTCAGCCCAAAATGTCCTTAAGCTGATAAGCAACTTCAGCAAAATCTCAGGATACAAAATCAATTTGCAAAAACCACAAGAATTCCTATACACCAATAACAGACAGAGAGCCAATTCATAATTGAACTCCCATTCACAATTGCTTCAAAGAGAATAAAATACCTGGGAATCCAACTTACAAGGGATGTGAAGGACCTCTTCAAGGAGAACTACAAACCACTGCTCAACGAAATAAAAGAGGACACAAACAAATGGAAGAACATTCCATGCTCATGGATAGGAAGAATCAATATTGTGAAAATGGCCATACTGCCCAGGGTAATTTACAGATTCAATGCCATCCCCATCAACCTACCAATGTGTTTCTTCACAGAACTGGAAAAAACTACTTTAAACTTCACATGGAACCAAAAAAGTGTCTGCATTGCAAGACAATCCTAAGCCAAAAGAACAAAGCTGGAGGCATCACGCTACCTGACTTCAAACTGTATCACAAGGCTGCAGTAACCAAAACAGCATGGTACTGGTACCAAAACAGAGATACAGACCAATGGGACAGAACAGAGCCCTCAGAAATAACACCACACATCTACAACCATCTGATCTTTGACAAACCTGACAAAAACAAGAAATGAGGAAAGGATTCCCTATTCAATAAATGGTGCTGGGAAAACTGGCTAGTCATATGTAGAAAGCTGAAACTGGATCCCTTTCTTACACTTTATACAAAAATTAATTCAAGATGGATAAAAGACTTAAATGTTAGACCTAAAACCATAAAAATCCTAGAAGAAAATCTAGGCAATACCATTCAGGACATGGCCGTGGGCAAGGACTTCATGACTAAAACACCAAAAGCAATGGCAACAAAAGCCAAAATTGACAAATGGGATCTAATTAAACTAAAGAGATTCTGCACAGCAAAAGAAACTACCATCAGAGTGAACAGGCAACCTACAGAGTAGGAGAAAATTTTTACAATCTACCCATCTGACAAAGGACTAATATCCAGAATCTACAAAGAACTTAAACAAATTTACAAGAAAAAATAAAACAACCCAATCAAAAAGTGGGCTAAGGATATGAACTGACACTTCTCAAAAGAAGACATTTATGCAGCCAACAGACACATGAAACAATGCCCGTCATCACTGGCCATCAGAGAAATGCAAATCAAAACCACAATGAGATACCATCTCATATCAGTTAGAATGGTGATCATTAAAAAGTCAGGAAACAACAGGTGCTGGAGAGGATGTGGAGAAACAGGAACACTTTTACACTGTTGGTGTGACTGTAGACTAGTTCAACCATTGTGGAAGACAGTGTGGTGATTCCTCAGGGATCTAGAACTAGCAATACCATTTGACCCAGCCATCCCATTATTGGGTATATACCCAAAGGATTATAACTCATGCTGCTATAAATACACATGCACACGTATGTTTATTGTGGCACTATTACAATAGTGAAGACTTGGAACCAACCCAAATGTCCAATAATGATAGACTGGATTAAGAAAATGTGGCACATATACACCATGGAATTCTATGCAGCCATAAAAAGGATGAGTTCATGTCTTTTGTAGGGACATGGATGAAGCTGGAAACCATCATTCTCAGCAAACTATCGCAAGGACAGAAAACCAAATACCCCATGTTCTCACTCATAGGTGGGAATTGAACAATGAGAACACTTGGACAAAGGGTGGGGAACATCACACACTGGGGCCTGTCACGCGTGGGTGGGACAAAGGGGGAGGGATAACATTAGGAGATATACCTAAAGTAAATGACGAGTTAACAGGTGCAGCACACCAACATGGCACACGTATACATATGTAACGAACCTGCATGTTGTGTACATGTACCTTAGAACTTAAAGTATAATAAAAAATAATAATAATAAAAGGAAAAAAACAGTAGTTAAAAAAGACAAAGAGGGACATTTTATAATGATAACAGGACCCTGTCCAACAGGAAATTATCACAATCCTAAATATATATGCACTAATACTGGAGCTTCCAAATTCATAAAACAATTACTGCTAGATCTAAGAAATGATATAGACAGTAACACAGTAATAGTGGGGGACTTTAATGCTCCAGTGACAGCCCTAGACAGGTCATCAAGTCAGAAAATCAACAAAGAAACGGTGGATTTAAACTATACCCTAGAACAAATGAACATAGCAGATATTTACAGAACTTTCTATCCAATAACCACAGAATATACATTCTGTTTAGCAGAGCGTGGAACATTCTCCAACACAGACCATATGACAGGCCTCAAAACAAGTCTCAATACATTTAAGAAAACTGAAATTGTATCAAGTACTTTTGCTGACCACAGTGGAATAAAATCGGATATCAACTCCAAAAGGAAGCTTCAAAACCATGCAAATACATGGAAATTAAATAACCTGCTCCTAACGATAATTGGGTTAATACTAAAGTCAAGATGGAAGTTAAAAAATTATTTTTATTGAATGGTAATAGTGACACAATCTATCAAAACCTCTGGGGCACACCAAAAGCAATGCCAAGGGGAAAGTTCATAGCCTTAAATGCATACATCAAAAAGTTTGAAAGAGCACAAATAGACAATCTAAGGTCACACCTCAAGGAACCTAGAAAAACAAGAACAAACCAAACCCACACCCAGCAGAAGAAAATAAATAACCAAGGTTAAATCATAACTAAACGAGATTAAACAAGACAAATAAAAAAATACAAAAGATAAATGAAACAAAAAGCTGGTTCTCTGAAAAGATAAATAAAATTGACAGATTGTTAGCAAGATTAACCAAGAAGAGAGAAGATCCAAATAAGCATGATTAGAAATTAAATGGGAGGGCCGGGCACGGTGGCTCACACTTGTAATCCCAGCACTTTGGGAGGCCGAGGCTGGCGGATCACGAGGTCAGGAGATAGAGACCACGGTGAAACCCCGTCTCTACTAAAAATAAAATACAAAAAATTAGCCGGGTGTGGTGGCGGGTGCCTGTAGTACCAGCTACTCAGAGAGGCTGAGGCAGGAGAATGGCGTTAACCCAGGAGGCGGAGCTTGCAGTGAGCCAAGATTGTGCCACTGCACTCCAGCCTGGGCGAAAACCCCCGTCTCCGTCCCAAAAAAAAAAAAAAAAAGAAATTAAATGGGAGATATTTTAACTGACACCACAGAAATACAAAAGATCATTCAAGGCTACTATGAACACCTTTACACACATAAACTAGAAAACCTCGGGGAGATATATAAGTTCCTGGAAATATGCAACCCTCCTAGCTTAAACCAGGAAGAATCGAAATCCTGAACAGACCAATAAAAGTGGCAAAATTTAAATTGGAATAAAAAAATTGTCACCACAAAACAGTTCAGGACCAGAAAGAGTCACAGCTGAATTCTACCAGACATTCAAAAAAGAATTGGTACAAATCTTATTCACACTATTCTACAAGACAGAGAAAGAGAGAATCCCACCTAACTCATTCTATGAGGTCAGCATCATCCTAATATCAAAACCAGAGAAGGACATAACAAAAAAAAGAAAACTCCAGACCAATATCCCTGATGAACATAGATGTAAAAATACTCAAAAAAATACTAGCTAATTTAATCCAACAGCATATCACAAAAGATAATCCAACATGATCAAGTGGGTTTCATACCATGGATGCAGGGATGGTTTAACATTCAAAAGTTAATAAATGTGATACACCACACAAACATAATTAAAAGTAAAAATGACATAATCATCTAAATAGATGCAGAAAAAGCACTCAACAAAATCCAGAATCCTTTATGATTAAAACCCTCAGCAAAATCAGCATAGAAGGGACATTATGTAATAAAAGCCATTTATAACGAACTCACAGCCAGCATACTACTGAATAGAGAAAAGTTGAAACCATTCCCTCTGAGAATTGGAACAAGATAAGGATACCCATTCTTACCACTTCTATTCAACACAATACTGGAAGTCCTAGCCAGACCAAGCAGACAAGAGAAAGAAATAAAGGGCATCCAAATTAGTAAAGAGGAAGCCAAAACGTCACTTGACATGTTGATATGATCGTATACCTAGAAAACAGTAAATACTCCTCCAAAAAGCTCCCAGAACTAATAAATGGATTCAGCAAAGTTTCAGTTTAAAAAATTAATGTTCACAAATCAGTAGCTCTGCTATACACCAACAGCGACCAAGCTGAGAATCAAATCAAGAAATCAAACCTTTTTATAATAGCAGCCAAAAAAATTATTAGAAATATACCTAACCAAGGAGGTGAAAGACCTTTACAAGGAAAACTACAAACACTGCTGAAAGAAATCACAGACAATACAAACAAATAGAAACACATCCTATGCTCACTGATGGGTAGAATCAATATTGTGAAAATGACCACACTGCCAAAAGCAATCTATAAATTCAATGCAATTCCCATCAAAATACCACCATCATTCTTCACAGAATTAGAAATGACAATCTTAAAATTTAAATGGAGCTAAAAAAGAGCCTGCATAGCCAAAGTAAAGCTAAGCAAAAAGAACAAATTTGGTCACAGCACATTACCTGACTTCAAACTATACTATAAGGCCATAGTCACCAAAACAGCATGGTACTGGTATAAAAATAGGCAAATAAACCAATGGAACAGAATAGAGAACTCAGAAATAGGGTCAAATACAGCCAACTGATCCTCAACAAAACAAGCAAAAACATTAAGTGGGGAAAGGACACCCTATTCAACACATGGTGCTGGGATAATTGGCAAGCCATATGTAAAAGAATAAAACTGGATCCTCATCTCTCACCTTACACAAAATTCAACCCCAGATGGATCAAGGACTTAAATCTAAGACCTGAAACCATACAAATTCTAGAAGATAAATTCTGGAAAAACACTTGCGACATTAGCTTAGACACAGACTTCATGATCAAGAATCCAAAAACAAATGCAGCAGAAACAATGATAAATAGGTGGGATTTAATTAAACTAAAAAGTTTCTGCACAGCAAAAGGAACAATCAGCAAACAGACAACGCACAGTGTGGGAGAAAATCTTCACAATCTGTACATCTGACAAAGGACTAATATCCAGAATCTACAAGGACCACAAACAAATTAGCAAGAAAAGCCCAAACAATCTCATCAAAAAATGGACTAAGGACATGAATAGACAATTTTCAAAAGAAGATCTATAAATTGCCATGAAACATACAAAAATGCTCAACATCACTAATCTTTAGAAAAATCAAAACCACAACGTGATGCCAACTTACTCCTGCAAGAATGGCCATAAATTTAAAAAATTAAAAAAAAATAGATGTTGGCAGGGATGCAGTGAAAAGGTAGCACTGCAACAGTGCTGGTGGAAATGGAAACTAGTACAACTGTGGAAAACAGTGTGTATATTCCTTAAAGAACTAAGAACTGAAAGCAGAACTCCCTTTTGATCCAACAATTCCACTATTGGGTAACTACCCAGAGGAAAAGAAGTCATTATACAAAAAAGATACTTGCACATGCATGTTTATAGCAGCACAATTAGCAATTGCAAAAATGTGTAACCAACTCAAATGTCCATCAATCAATGAGAAATTGTGATATATATATATCACTATATATATTTTTATAGTGTGTGTATATATGCATATATCACTATATATTTATATAGTATGTGTGTATATATATATAGATACACACACAGACACACACACACCATGGACTACTATTCAGCCATAAAAAGGAATGGAATAATGGCATAACAGCAACCTGGATGGAATTGGAGACCATTATTCTAAGTGAAGTAACTCAAGAATGAAAAACCAAACATTGTATATTCTCACTCGTAAATGAGAGGTAAGCTATGAGGATGTAAAGACATATGAACGATACAATGGACTTTGAGGATTTGGGGGAAAGGGTACAAGTTGGATGAGGCATAAAAGACTATGAATTGGGTACAGTGTATACTGCTCAGGGGACAGGTGCACAAAAATCTCACCTATCACTGCTAAAGAAATTACTCATGTAACTAAACTCCACCTGTTCCCCAAAAACCTATGGAAAAAAAATAAACAAACAAAATAACAACAGAAGGAAATTACTTCCACATAATAACAGCCATATATGAAAAGTCTAAAGCTAACATCATACTTAAGAGTAAAAAACCGAAAGCTTTCCCTAAGGTCAGGAACAGGCAAGAATGTCCACTCTAACTTCTATGTAGCATAATACAAGTCCTAGCCAAAGCAATTAAAAATAAATAGATAAATAAATGACATCCAAATCAGAAAAGCAGAAGTTAAATGACATTTTTGTAGATGCCATAATATTATATGTAGAAAACTAAGCACCGAATTTTAAAAAAAAACTGTAAAAACTAATAAATAAATTTGCAAATTTGCAAGACATAAAATCAAAAATTTTAATCATTTCTATACGTTAACAACAAACTATCCAAGAGGGAAATTGAAAAAAAACTGCATTTATAGTAGTATCAAAAATAGTCTTCCATTCCATTAGAAGAAATGGAATATTTAACAACAAACTTAACCGAGTAGGTGAAAGACTTATACACTGAAATTTGAAGCACACTGTTGAAAGAAATTAAATAAGACACAAATAAATGGAAAGGTATCCTGCATCCTGTATTCATGGATTAGAAGACTAAATACTATCAAATAGCATCATACTATCCAAAATTATCTAAAGATTCAATGCAATTTTTATCGAAGTCCCAATTACAGTTTTTACAGAAACTGAAAATAAAAATCCCACAGTTTATAGAAAACTGCAAAAAAGGCCCAAATAGACAAAAATAAAATTGAGTAAGAAGAATAAAGTTGGAGGCATCACATTTCCTGAATTCAAAATATATTACAAAACTACATTAATTAACACTGTTTGGTACTGGCATAGAGGCAAACCTATAGACCAATGGAACACATTAGAGAACCCTGAGATAAATCTATACATAAATGTAGTAAAGCAATATTTAATAGGTGTGCCAGGAATACACAGTGGGTAAATGATAGTGTTTTTTTTTCAATAAATGATGTTGGGAAAACTGGCTATCACACACACACACACACACACACACACACACACACACACAAATTGGATCCTCAATTTGGTTTAAACTCAAAATGGTTTAAAATATTAATTATAACACCCCAAAGTGTAAATTTTCTTGAAGAAAATATAGGAAAACACGTTACGTTGATGTTGGCAGTAATTTCATGGCTATGACATCAAGAGCACAGGCAAAAAAGCAAAAACAGGCAGTGGAACTATATCAAACTGAAAAGCCTCTGCACAGCAAAGGAAACAATTAAGAAAAGGTTACCTATGGAATGAGAGAACTTATTTGAAAACCATATATCTTATAAAGGATTAATATCTAAAACACATAAAAAAAATCTCGTACAATCCAACAGCAATAAAAAAACAAATAACTAAATTTAAAAAGGGACATATGTCTTAAATAGCTATGTCTTTAAGAAAGAAAAGCAAATGGCCAAAAGGTATTTAAAAATATATTCGATATCACTAGTTATCAGGGAAATACAAATCAAGACCACATTTATTACTATCATACGTATGTTAGGATGGCTGTATGTTAGAAGAAACAGATAACTGGTGTTAGTAAGGATGTGAAGAAATTAGAACCCTGGTACACTGTTTCTGGCAAGGTAAAATGGTGACAATGCTATGAAAAAAGCTATGGAGGTTTATCAAAAAATTAAAAATAGAATTACTATATGAACTAGCAATTTTACTTCTGGATATTTGTCCAAAATAACTGAAATCAGGATTTTGAGGAGATATTTACACTCCCATGTTAACTTATAGCATTGTTTACAATAGCTAATATAGGCAAACAACCTAAATGACCATGGATTATTGAGTCTTAAAAAGTAAAACAAAATCCAGGCAGATTCCACAACATGGGTGAACCTGGAAAATGTTATTCTAAGTGAACTAAACCAGTCACAGAAAGACAAACAATGTATTATCTCACTTATCAGTATAGTCTAAATCAATCAAACTTACAGAAGCAAAGAGTAAAATGGTGGCTGCCAGGGGCTGGAAGAGGGAAACAGGGGGAGTTGTTCAATGTGTGTAAAGTTTCGGCATGAAAGATGAATAAGTTCCAGAGATCTTTTGCATAACATTGTGCCTATAGTTAGCAATAATGTATTGTGCACATAAAAATATGTTATGAGGGTAAATCTCATATTGTGCTCTTACCACAATAAAAAATAAAAAAGAGGCAAGGGGTTTGCCATAAAAGCAAATTTCTCCTCAATAACTTCTATCACATTTTGGAACTGTATGGAGAAGGAGGGTAAAAAGTTAAGCATGCAATCTCTACGTGCAGAACTTACATTCCTGCTCTTTCTCAGACCAGAAGTATAAGATACCTACTGGGGCCTCAGCTGAAAATTTCAGGAGAGCCACCCTGAGGAGCAAGGTGAACTAGATCTTACTCTGATTAACTTGAAAGAAGTGGATCCTTAGCCTATTTGCCAAACAAGACAAAGAAGAAGTCTCTCTGGCAGAGGATAACATTTGCAGTCTCTATAGTTCTTTGTCTGGTCATGTAATTAAAAAAAAATTATGATATATGTGAAGCGTTAGAAAAATATGACCAAAAATCAAAGAAAGGTTTAAAAGAAAGAAAATTTATACATAATCCAAAAATTGGAGTTAATGGAAAGGGATTTTTAAAAATATCTGTGATTGATAAGCTAAATAAAGCAGAGGATGAGATAGGAGAAAAAAAACTGATGAATTTAGAGAAATTCAAGAGGTAATTGAAATGGATGAAAATAACCAAATGGGCCGGGCGCCGTGGCTCACGCTCGTAATCCCAGCACTTTGGGAGGCCGAGGCGGGCGGAACACGAGGTCAGGAGATCGAGACCACGGTGAAACCCCGTCTCTACTAAAAAAAAAAAAAAAAATACAAAAAATTAGCTGGGCGCGGTGGCGGGCGCCTGTAGTCCCAGCTACTCAGAGAGGCTGAGGCAGGAGAACGGCGTGAACCCGGGAGGCGGAGCTTGCAGTGAGCCGAGATTGCGCCACTGCACTCCAGCCTGGGCGACAGAGCGAGACTCCGTCTCAAAAAAAAAATTAAAATAAAAAAAAAAGAAAGTAACCAAATGGATATTTTAGAATTATAAAATTTAATTAAGTACTTACTGGATGAATTTAACTGCAGGATTACTAAACATAAAGGCAATTCAACACAAAAATGTTAAACAGAAGGACTGAGAGGAAAAAAATGGGGTAAAAAGAACAACCAATTCTAATCTATGGAGAAAGAAGGTGGAATAATGCTTAGCCCTGGAGGCATACTGATGAGACTGACAAAAGGTGCCTCAAGTTGTGTTGGAAATGTTCTGTATTTCAGTCTTGGTGGTTATTCCATGTGTTTGTAAACATATGTAAGATTAATGAGTAATACATGTAAATATTTTGCACTTTATGTATGTTATAGGTGTGTTTAGTTGTGAACATTCATTGTTTTTACACTTCTATGCTTACTTTTCATTAAATATATTACAATTGTATAAAGTGCTCAAAAAAATTTTTTTTGAGACAGTCTCACTCTGTCGCTCAGGCTGGAGTGCAGTGACATGATCTTGGCTCAGTTTAGCTTCCAGCTCCCAGGTTCAAGCGATTCTCCTGCCTCAGCCTCCCGAATAGCTGGGATTACAGGCATGCGCCACCAGCCTGGCTAATTTTTCTATTTTTAGTAGAGAGGGGCTTTCATCATGTTGGCCAAGGTAGTCTCAAACTCCTGACCTCAGGTGATCCACTGCCTCGGTCTCCCAAAGTGCTGGAATTACCGGCATAAGCCACTGCACCCGGCCCAAGATATATTTTGAGTAAATTGTATTTATTTATAATACCAGTATTGGTAGATAAGATTGATTCAATCAAGAAACCCTTGAGTATCTCTAGTGTTATAATTGTACTCGGGTAAATCCATTAATAGATTTAAAATCTAAAGTGGGAAAGATATGTGATGGAATAAAATACAATAATATAATACTTTGTTTAATTATTGTAGATGCAGTGATGTGGATGCAAAAAAGAGATATTATTGATTAAAGGAAGATGAATTTACTTTGTCTGCATGGTTTAAGAAGTTATTATTAATCGGAATTGACTCAGACATATAGTCTTTTTTTCTAAGGCTTTATAGTTGTATTTTAATAAATTATTACATGTAGTATATACTCTATGTTACTTCTCCAAGTATTTAACAGCTGCTTTGTAACAACACTTTGAATCATTCATTTAAAATATATAGAAAAATGTTAGTACATAAACATTTTTCACTGTCACTCTGGATCTTTCAGCATACCCTCTCAGCCTGCAGCTCTACAGGGAATGAGGTGACAGGTTCAGTCTGTCAGCACTATCTGATATTCAGGGAGGAAGACAGCTTCTGAGAATGACAAAATGAAGGTTTTGAAATGTGATAGGCCACTTTATAACATGGCTTCATGACTGACTGTGACTGGTACTTTTATGTCACTTTCTGACATACTTTAAAAGAACAGTTGTTGGAAATGCTAACAATTCAGTTCAACTGAGAGTGTTCTTTTCAATGAAGTACTACAAAGACTTTATTCAGGCACAAGAAAAGGTACATCCTGAAGGAGTTATCTTGTAGGATAATCAAATTTTCTTTAAATGACTGCTTCATGTATTACTTATAAGGAGGAGAGGTAAAATATTTCATTAACTCAGTACATAAGATAACACAAAAATAAGTAAATTTAAAATATTCAAGGGTAGAATCGACAATTTTTTTACATAGTATTTGTTCTATGATCCTTTTAACAAACTACTTTTGTATTTAGATATAGAGTAGATAATTGGACATATATTGGTGATTTATGTTTTTTAAGAAATGTATGTTTACAAAGGTATACACTAGACATACTGCCAATTAATCATTCTATGTTAAGTTGTAATATTTGCACTGCAGTCTTTGAGGTGGGAGCACAGCTTTATTTTGCACTCAATAGTCTGTATCTCTTTAATTCCCGCTTTTTTAACAATCTATCTTTCTTCTATAAGATGAATGTTCTGAGCCACCTTTTCACACTGGAAGCTTATCTGAAGGCGAGTAAGATCAGGAAACACAGGGCAAATATCTAGTTAGGGGGTAACTAAGACTTTGTGCTTGTTTTGTGATTGATTTTGTTGTGGAACTTTTCCTTAGCTCAGCTAAAGGTGGGTCCTAGTCACATGGACACAAAAATTTAGGCTCGCAGACCATTTGAAGGGTGAGTAAGGCAGGGTTTTATTGGGTGAAAAGGGGAAAAAAAAGTGAAACAGTGGCCCTCCACAAAGCCATAGTCCCTGCTGGTGAAATTCCCACCTGGCAGTTTGACTCCCAGTTTCCAGGGCCCAGGCCCCTCCCCGCTGCAAGTGGGTGAACTTCGTGGCTCCACTCCAGTGTGCATTCCTCCCAGTGCACAGGCTTGTTGGAGTTTTGCCAGGGAGCCCTCCCCACCTGGCTGTCTCAGTTTTAGGTCTTAACATAAAAATTGTCTTCAACTTTTAAACATAACGTATCAGAATGCCCTGCAAATGCATTGGAATATCTCTAAGTGCCTGTTTGTCCCACATCTGCCTTCTGAGGACAGATAATGTAGACAGTCAGTTATACATTATTGGCCATGTTTTGAATCTTATGAGTGCTGTCATGGTCAAAACACGCTGGTTAAAAAAATTCCCCCCAAAATTAAAAGCATCCTATTATATCTTTGTTGTCTTTTCTAGAGAACTCAGTCTGTTAGTATTATATATTGGTTGGTGTGTCAGTTAGAATTTGGTCATGTGGAAGTAATATAAACCTGGCTAAAAGTGGTTTAAACATCGAGGGAATATACTGTTTGCTTAATCAGATCAGTAGATACGGATGATTCTATTCAAGAGTGGTATTGAGGATGCATCTTTATGTACCATTATGTAGCACCTTCCTCAGCATACCGGCTTTAGACACTAGGCTCCAACCTCAGTTCTAACATGACTATCAGAGTTTTAAGCATTATGAGCTCCCAAGACATCCTGCAATGCAAAATAGAAATAGGAGCAAAAGTGTTTTATCCTCAAGGTGTTCTCCTGTTTATTAGAAAAAAAGAAAAAACAACTTTTCCAGAAGCTCCCTAATAGGCAACCCTTTATTTCTCATTGACAATCAATTTCAAAGGGATTTGTATATGCATGACTGATCTACAGCAATTGGGAGTATGCACCAAAGCTGATCATTGTCCCCTACAAAAAAAAAAATAGAGCATCTGTTCACAAGAAAAATAGCTTATGGCAATTGTATTAGTCTTTTCATGCTACTGATGAAGACATACCCGAGACTGGGCAATTTACAAAGGAAAGAGAGGTTCAATAGACTTACAGTTCCATGGGGCTGGGAAGCATCACAATCACGGCAGAAGGGAAGGAGGAGCAAGTCACATCACGTCTTACATAGATAGCAGCAGGCAAAAACAGAGCATGTACAGGGAAACTACTGTTTTTAAAACCATAAGATCACATGAGACTTATTTACTACCACAAGAATAGTGCGGGAAAGACTTGTTCCCATTATTCAATTACCTCCCACCAGGTCCCTCCCACAACACTTGGGAATTCAAGAGGAGATTTGGGTGTAGAAACAGCCAAACCATATCATTCTGCCCTTGGCCCCTCCCAAATCTCATGTCCTCACATTTCAAAACAAATCATGCCTTCCCAACAGTCCCCCTAAGTCTTCACTCATTTCTGCATTAACTCAAAAGTCTATAGTCCAAAGTCTCATCTGAGAAAAGGCAAGTCCCTTCTGCCTATGAGTCTATAAAATCAAGAGCATGTTAATTACTTCCTAGATACAATGTGGGTACAGGCATTTGGTAAATACAGCCATTCCAAATGGGAGAAATTGGCCAAAACAAAGGGGCTACAGGCCCCACGCAAGTCTGAAATCCAGCAGGGCAGTCAAATCTTAAAGCTCCAAAATGATCTCCTTTGACTCCATGTCTCACATCCAGGTCACACTGATGCAAGAGGTGGGTTCCCATTTTCATGGGCAGCTCTGCTCCTGTGGCTTTGCAGGGTACAACCTCCCTCCTGGCTGCCTTCATGGGCTGGTGTTGAGCGTCTGCAGCCTTTCCAGGTGCACAATGAAAGCTGTCAGTGGATCTACCATTTTGGAGTCTAGAGAATGGTGACTCTCTTCTCACAGCTCCACTAGACAGTATCCCAGTAGGGACTCTGTGTGGGGGCTCTAAGCCCACATTTCCCTTCTGCACGGCCCTAGCAAAGGTTCTCCATGAGGGTCCCACCTCTGCAGCAAACTTCTGACTGCACATCCGGGTGTTTCCATACATCCTCTGAAATCTAGGTGGAGGTTCCCAAAACCCAGTTCTTGACTTAAGTGCACCTACAGGCTTAACACCACATGGAAGTTGCCAAGGCTTAGGGCTTGCACCCTTAAAGGCATGGCCTGAGCTCTATCTTTGCCCTTTTTAGCTACAGTTGGAGTGGCTGGGATGCAGAGCACCAAGTCCCCAGGCTGCACACATCACCAGGACCCTTGGCCTGGTCCAGGAAAACATTTTTCTTCTCCTAGGCCTCCAGGCCTGTGATGAGAGGGGCTACCGTGAAGACCTCTGACATGCACTGGAGACATTTTCCCCATTGTCCTGGGGTTTAACCTTTGGACCCTCATAACTTATTCAAATTTTTGCAGACAGCTTGAATTTCTCCTCGGAAAATGGGATTGTCTTTTCCATCGCATTGTCAAAGACTGAATGCCTTTAACAGCACTCAAGTCAACTTTTGAATGTTTTGCTGCTTAGAAATTTCTTTGACCAGATAGACTAAATCATCTCTCTCAAGTTTAAAGTTTCACAAATCTCTAGGGCAGGGGCAAAATGCTACCAGTCTGTCTGTTAAAAAATAACACAATCACATTTGCTGAAGTTCCGAAAAAGTTCGTTATCTCTATCTGATACCACATTAGCCTAGATTTCATTGTCCATATTGATATTAGCATTTTGGGCAAAGCCATTCAACAAGCCTCTGGGAAGTTTCAAACTTTCCCATTTTCCTGTCTTCTTCTGAGCCCCTCCAAACTGTTCCAACCTTTGCCTGTTACCCAGTTCCAAAGTCACTACCACATTTTCAGGTATCTATAGCAGCACCCTACTCTACTGGTAACAATTTACTGTATTAGTCTATTTTCATGCTGCTGATAATGACATACCCGAGACTGGGATACTGGGCAATTTACAAAACAAAGAGAGGTCTAGTGGACTTATAGTTCCATCTGGCTGAGGAGGCCTCAAAATCATGGCAGAAGGCAAAGAGGAGCAAGTCACATCTTACATGGATAGCGGCAGGCAAAACAAGGGCTAGTGCAGGGAAACTTGTTTTTAAAACCATCAGATCCCATGAGTCTTATTTACTATCACAAGAACAGCATGGGAAATACCTGTCATCATGATTCAGTTACCTCCCACTGGGTCACTCCTACAACACATGGAAATTCAAGATGAGATTTGGGTGGGAACACAGCCAAACCATATTAGCTATCAAGTAGAAGAGCAAAAATGGAATCATTTGCCACAGATGATCATTATGCAATTGATTGATCCATCTTTTTTTGGTGAATTTAAATATATGTGTAAATAAATAGATAATGCATTGGAAGGAGTAGACAAGAAGTGTTAAAAGTAGAAACAGCCACAGACAAGGAAAGAAAGAGTCATTAGTGTGGGTTACTAGATCAAAATGTAATAGACATCTGATTCAAAGGCAATAGCAAAATTACTAGTATACCGTATCTATTGTCTGGGTCATTAGAGTTGCTTATGGGTCACTGGAGCTACTTTTATGTTCTGAATGGTGATAAATGATTTTCCAGTGCTCTTTGATATCTTGCCCTTTTTATAGAGTGTTTATTTTCTCTTTCCCTGACTTCTCTGTGTTCTCGAAAAATAAACACTACCACCTGAACAAAGGGACATGAGAATACCTGTGCCCCTTGAAAATGAAAAGCACAAATATAGAGGGACAATATGAGTTATGATTACATTTATTATACAAATTATTCATTCAATGAATATGTATCGACCTCTTACTAGATAGATGCCTGGTGTTATATTTGTCTCTGGTGATAAAGGGTAAATTACAAAGCCTTTGCATCCACAGAAGTTAATGCAACTAAGGAGGAAGACAATATGCAAGAATACATATAAATAAGTAAAATAGTCTTCTGGTAGTGTCAGAGGCATTCTAACCAGAGCGACTCCATTTTGAGTGAAGACTAGGAAAATGAGGCTGAAACTTGCTGGGCTGAATTTCCAGAAAATTAGGCATTCCTAGCTTCTAGATGTTTATGGTTAAGGGAACAAATCAATAATGTTTACTAAGACCCAGACTGAGAGTGTTCAGATATCCTGATATCTAGAGAACAAAGTCATTCCTAATTTTGCTTTAAAGATAATAATATTGATTCTTGTAAAACATAGTAATTAAGAAAATTAATTCTTTATCACAGAACCCTGAAGGAGAACACATCTCCCATATATACAAACATTGTACCTAGGGCGAATGTGTTCCTCCTCTTACTTTCAGGAACCTCCTACTCTGTCTATGGGTAGCTGCCCTTTTACCACTTTACTTTCTTAATAAACTTGCTTTTTCTTTGCACTGCAGACACATCCTGAATTCTTTCTTGCATGAGATCAAAGAGCCCTCTCTTGAGGTCTGGATTGGAAATGCTTTCTGTTAACAGTAGGAGTGATGTTGATGATGACAATGATAATGCACATTTTCATGTAGTGAGAAAGTTCATAAGCACATTTTGGTTATTAGTACATTTAATCACCATTTTATCATAGGTGCAATGTGTTCAATGTACAGATGAGAAAATGAGACACTGATAAAACTTTTAAAAAATAAATAAGCATGGTAAGGGAATATTCAGTGAATGCTGGAATATCCACTGATGTACAATTGTGTGAAAGAGAAAAAAAGCAAAAAAAGACCAGTGAATAAAAGGAAGAATGTAAGAGAATAGGTCCCACAGTTATGCAGTGATAGATTATGTAAAACTTTTTAGGCCATGATAAGAGGTTTAATTTTATACTAAAATCAGTGGGAAGTTATAAATGCATTTAGAACTAGGACTACTGTGATTAAACTTAAAAAAAATCAATCTGCAATGCTTTGTGGAAAATAGAGCTTAAAGGTATCAAACTGGAAGCAAGAAAATCAGTTAAATATTATGGTAGTGCTACCAATCGATGGTGTGGGTAGGTGGCAAAAAATAAATAAATGGAAGTAATCAAATTCAGAATGTATTTTGAAGACAGTCTCAAAAGTACTTAAAAGTACTGAAAGTTGACCAACCTGAGCCTTTTATATAAGGGGCTACAGTTCAGACATGCACAATTGGCTGTAATTACACCATCCAGAGCTAAAAAGACTAAAAAGACTTCTGAAAAGGCATGGCAATCCTTGGAAAATATCATGCCCCTTTTATAACTGCATCTGCTAACGGATTAGAATGTAGGCTGAAGCTGCTGGAAGCTAAATATACAATATAAAGAAAGAACCTGCGTGAGAATGGAACACGAAGGAAATTAGCATCAAGACAGAGAGAGATATTGCCGTGCAATTTTTTTTTTTGACTAACTGAATCCAACTCTATGTGAAACCAATTCTGCTTTTCAGATGTTCTAAATGGGTTAGAATAGGGATTTTTGTCACTTGCAAGTGAAATCTTCCACACTATTTTGTAGCAGGTTAGAAAATACTGATAATTTATGATCTAACCTCTATTATTAAACAAATGAAGTAAGTGGTATAAACTTACTATGCCAATGTTTTCTTCTATATAAAATGGGAATGATGATACTATCAACATCTCATGGTTGGTATAAGAACTAAAGGGAATAATATGCCCTTCAATCCATAACTGGCCCAAAGACAAGAGAGTAAAAAATGACAATGAGTCTTATTTTTCCTTTCACATGTTTTAACCATTAGCCTACATAGAAAAACAACTCAATTTTGGGGAGTTACTTTGTATATTCCTGACTCTATGCCTTTATTATGCTCTACCTAACAGCACTATTTCATGTAAGGAACATTTAATATGCTTGTGTGTATTGAGTATTGCATATTGTTAAGCATACAAAAATGAAAATATGTAATTCTTGCACTTGAAATGTCCAAACTAAGTTGAAATGCATTATGAAATTTATTGAACAGTATTTATATAAGTGTGTGTGTGTGTACATGTTAATTATAAATGTCAATAAAAAGGAAGAATGAAGAAATAGAATATGAAAGCGAAGAAAAGGAAAATGATGAACTGGACAGTGAAAGGGAGAGGAGTGGGTGGAGAGTGAAGTTGAGGTACCCAGGTTTCTTTGGATTTGCACTGATAGTCTCTATTCTTCTTGCGTAACTACTAAAATACTTTTGGCAAACGATTATGCCATAAACCGTTTGTTAAAATTTATCCTAATAATTATGAAGACAAAAATATACTTACATGCTACAAAGAAGGAAGAAGGCAACTGTGAGGAATTTGTGATAATATATATAAAGCACCCATTTGCTATTTTATTCGTCAGCACCCATCACCCTGTGATTGTGTATAATGAATTCCATATTATGAAACAGTAAATATTTCTTCTTTTTCTGTGCATATTTTTGTAATTTTTTAGATTGACCCATCATTTGGATGTCCCAAAACCACAGATGCAATAGAAGAATGGAACAAATTTGTACATTTTGTCAATAAAAACTTTATCTTCAGCCCCAGACTTTAGACACCTATATGAAGCTTCCAGGGATCACTTTTGCCAGTTTCTCTTCCTGAAATACTCTCCGTTGAATATTTGAAATGGTCACTCCCTTTCCTAAAATATTTCTCCTCAGAGATAATTTCCAGCATCATCATCATCTTATCAAAAATGGCACCATCTGGCAATATCTGACCCTTTATCTCACTTTATTTTCTTCTAGAGCTGTTATCAACACCTCTTTATTGATTTGTTTTCTGTCTCTTAGTATGTAAGATACTTGAAAAATGACATTTTGCTTTTTTCCCACAATTTTAACCACAGTTCAAACACCATATGCTCATTAGATACTTGAGCCATATGTGGGCAACATAGTAGTTGCTGGGAAAAAAAATGATGATTTTTAAATGAATGAATAAAAATAAAGTAAAATTAATCCTTAAAATATTTTACTTTGAGACAGTTGTGGATTCACACGCAGTTTTAAGAAATAATGGAAAAAATATTTTTAAGCTAAACACCAGATAATCCAAATGTTTTCCCATTTTAGAAGGTAGTCAGTTTTCATAATCAGCTAGTCTCTTCACCTTTAGAAACTACTGGAAAAAGAGCATTACCATTCAATCAAGCTGAATCTACTGTTTATTTTTTCTTAAGTCACATTCCCCACCCTTCATGTGTTTGCTCAATCAAATCAATTTAACAAAATTATAGAAAACAGAAATCACTCTCCAGATCATAAACAGAAAAATAAACAGTAGCTACCATTACAGATAAAATTATTTAGAAAATGCCGGCCGGGCGCAGTGGCTCACGCCTGTAATACCAACACTTTGGGAGGCCCAGGCAGGCAGATCACGAGGTCAGGAGATCGAGACCATCCTGGCTAACAAGGTGAAACCCCAACTCTACTAACAATACAAAAAATTAGCCGGGTGTGGTGGCGGGTGCCTGTAGTCCCAGCTACACGGGAGGCTGAGGCAGGAGAATGGCGTGAACCCCCAGGAGGCGGAGCTTGCAGTGAGCCAAGATCGCGCCACTGCACTCCAGCCTGGGCAACAGAGCGAGACTCCATCTCAAAATAAACAAATAAATAAAAATAAAAAAATAGTATATTCTATTCTTGCACACTTACATGGACATATTTTGCAAAGATAGAAAGAAAATGGTCCAGGTGAGGTGGCTTATGCTTGTAATCCCAGCACTTTGGGAGTCAGAAGTGGGAGGATCATTTGAGGTCAGGAGTTTGAGACCAGCCTGGTCACCATGGTGAAACCCCATCTCTACTAAAAATACAAAAATTAGCCAGGTGTGGTGGTGTGCACCTGTAATCCCAGCTACTCGGGAGGCTGAGGCAGGATAATCGCTTGAAGTCGGGAGGTGGAGGTTGCCATGAGCCGAGATCGCCCCATTGCACTCCAGCCAGGGGAACAGAGTGAGACTCCACCTCAAATAAATAAATAAATGAAAAAATAAAGAAAACCATGAATATTACAAACCTATGATGTTAGTTCTTTTTCAGATTTCTTTCTCCGTAGATGACTGTCATAGACATTTTATTACAATGCAAAGAACAGAAAAAGAAATGACTTATAGAAATAGAAGATACATAGTATTTTTTTTGCCAAACTCTCAAAATATAGATCATAAGGATATAATTTGTTTAAAGTAAAACTTCATTAGCTAATGATTCAATTAGTTTATTTTTGGAATCATTCATTTATTGATTCATCAAATATTCATGCAACATATTTATATTGAACACTTAGAATGTGCCAGGCACTATATAGGGATTGTATGCTTCAGAGAACCAAACAAAAGATCTTGTTTTCCTGAATTCTAAGCTCTAACTGGAGAAT
This sequence comes from Hylobates moloch, assembly GCF_009828535.3. NCBI lineage: Eukaryota > Metazoa > Chordata > Mammalia > Primates > Hylobatidae > Hylobates > Hylobates moloch. The sequence goes on from NW_026652280.1 coordinate 121,452,751, forward strand.
ATAGACACACACACACACACACACACACACACATACACACACACACACGTGCATATACACACAGAGACAAAGCAATAAAATACGAGGTCTATGGTGATACATCTATGCAGGAAAATAAAGCAGTGAAGAGAGTAGAGAAGCATAGGGCACTGGGGAGTGAGCAGCTGTAATTTTAAATAGTAAAGTAGAATGGCTAGAGAAAGCCTCCTTTGAAATGATTTTTGTTTAAAGACCTGAAGAAAGTAATCAGTGAATCACATTTTGTCCTTAGGAAAAAGCTGGCCAAGCAGTAGGAACAGAAAGAAAAATGAACATGAGGCAGTTATGTGCCTACTACGAAAGAGCAGAGTGGGTGGAGAAGCAGGTACCTTGGTCAGAGAGGAAATAGGAGCTGAATGATTTAGGGCTTTGCAGGCCAGTGTGACACCTTTGGATTTTGCCCTGAATGTGATGGAAGGGACCTGTATATTTTGAGCAGGGGGTATCATGCCTTTACTTTTGCTTCTTTGGATCACTCTAGCTGCCAATAGGGAGGCAAGGGCAAAAGCAAGGAGACCATTAGAAGTTTTAAATTACAAAGTATTCTTAAGCCATTATCAATCTGCAAGAGTTGAGAAATGAAAATATAAAAACTTCCCATTCATCTCTATCTCTGTCTCTATCTCTATCTCTATCTATATCTCTATCTCTATCTCCATCTATATCTATATGGAGAACAGTTAATATCTCCGAAGGCTTTCAATGAGTATTAAGCAGCTGAAAAAATTTCCCTAGAAGAAAGCTCCAGGCTGCGCCTTTCATCATTGCCCTAACTCATTCACTATACAAAACTTCACACATACTGTCATTATCTATGTATAAAACACAGATATTTCTTTCTCTCCATTGTGTTCACCTTTTTTGTTTAAGGAAATGTAAGTGTTAAGCTTCAGTTATCCTTTTTTCATCTTTTAAGGCTTTGTGCATTAAGCATAACCCATACTTTGAATCATACATCAAAACAATTAATGTACAGTACTGAATTATACAGCTGAATATAAAAGGAACTTCATCTCCACTTGATGTACAATATATGTGAAATTTCCCATTTGAATTAATGGAATTCATACACAAGCTCTGTGAAGAAACAGTTTTTAGGAGCTTTTAGAAGATTTATCAGAATATGTGTATAGCTCAATTTTTTCCATATGTCTATTGACTTTTTTGCTTAATTGGTTAATAAGAGTGCTTAAAAACGGACCTGACCACAAAACTCTTAATATTTTAATATAAAAGAGTATCTTCAAAATCGTATCTGTAAGACTAATTGCTAAATGGCTGACTTATTCATACATGAATTCTGTTCCTATGAAATTATTTTTCTAATCTTCCACTTAGTGATTACCATTCTCAAATGCTTACTTTTTCTAATGCTGTTTAATTTCAATGCCCTCCTTCTAATGCCAGCCAATTTTAGATAGTTGTCTGCGTATAAGGAGACCTTACTAGCTATTATGGAGCTATAAAAAGTGATAGAGAATCCTTACCCTGAAGGAATTTGTAATTGGTTATTTTAATGCAAATTTGAGTATAGTAACTGTTATACTCAAGGTGTGAGTTTAGAATTTTTTCTATAGCAGATAATAACCGAACTAGACCAGAAGAAAGAATAAGAGTTCAATAATTAGAGATGAGCTGTACTAATCATCTGCACCCTAGAGATAACCTATCACTTTTGTGCTCTGTTTGAAATAGTTTTTAAATAATCACTAGCATTTTTATATTTGTAATTCTGAAAACACCTCAACATAAACCAATATTATTTATTTAACATATATTTTTGGAGTGCTAAGTATATACCAGGTACTACTTAAGAATATAACATATATCCACTTATTAAATACTTATAACAATTTTCTTAAGTAGGTACTGTCTTTATCCAACTTTACAAATGAGTTTCTTGTACACTTATTCTCCTCCAGTCCTTTATTCCACACAGCAGCAAGCCACTCAGAGCACACACCTCTCTGCTCTAAACCCTCCAATAGATTCCCAAACTACCTAAAGAAAGATCAGAATTTCTGATTGAGGTCTATAAAATATTACATAATCTGGCCCCTGTCTAATTTTTGTCTGTTATTTTCTTCTACAATTCTCTCTATCACTGTACCGCAGCCACATAGGCCTTCTTTTGGTTCCTGAATACAGTTAACCAATCTCATTCCCCTCTTAGGTTTTGTACTTATTCTTTCCTCTGCTTGCAATGCTGTGCCCACAGATCGTCCTATAGCTTGTTCTACTTTTTCATAACAAAGATCTTAATAAAATATCAAATTACCAGAGAGACACAGCTCACATATTCTAAGTATTTGTCACTTTCTATTTTACTATTTTTCTATTTTACTCTCCTACATAAAATTCTTTATGCTCTTAATAAAATAAGTGTTTTCCATTTCAGTTTTGTTTCTAAGATCCTTGTCTGTGTTCCCCACTTTTGAGCTTTAAGCTTATTGAAGGCAGAGAGACCTTGTTTATTTTACAACACAGAGTCGCTGCAGCTATAAAAGCACTATGGCAAAAAGTACTCTTGGTAAATAGCTGCTGAATTAATAAATGGTTACATAAAGTAACTTCAAATCTATTTTTAAAACTTTAGGTTTCTATACAACTTTTCATACTTCCCAATCCATGCTCTTAATTTGAAAATGTTCAAATTAGCAGCCAACACATCTGCCAGTGACTTAATCTTAAATTTCCAAGCTTTCAGAACTGTGAGACATATACAATTTTGTTGTTTGTAAGCCATCCAGCCTATAGTATTTAGTTATAGATGGTCTGAACAAGCTGAGACAAAGAGGTAAATTATTGTCTAGTAGAACATAGTCAAACTGGACTGATGGTGTTTTAACACATTCCACCTGGTTTTTGAGCTAATAATCTTGATGACCCTGATATTCCTTTTTTTTATTTTGGTGTAAATATTTACTGTCAAGATTTCCTATAATTACTTGCTTGTATACTTGGCATTCATATAGTAAGGAAAGAGCCTTAAATATCAAGCATGTCTTCGGGTGGAGGTGATGATACATATCGCCAGACTGAGGGCATTACTAGGAGGGATTTCCCGCCATGTCTCCCTTGTTTTCCTGTGAGGGCCTACAAGGTCGTGTGTTTCAGATGGAATAGCTTCCAGAGGGAGGACAGCTATAAAGCTACATCTGACTTTATAAGAAAAATAATAAGCCTAAATTATGTTGTGTGTCTGTAATTTCTAAGTTAATTTACCACAAAAACACAGCATAGTCTAGCTTATCCTAATAACATGAGCAAATTACAGTTTTGGAAACTATACAATTATTTTCTAAAATTTGTTATGTCTGTCTAATAAAGCTGCAATGATAATATAAACAGATTATAGTTTTTGAAAATATGTTATCATTTTCTGAAACCTATGTAATATCTGCCTAATAGAGCCACATATAAGTGGACAAATTAATTAGCAAGCAATGTAATACATTTCCATCCCTTCCAGTCACAGTCTCTCGGCCAAAATTGGTGACAAGGGAACAACCTACCTGCAAGTGAAATATGAAGGAGCACACTGAATATGTGAGGGTGAGCTCTCACTGTCTAAGCCAGAGTGTTATATTATCAGAGGAGATGCTATGACACAAACATTGACCCTAATCATATTTAAGTAGGCATAAAAGATTCAAGTATAAATTATAAAATATTTTTAAAATTAGCTACTACAAAAAAGATTTCAGGTAATAATCCACCTCGAAGTTTTTATAGCTAGAAATTATCCTTAGACCAAGAGATATTTTAACTTTCAGAAATAAAATACACAAGACCTGGATAATGAATGAAACGTTAACATATATACTTCAGTTATACCTTTGCTGCTAGAAGTAACTGGAAAGTTGCAGTGAAACGGTATTTATAATTGCACAGTTGCCATTATAACTTGGCATGGAATCTACACATCTAAAAATGCAATTCTCTGAATGTAATTATTACCAAATGAAGGGATTCTAAATTGTCATGCTTTCTTGAAATGACATTTATACCAACGTAAAACAGTTTATCGGCCGGGCGCTGGGGCTCACGCCTGTAATCCCAGCACTTTGGGAGGCCGAGGCGGACGGATCACGAGGTCAGGAGATCGGGACCATCCTGGCTAACACGGCGAAACCCTGTCTCTACTAAAAAAATACAAAAAATTACCCGGGCGCAGTGGCGGGCGCCTGTAGTCCCAGCTACTCCGGAGGCTGAGGCAGGAAAATGGCGTGAACCCGGGAGGCGGAGCTTGTAGTGAGCCGAGATAGCGCCACTGCACTCCGGCCTGGGCAAAAGAGGTAGATTCTGTCTCAAAAAAAAAACAAAAAAAAACAAAAAAACAAACAAAAAAAAGTTTATCTAAATTTTGGTATTTTGTGACTATTTAATATATATTATGTGGCTACAATGTTCAGGTCTTAAAAACTGAACATTCTAAACTTCTTTGATGGCATTGGCAGATTCCTTTTGTTAAAATTAAGAAATTATTCAATGGAGTTAGGCAATTTAGAAAAACATTTAAAAAGAATATACATGATTCAGCAATATGGCATTTAATCTTCCTTTCTCAAAATAATTATTTCCGTGTCCATGTGTTCTCGGTGCAGCACACCAACATGGCACATGTATACATATGTAACAAACCCGCACGTTGTACACATGTACCCTAAAACTTAAAGTATAATAATGATAAAATTAAAAAAAAAATTTCTGAGAACAATTTTTAAAAATAGTTATCAGTGAGTTAGAGATAAGACAATACACCTTTCTTGTTCTAACTCTAGTCAGGTTCCTCTAAGCCCTCTAGACCTGGACCTTTGTGTCAGTCATTGTAATGCCTACATTTCTTAATTTTGGTAAGGAATTTGCTAAGTTTGTTTAGAGAAAATCTCTCATCCTTGATATATAATCCCCTAAATATCTGATGAAGTTCTGCAACCCCACATTTCCCCACGTGATATCTGATCACCCTGATTTAAGTTCGGCAAGAATCCTGATAGGTCTTTATAACGGGAATCTCCCCCAATGCCTGATATTTCTTCTTAATAATTTTCCATCCACTGATCCACACCCCTGATTCTTGGCTATAAATCCTCACTTGCCCATCCTATACTGGGGATTGAGCCCAGCTCTATACTGAGATCTCTTTCCCTCCACTGCAATAGTTCCTGAATAAAATCTCTTTTTTTTTCATTTGTTTGTTTCTTTGTTTTTTAACTGCCCAACTGTGGTTTCCTTTAACAGTTAGCAACCATAAATACAGAAATCCTTTCAGCAATAAAAAAGATAATTAAAATGCCAAGTGGTTAATATAAAAATAAGTGCTAATTTGGTGAATTTGAGCTAATTTATTTATATACAAAAAGCTAAATATGAAATTATAGCAGTTGAGAAAAGAATTGTTTTTCAGGACACGGAGAGTACAACATCAACATAAATGTGGAGAGAAAACAGAAATGATATATGCAGGTGAACATTAAAGGACTGATCTAGCTGATACTGTGGTTTTCATAATAGGCATAATCCTATTAGTTTTAATACAAGTTAAAATGTACTGAGAGTACTGTTCTAAGTGCTTTGTCTTTTAATCCTTATAAGCACTTTATGAGGTAGGGACTATTGCTATCTCCATTTTAGATATAATTTTGGATATAGTTTTAAAAAATAAAACTCACACCAAAATGGAAAACAAAACATTAATGCTCATAAACCAAGTACCTTGTGAAAGTCAGGGTTGGGAGGAGGCCTGGAGAGAAAAAGATACCATGGTTTTAGGAGGCCAGCATGTGCAGAGGTGATGCATGCCGGTAGAGTTATAATTTCTGCCATCAAATCCCTTTCAAAACCTCTCATTATTAGCTTGTCTAGCTTGCTTAAATCAGTTCTTTTTAAATAATCAGTGTTCATTTGTTGTTTTTCATGTCATTATTTAATCTTATTTCCTGAAACCACATTTCCCCATGGCCCTAGTGGTGCTAACAGCCTCCTTGTTACTACCAACAGGATAGTAATATCCTTTGGTATTTCAAAGGATATTTCAATAGTTTTCTTGCACCCTAAAAATAGTTTTATAAACAGCCCCTCTGCAGTCTGGTAGGGAGATCGCATAAAGGTTAGGAAAAGGGACATCCCATTTCCTGAGCCTTTGGACACTCTTCTACAGTGTGCCAGGAAAGTTCTAAATTTTACCTCATCCAACCATAGGCTGTATTGAGTCTAGGCCTTAATTAACTAACACAGCACATGAATTACTCCTCTCCAAGGTGTTCAACCCAACTCACTAAATTTTAAACACTGTGGCAAGAAATGTGTGCCATTGAGCCTTCTATTTTGTCCAACTTGCTCAATCATTCTTCTGCACTCCACATATGCACCACACGGTCCTGCAGAAATAGATTGGTGAGACTATTCCTCAATGGTTGTCTCCTCATATAGGCCTTTACATCTTATGAGAGATGGTGCTGGGGTGAACCTCTTTAATGATTTGTAGCAATAAGAATGTCAATGGTAGTTCTGAGGTAACTAAGCTTCAACTTTTGAGGCAATTTCTCCAGATGAAGTTACAGAAAGACTTCCATGCAGAGGAGGAAACGGCTTCTTCAAAAGGGGGAAGGAGGTCTGTCTCCAGTGGCAAGTGAGGTTTAGAGAAACTTGGAAATTTGAAATTCTTGGCCTTATCTATACCTGCCAAAATGCCCTCATATTCTAAGGTCCTATTTATTCCTTACCAGTGTGCTTACTTTAACATAAGAGTTGTAAAGTGTGAAACATTTGAAAATCTAACTCTGTATCTCTTAATCTTAGATTCAGTCTGAAATTCCCAATTATTACAGTAGACAAGGGACATTTTAAAATTTCCATGGAAGTGCTTAATTGTATGTCCATCACTTTTAATTTCTTTTATCTTCATATACACACTTCAACACCTTTCTAAGAAGCCAGATGACTCTATAAATGTAATAAATACTATTTCTAGCATAACAGTGGCATAGTCATTTGTACTCACAGTATATTGATCTGAACCTGTACCATATTCCATACAACCAGTTGGTTATTTTATTAGTCATAATTATATTGCTTACCATGGATATCTTGTATTCCATTTCCCTCCAGCTTGATGGTTATCTTTAAGCTTCTTTAATAGGTGAACAGCCTAATCCAATAATTCTTTGGGAGGGTTTGTTTCCTAGAGACAATTTCAGTACCAATTACTGTATTAAATGTGTTAAATCACAAATCAGATGCATGCCATCATATTAGGATAATTTGAAGGTTTAATGAAGTATGAGCAGAAAATAGAGAAACCACAGAAAATTATGCAGCATACTGAGATTAAAAACTATAGAATTACAAACACTTAAGGCCCAAAATGTTTAGGAAAACAAGCACTATTCAGAACTTGAAAAAAAAAAAAAGTTAAATAAAAGTGTTGTCCCGGGAGGTAGAGGTTACAGTGAGCCAAGATTGCACCAGTGCACTCCAGCCTAGGAGACAGAGTGAGGCTCCATCTCAAAAAAAAAAAAAAAGAAAAAAGAAAAAGGAAAAGAAAAAAATGTTATCCTGAGAGCAGGAGTGACCTTCATTTCATGAGCACCTGAAGCTGGATATGACCCTAGTGGAAGTAGAAATAATAAGTACCCATAATTACTCTACTTCTTCCCTCTCTTTTCCCTCTGGGTCTTCCAACTGGCTAAACTAAAAGAAAAATAGAATTCCATTGTATAGATACACTACTTTGAAAAAAATCCATTTGGCCACAAAAAAAGAATGAAATCATGCCATTTACAGCAATGTGGATGGAATTGGAGGTCATCATTTTAAATTAAATAGGCCAGGAACAGAAACACAAGCATCGTATGCTCTCACTCACATGTGGAAGCTAAAAAAAATTTGTTCACAAGGATGTAGAGTGGAAAAATAGAGAACAGAGACTGGGAAGAGTGAGTAAGGAGAAGTGGGAGGATGAAGAGAAGTTTTTTAGTAAGTACAAACATACAGTTCAATAGAAGGAATAAATCAAATGTTTGATAGCAGAGTAGGGTGACTATAGTTGACAAAATTGTACTGTACTTGAGTGATGGACACCTTAAGTACTCTAACTTGGTCACTATCCATTATATACATGTAGCAAGATTTCACATGTACCATACATTTGTACAAATAAACAATGGAAAACAGAAAAAAAAAGGAAGATTGGGCACAGAACAAATTGGAAAAGGGTGGAAAGCCAATCTGGGGTCAAGTGGGTGATATCTCACAAATAATACCTATGATGACCTTTCTCTCCTTAACATGTCTGCTCAGGTATCTAACGGGTTTTTCAAGCTTAGCAGGCCCAAGCCTAAAATCTGCTCCTCCTGGGTTCTCCTTAAATCAGAAAATATATCCTCATTGAATCATGTGTTCAGACAAGCAAACTCAGTGTCATCTTTGACCCTTCAAACTCTATCATATATTGTGTCAGTAAAATATACTGAATCTACCATCTGAATGCAGGAATACAGGCTGACTCTGACTACTTCGTACTTCCTCTGCCGTGACTACTTTAGTCAAAATGACCGCTGAAATAACCTTCTTAATATTCTTTCTGCTTTCAACCTTACACACTTGTAGAATATTTTATAATTACTGTGATCCTATAAAAATAGGCCATTTCATCATTCCCATGTTTAAAACCTTAAGAAGACTTCCCATCATATTCAAAATAAAATCCAAAGTCCATATTCTGGCTGATAAGGCTCTAAAATCTATAAAATTTAGATAACTTTATATCCATATTTTCTATATCTTTTTGTCTCAGGCATTCTATTTTAGTCACCTTGACCTGCTTCAATTTCCTTGAACACTACCAAGCAAATTCCTGCCACAGGGCCCTGGCCAATCCTCCACTTGGAATTCTTTCATTCCACATATTCAGAGGCTAAGTTCATATGTATCTCTGCCGAAATCTCACCTTCTCAGATAGCTCATCCCGAATTACCATATATAAAATTATATGTATGTATATGTGTATGTATATATATGTCAATAGTTACTAAGATAGTATGATGTGGCCAAAGGATCTCAATAGTGATTCTCAAATGTTTATTTGTTTATTACAATGTAATTAAATTATAAAATATAGTTTTATAAAAATACTTTAATTGAAACATGAATATGAAGCACATCCTTACAGCAAATTTTAAAACGATTAATATAAATTAAGGTGTGTATAGACTATAAGGTATTGACAAATTGAAAAGAATTTTATGAAACAAATTTTACTTATATCTTAGTGACTTTTTCTCTAATACTAACTCACCCCTAATTTTGAAGTGAAATTTTAGCCATTTTTGTTTCTTTGAAACTTTATCGGTAGCTAAAATTTACACTGGAGCGGAGATGGAAGAACTTCTTCAATGGCATTAAATTATGCCCATTATTTTTCTTTGGCTAAATGTTTCTTATAACATCTTAAAGTTATGTGAGAACATTAAAGAGAAAACCTTGCTTTATGCTCTCAACTTTCCTATTTTAGGGTTACAGCTTGTTTGTTTTGACATGCAGAAAATAAACAAAAAGAAATAGGATAAAATGCAATAATAATTCTGCATTTCATTATTTACAGAAGTACATATTTTGACTTAATTTTCTAGATGTTTTAAAAATACGTATACTCTCGATTACTATGAACTTTGATTCTGCATATAAATTCTATCACAAAATATGTAATACTTAGAGAATATTTTCTGAGACTTAAATACTTTTAAAATTGGCCAGGCATGGTGGCTCATGCCTGTAATCCCAGCACTTTGTGGGGCCAAGGTGGGCAGATCACCTGAGGTCAGGAGTTTGAGATCAGCCTGGCCAACATGTTGAAACCCTGTCTTAAAAATACAAAAATTAGCTGGGCTTGGTGGCAGGCACCTGTAGTCCCAGCTACCCAGGAGGCTGAGGCAGGAGAATCACTTGAACACATGAGGTGGAGGTTGCAGTGAGCCGAGATTGTGCCACTGCACCCCAGCCTGGGTGACAGAGTGATACTCCATCTCAAAAAAAAAAAAAAAATTAAAATTTAGGAATCTGTCAGTTCAAGACTGCTTTAGAAATAAGTTTTTAAAAACCTCTTTTTTAAGGGCTTGCATTGTTTTAAAATAAAGGGGGGGATGGTAAATTATATATAATCGAGATTTTTTAAAACAGAAGCTTTAATTTGTTTCATCATAGTTGCAAACTTACTTTCCCTGTGCAGTGATCATTAGAGAAAATAATGGCATTTTTCTCAGGGGAAAATTAATTTCCAAATTTAGAAAGTAGGTGTAATTTAACATTTTACTAACATTGTTGTATTTACATGAAGGTGATATAGATGTTGAATTATATTTTACCTTGAAGACTGAAAATGGAAACTAATAGTTTTAGGTGAAAAGTTAGCAGAAGCTCTGCAGTTTCACAGATGCCCGTGTCTTCTTTCTCTTGCTCTAATTTTGGAACAGCAAATATCAAGTAGAACTGAGATTTTGCCTGAGTGGTGGTAGTGACTCACCCTTGACTTGTGAATGTGAAATAGGCTTTCAGCTCAGAGGCTTTTCTACATCACATTGCATGCTATGTGGTGCTCTGACTCACAATTTCTTTTTTGTAAGAGTGAATAAAGGCAGTTGTACTCACAGTTCCCATCATCTGTAATTGCACAAACCTTCATAGTATTTGCTTTGTTCCTTATTAGTATGAAATATCAGGCCTCCATACTATTTACAAAGACAATAATAGAAGTGTAGACAGGTAAATTCAGAAAGAGGTTGATTTAGCAAAAGTTTGCGACAGCAGATAATTCAAATAGAAAAAAAAAATATTCTTACCTCTGTTCCTTTAGTGATTTGCAAACAAGTTGGAAGATTTGAAAGACCTGTTACCTATGTAAAAAGGAATTTTTTTATGACTGTTTTATTCATTAGCTCCCTCACTTCTGGTTGTTTTCTTTTGTAGATGAAACAGACAATGTTCTCTTAGAGTGATATGTTTATAGGTTTTTTTTTTTTCTTTTCAAACCTGAAAGGTATTTAAAAGAAAACTTGCAAATTATAATTTTTAATGCTTAGAATGTATTTAATGTAGTATATAAGAATCTCTTATGTATAATGTTCTTAATATTCTTCAAATTTAAAATGTTTAACTTATTACACTCTTTGCACTTGTCAAAAACTACTTTGCCCAAAATCTTCATGGATTATAATTTTTGAGTTAATAATTGATAGAGTCTGGATATTTGTCCCTGCTCACATCTCATGTTGAATTGTAATCCCCAATGCTGGAGGTGGGGCCTGGCTGTGAAGCAGGACTTTTCCCTGACCCCTACGTGGAACTCCAACAGGGTGCCTTTGTTGCTCAGGCCACCACTCTCAACTTCTTGTGGGAGGCAGCACGTGAGTGAGGCAAAACTGGAGTGCCGGACTGCTAGAATCAGCTGGCTGCTTCGGTTCCGGCGGGATCAAACTCCACTCACTCAGATCTGCTGCATTCCACCCCTCACAGGGGTGACCACACAGGTGAGTGGATGCAGGAGCCAGAGCGAGTGCTTTTGGGTGCTGGCAGGAGTGAACTCCATGAGGGCCCTGTGGCAGTGTCCAGGCGGGGTGCCTGAGACTCACAAGGCCCCAGGGTGCATGTTACAGTGCTCTCTTAGCTCTGCCACCCATGGATGGATGGCTTAAGTGTTTACAGCTCAGTGGGCTCGCCACCCTTTCACATGAGGCAGCTGTCCTTCACCATCAAGGGCAAAGAGCCAGTATGACAGCCTTTTGTATTCACACTCATGGCTCCTGAGCTCTTGTCCAGTGTCCAGGAAAAATGAGGTCACAAGAATGAATTAAAGAATTATAAATGCAGTATATTTTATTGCCTCTGAAAGTGGCTCTCAGTGGGTAGAAGAGCTAAAACTGGGAGGAGGTAGATAAATAATGTTCGCCTGGAGTCTGGCTATCTCGGGCCAGATTCGTCTCTGAAGTTACGCCATCAAGCTGCTCCTCTGAAGTCAAGCTACTCCTCTGTGACATCCAGCCGTAGTCTCTGACATCCAGCTGCTTCTCTCCTCTCTGTCAGCTGACTCTGGGGTCTTTATAGGCACAGAATGGGGGTGGGATGGGCCGTGAGTAGTTTAGAAAAAGGCAATATTCTAGCTGGAAAACAGGGATAGAATTTCTTACTTTGGGCCATGGTTTCAGGCCTTTCTGCTTGACGGTGGGTTTGTGTCAGGTACTCACCCTTTTCTGCCTAAAATTTCTCTGCCCTCTGTCCCTATCATTTCCCCACTCTGAAGAGGCACATCTAACTGCCATTAGAATATGGATAATGATTGATCTTAGCTACTTTCTGCTGACAGGGGTCATTGTTTTGGGGAGAATGACATTCAGATTTCTTCCTGAGGTCTACCTAAGGGTCCCTGGCAAAAGACAGCCATCAGCTGAGGCTCCAGTTGTCTGACTGTTTGGAGTTTGATGGCCTCTAGGCAAGAAGAAACAAGCTTTGCAAGGTTAAGTATGCGTGGATTAAATATGTGTATTGCACAAAAAGAGAGAATCTAGTACCAAAGATTATAGAAAGAAGAAATGAAATAGAATAATCATTCTGAAAATGACATAGAACAGAACAAAGGTAAGAACAGCAAGCATAGACAAGACTACAAAGAGGAAACTCAGGGGAGGTTAATTACTAATACTTATCTTTTATGATTTTTAGCTTAAGGTCCCTGATCTCTTCACATTGGCACTTTGGAAGTTCCTCTGGGTTGACGGAGGTAACTTTGTCAGCTTCCCAGACCTTTATTCAGTTACAACAAATCCAAGAATCTATTACAGTGACTTTCACTGCCATAAGAGTAGAAGGAAGTAGAGTATAAGGTCCCTCCCAATCTGGACTTATAGAAGGAGAAAGGGAAGAAAGTACCTTTACCATTACTAGGTCTCCTGGGTTGAATAGAGGTGGCCCTAGTTCAAGGGATAGGAGCTTTGGCAGTTGTTTCAGTTCCTGTTGGAAATGGGCAAAATAAGTTATATGTTTAATCAAATCAGAACTTTCTTGATCTAGCAATAAATCATTTTTGAGAAGAGGCCTTCCATACATTATTCCAAAGGGACTCAAACCTATCTTTAAGGTTGTTTCTAATATGTAGTCGGGCTATGGGGAGAAGGGTTGTCCAGGGGAGATGAGTCTCCTGAGACAGTTTTCTGATGTGCTTTTTGATAGTATCATTTGTCTTTTCTACCTTTCCTGAGGATTGTGGCTGGATTTAAGGAGAGACACGTTCTTGATTGGACTGAAGATCCTTCTAATAGCAGAGCTTGATACCTGAGGAGGTAGTTGTCCATTAGCCAGAGACCCCCCCCTCCCAAGAAGACAGTCCTGCCACATTATGTGTGGTTCAGGTGGGTTCCTGATGATGCCTGGGCAATCCTTCCTAAAATGCTCTGGCTTACCGCATCTGTAGCAGTTAATAGGTGCACCTTGGGAATTCTGGAGTTTGTGGGCTTGAATGATGGCCATAAAAGCCTCTGTCACTTTCCTGTATTGCCTTTTTCTCTTCTGGGCTCCCTATTTCTATTATAAAAGACCAAGGTGGCCAATTTCAGGAGGTACTCTAAAATACTGTCTGGCCCCAGGGCCTATTTCTGCAGCTTCCTCCTGATATCAGGGGCTATCTGCATAAAAATTTATCCTTTAGGATAAGTTGTCCCTCTACTGAATCAGGAAATAGAATGGTGTGTTTTACCAAGGTCCCTCTTAGCCTCTCCAGGAAGGCTGTGGGGTTCTCATTGAATCCCTGGTCTCTTATGGATAGCTTGGTATAATTGAGACGGTTAGTTCTAGTCCTACATAATCCCTCCATTATGCACACCTGAAAGCGTCTCCTCTTCCATTTGTCCCATCTCATCACTGGGATCCCATTTAAGGTCATCCAGTAGTGCTGTTTCTCTTCCAGTTGGATAAAATTCAGGCCCTTTCTTAACACTATATGTAATACAAAGCTCATTCCCAAATCTCTCTGCCACTTGCAGGGCAGCCTGTTTCTCATTGTTAGTCAGGATTTGATTCAAAAGTAACATAACATCTTTCCAGGAAATTTCAATACTTGTGTTAAATTCTGGAAAGCCTCTATATATCTGTCAGGATCATCTGAAAACTTGTCAAGATCCCCCTTAATTTGCCTTACGTCCTGTAGAGAGAAGGGGACCTGGACCTTACTGGAGCCAAGTTCACCAGGCACCTGTTGGAGGGGTAAGAGTAAGACTGGGGCTTATCTTGGGTGAGGATTTCTTGGAGTGGGCAAGTGAGAGAGAAACTGGATAGGGAAGACAGAGTGGTCCTGGAGGGGCAGGGCCAGAGGGAGTTGGCTCCTCTGCTGGAGGTGCCACTCAGGTTCATTTCTTTAGTTTCTTGGAATTGCCGCTTGTAGCCTCTCCTGAGACGTCAAACAGGAGGGCTGGATCAAACCCACACTGTCAGCAAAGGTCTGGACTACCCTTCAAGATAAAGAAATCCTGCACATATGGGGCCTTAGACCATTTGCCCTCAGGTTTACAGAAAACATCTAACTGCAGGATGGTATCAAACTGAATGGTTCCTTCCTGAGGCCAAGACACTCCTTCCTGCAGATCATTACTTGGCCAAATCTTTGTGCAAAGGGCTAAAGGCATTTTTTCTTTACAGCCTGAGGGCCAAAGCAGTCCCAGCGATTCAGGATACACTCCAGAGGAGCATAGACTGAAGATGATGAAGATAGTTGGTTGCCTATTCTCAAAGAAAGGGAAATAGACATCCCTCATGTTCCTCCTTCCCTCTTTCAGCAAAAACTTGGGGTGTGAGGAGAAAGAAAATGGGCATTCCCATTATCTCTTTTGTCTTTTTTTCCCTGAGTCCTGGTACTCTTAGATGGATGCCACCCATGGGTGCCATTGTGGCCTGTACCTATTAAGCAGAGAGGGCCTAGAGAATAAGAATTATGCACACTCACCTACACCTCCATGTTCCCTACTGTTGACAATGTTTGGGTTCCCTGGCCCTTATCTGTGTGATGGAGCATGGCCTCCTTCCATGAAATGGGACTCTCATTGCCAGGAATTAGTCCTGCCCATTTACATCGTGCCTGTTGCCTGGCTTTGGATGCCTCAGATCTGGTTTTCCTTTCAAAGTTTAGAATTGAGTTTGGGCCACAAAAGTTTCTCAGGGAGTGCATAGATTCATTTAGATTAAGTTCCAGAGGGGCCTTGCCAAATTTGCAGCTGTTAGCCAGCAGGGTCATTCCTCCACTGGTTCCCTATTATAAGCAGAATGCTGAAGTAGGGAAGAAAAGCCCCTTTGCATAACGAATGTAAAATAAAAAATAAATACATAAAAAAAAGCTTAAGTGGAGGGGAAAAACCTCTTGCTCTATGAAAATGGGCTCCTTTAATTACTGTATCATTCCTCTGGCTCTAACCAAGCTGGATCCCTTGGTCAGGGAAGAAAAGACTATATGGGCCCATCGCAGGAGGGGACAGTGAGCAAGAAAAACTGGCCAACTGCATGGAGCCCCTGGCCCCTAGTATTTTCCTGGGGCCCTGGCGGCAGCTGCAGTTCTCTCCTGCCCCATGTAGCTGTTGGGGATGGCACTTGCATGCTGCAGACCCTTCAATGCACCCCAGCTGGGATGGGAAGGGGTGAGGAGGAAAGCTGCTGTGCACCACACATGCTTGCAGCTATCGGGTTTGGAGTGGTGATCCTACCTCTAAGGACAGATGCAAATCTTATTGTTCTGAATTGCATATCTGGTGTCTGGGCCAAACACTCATTCTAATTGGTAACATTTCTTCAGTTTGTAGCAAACCCCTTATCACTATAAGAGAAGAAATAGAAGCCATTTCAAACTGTGAAAGAAGAAAGAGAAATATATCATAGAAAAGTCTGGGGGTCGTGGCTGACACGCTAATGGGCAGTCAGGGACTGGGCTAGTCTAGGGGCCTTCTATCAACACCAAAGACTGGCCACATCCAGATGCTTTTAGTTGCCCCAGGACTTTATTTTGGTCCCACAAAATGACTAGACCTCTGTGTAGGGAAACAGAGCCAAAATTCTTTCTACCCGAAGAAAGAGAGGTGGCTGGGTTGCAACCTGTCCTCTGCAAATGGCACAGCTCAGGGGAAAGTCTGAGGACAAGAAGTCTTGAAAAAAAAGTGAAGACACTGATGCAGCAGATCCACATTTACTCACCCTTCTCACAAATTCCAGATGAGCTCCCTTATGAAGCAGGATATTTCCCTGACCCCTTCATGGGACTTGCAACAAGGGTGCCTCAGTTACTCAGCCTGCCGCGCTCTCAGCGCCTCATGGGAGTGAGTACATGAGTGAATGAGCTGGAAACTGGAGTGTGTGAGCTCTGGAATCACCCAGACACTTCAGTGCTGGCGGGAACAAACTCCACTCACTCAGACCTGCTGCATTACATCCCTCACAGGAGGGAGCACACAGGGGAGTGGGTGCAGTAGCTGGAGCTAGGGCTTTTTGGCACTGGCAAGAGTGAACTCCATGCAGGCCACATGGTAGCATCCAGGCAGGGTGCCGGAGACTTCTGAAGCCCCAGGGCACATGTTACAGTGCTCTTTTAGTCTGCGGGGGGCTTAAGTGTTAACAGCTCAGTGGGCCCTTTGCCCTTTCACATGAGGCAGCTGCCCTTGGCCAGTGAGAGCAAAGGGCCAGTGTGACAGCAATTTGTATCCACACTTGTGGTTCTCAAGCATCCAGGAATAATGAGGTCATATGAACAAATTGAAGGATGGTAAATGCAGAGGATGTTATTGCCGATGAAAGTGGCTCTCAGCAGGAAGAGGATCTAAAAAGGGGATTGGGTGGGTAGGTAATTTTCCTTTGGAGTTCAGCCATCTCCAGCCAGACTCTTCTCCAAAGTTACACTGTCAAACTGTCCCTCCAAAGTCAAGCTGCTTCTCTTCAACATCCAGCCGTAGTCTCTGACATCCTGCTGATTCTCTCCTTTCTTCTGGCTGAGGGTAGGGTCTTTATAGGCACAGGATGGGGGTGCGGGGTGGGCCATGGGTAGTTCAGGAAAAGGCAACATTCATGCAGAGAAACAAGGACAGAATTTTTCACTTTGGGCCATGGTATCAGGTCTTTTGTCTTGAGGGTAGGGTTTTGTCAGGGACCCATTCTTTTCTGCCCAAAATTTCTTTGTCCCCGACCTTATCACTTTGAGGTGATTGGATCATGGGGGTGAATCTCTCAGGAATGGCTTGGGCCATCCCCTTGGTGATAAGTGAGCTCTTACTCCGAGCTCACACAAGATTTGGTGGTTTAAAGATGTGTGGCCCCTCCCTACCCACTCTCTCTCTTTTTCTCTCTCTCTTTTGCTTGCTCATGCTTCCTCTTTATGAAGTGCCTGCTCCTGCTTTGTCTTCTAACTTGATTGTAAGCTTCCTGAGGCCTCCCTACAAACTGATGGCAGAACCATGAGCCAATTAAATCTCTCTTTTAAAATAAATTACTCACTGTCAGCTATTTCTTTAAAGCAATGCAAGAAAGGCCTAATAAAATAATGTTAATAATCTGAGTCACCCATGTTTTTTTTTGGTAAATTGGTTACAAAGACCATATAGTTTTGAAAAGTAATAATTCAGTGTTTTTTATACTATAATCCCATAGTGTCTATTTAAATATCAGACCATCCCTTAAACTAGTCTTCTGGAAGTCCTTTTTTGTAGCCATTTCATTAGTTGTTCATATTTATTACTTGTATATGAAATAATAGAATGATACTTAAATGATACTCTGGGCCATGAATACATTTCTCGGAAAGTCTTTTTGTTGAAATTTAACATAATCAAATTACACTGATTAAATTATTTATTGCAAAAATTCCACCTACCACTAGGAAAAACTTAACTCTGCATTTTTCAAAATGTAGTTATTTCCCAAATAAATAAAATATGGCAAAAAAACTATGTATATTTTGTGGGCCAACATATATGCTATGTCTTCTACAGCTGTTGGCTTCTGAGTTACTTTAGGATGTGCCATCCTGTTTTACACATAAGTATCTAAAATATGTAAATTTTTTCTCTGAATATGTGATTAGTTTCTTTCTAGTCAAAGCAGATTTCCCCCATGATCAACTTCAATCATCTTTCTTTATTTTGTAATTCTGCTTGAAATATGCTTATTTTTATTTATGAAAAATGTGCCAGAATATCTGCAAGTGCAATTTTGTAACACTTATTGTAAGCATATTTTCCAATTTAAAATCGAGTTTACAGCTAGAAATAGCAGAACAAATGAAAGAAATATCATTATGAATTTTTAAATGCTGTGAATTCAATAGCATGGCTAAGAAAACAAATGACAATCCTTTGGCACTATTTTTATTTTAAGATCATAGTAGGAGTGGACAGAACGTGTTTAATAAATTAAACTGATATAAATCTATAATATATCATTTTAAAGGCTTTTCACTCAGCACACAATAGTTCATATTTAAAAAACATTTTAAAACTGAATTTGGATAAATTACACATATTGAGATGGTCTCATGGTCTTTCATTTTTAGATGTTTTCAATGCTGTGCCACTTATTGATTTATTATCTCTAATGTATAAATTTCCCCTTTTTATCTGTTCTGTGAAAATAAATCAACCCTTCTAAATATTTTTCTGTTAACATTTTACACTGAAGCTTTGTCAATAAGGAGTGGTGAAGAAACACTGCAGAACATAAAGTTTTGTTTTCTGCTGTTTTTGCATTCATTTGGTATGTTCCTGCACTGTACCTGGCTTTTCCTGGCACTAGGCTCCTGTAGTGCCCACAGCTTCAGCACTGCCTGCCTTCTGCTATGCATGGAGGCCACCAGCATTTAGCAACCAGCTGCTCTCTTCTGGTACCACTTTTGGCTGGTTTTGTAGAAAACTGCCCCTGGTGAGACACACCCCTATGAATTACTTTCACCACACCTTGGAGAACATTTTTCTGGCAAGTCCACCATAGCCATTTCTCTGCCCTTCAGTGAGTCACAGCTATGTACTCTCCAAGGATATTTTGTAAGGCCCATATGTGTCTTTGGGGAAGGGGGTGCTATTTCTTGAATGTTCTATCTCAGCAATGGAGTAATAATTCTTATTTTGATTTTTTTTTCTATAGTCAGTGAATTTACTAGAGATGCTGGGGTATGTTAGCTTCTGCAGGTAGATGTATCTCCATTCATGAATTGTTTGGTTGACTGAAACTTGGACTCAGCAGTAGACTATAGTTAATGAGACTGAATTGCCAGATCATCTGTGGCATAATTCAGCGTAGGAAATATAAAGGCTTAGCTAGTTAGGGCAATTGAACTGAATTTATTACTCAATTTTCATTTGTAGTTTTGATATTTTTATTGGGACAAATCACCATAACCACTGTTGAAGTTTCTTGTGCTTTAAAATTACCAAAAACTTAGTGACTGAAAACCTCATGTATCATCTTATAGTTCTGGCAATCAGAAATCCAAAATAAGGCTTAGTAAGCTAAAATCAAGGTATTTGAAGTGCTCAGGTCTTTTCTGTAAATTTTAGTGGAGAATTTGTTTCATTAGTTTTTCAGCTTTTAGTGGTCACCTATACTTCCTGGTTTGTGGTCTCTTTCCATCTTCAAAGCCAACACTGTTGAAGCTTCTCTCCCAGTTGAACTCTACATCTGACAGCACATCTTTTCTTTATGATTCTGACCCTTCTTCCTCCCTCATACAAATACCTTTGTGTTTATATTGGGAGTCTCTGGATAATTCAGGATAATCTTCCATTGTGAAGATCCTTAATTTAATGAATGTACAATGTCTCTTTTGCCATGTAAGGTAACATATTCATAGGTTCTGACATTAAGACATGGTCATCTTAGGGAGACTGTATTTAGTTTATCACAATCTGTGTCACTTGGTATGAAGCTATAGATCTGACTAATTCCTTATTCTCCATACTAATCTGCAAGTGGTTTGCTTTTAACTGGCAGGTCCAACAGTATAGTTCTAGAAGGCTGTTTCAGGACTTTGCCAATTCTTTCCCATGTCATAATATAGTCAATAGGGAGACTGATCATCTTGACAATTCAAAAGACATCTAAGTGGTCTACTAAGCTAATGACATCCTACTGATTAAACCTGATAAGGAGGAAGCCACAAGTACATTTTATGAAAAAGTAGGTGGAAAATATACCCAACACAATTTCATAAACCTGCCTTCCCAGTGTAGATTTTTTTATTTCAATGCTCTGGAGCATGTCAAGATAGCTTCTCCAAAGAGAAAGGCAAGTTGTCATACCTCTCATTATCTACTATGAGCACAATACTTAATAGTCTATTTTGGATTTTTCAAGTATTGTATATTACCTTTTAGTGTGCTACTTTGGCTCATCTACAGAATTGTACACAAGATAGCCATTTATAAGTCGGTATGAGAGCAAAAGAAGATGACTCCACAGCAAATTCAGATTCAGTCTGTAGTATAAGGCATTCTAATAGTTGGGCCTTGTTATTCAACAGATTTATTAATATTTATAATGTATGTAGCATATAGGAGTGCTATATGAGTCTCTGGTGAGCAGAAAGAAAAATTGCAGAGAAAATCTCCAGGATTTTGAATAAAATCTGTGCCATGTTTAGCAGATGATACTATTCTCCTTCTGAGAAACAGACTCTGACTTGCTACCGGGTCTTGGTAGAGAATGAAAGCCCAACGATGGAACCTTAGATGATCAACATACCTTAGCTTTGTGTCATTTCTCACATTAAGCATGATCAGGAATTCATTTCAGAGAAAGTAAAGTGCAGAAATAAACTTATACTAATTTAATGCATTTGTTTTACCACACATTTCATCACCTGAAGAAGCTGGCCTAACTGAAAGATAACACTGGCATATTGAAGACTCATTTTGACACCAGTTGAGAGAGATGCCTAAAAGGATAAAATGTACTTCAGGATACAGTATGTTTTAAATCAAAATTCTTTATACAGTATGGCTTTCCATACAGCCAGAATCCTTGAGTCTGAAAAAAATAAATGTGGAAATGGGAGGGGCTCCTATCATAATATACCTAAAAACCTACCATATTGCAGAATAATTGTTTCCTACATGGTATGTTTGAGCTCAGTTTCTTTGGAGACATTAATTCTCAAAGTGGTATGAATCTAGAAAGAAAACTCAGTTAATGGATTCGCTAAATTGAAAGAGGAGACTATCTCCTGGACTTTTGGGACTACCTATGTCATTAAACTAATGGAAAAAAAGGAGGATTAATCTACTGGATGGAGTGATTCACGTTAACTTTTAAGTGAAAAAGTATTGCGTCTACATAATGAAGTCAAAGTAGACTGTATACATCCCAGCAGATTCTCTGGGGCACTTTCCAAGTATATCCATGCCCAATTGTAAACGTTGATAGAAAATCTCACAAATCAGACAAAAAAAAGAAACATATACTGAGGGTTTCAGACTTTCTGAGAATGAAGATTTAGGTCAATACAGAAAAGAATCTTGACCAGAGGAGGTGAACTCAAGGGCAGGGAAACACTGAAATGGTAGTTTGAATGAAGGTGTAGATATCAATTATTATTGGCTTTTAAAAATTGAAAATAAAACATCAAAAGATAAATAAGGGCCTAAAATATACATTTGTGGTATATAAGAAAAGCAAAAAGTAATTAAGTAGACCTTCAATGCATATTAATTACATGCAATTTAAAGTAGTTTGTAGTTAATAATAAGCATAAAATATGTAACTGAAGAGATTAACTATTTAAATATAATCTATAACATTGTATTTATTTTATTTGCGATACTTTTTATTATAATACAACTTTACTTAGATTATAATTGTAATGAAAGTATGCTATTACATGCAACAAATATTACTTCTCATGGCTAATAACTTATTCTATAATCGAAACATTTTTGGATATTATTCAGATTTCCATGTCTATGCATATTTACAATGTTAAAATAAAAACAACTTCTCGGATTAATAGTTTACCTTTAGTAGTGACAGATATATTTGAGGTTGACTTTAATTTTCACTGTTGAACTCAAATTGCCTATCAGAAAATTGCTAATTTAATTCTGAATAATTAAAAAAAGTATTTATTATAGTATTTTTGTGAATAATCATAAAATAAATTATTTTAGCTAAATTATACTTAAGTCAAAATGTAAGCTTCCTCATATCAACAAATATACAGGTTTCAAAAATGGTATAGTTTGGAAGATACCTCATATAGTAAAATGTTAATATTCAATTTAAGAAATATTAAATTAATTTTGTAAATAAAATTTTATTTGAACACAATCTCACTCATATCAATTGTAGGCCTACAGCTGATTTCACACTACAACAGCAGTTATCATATTGCTTGCAAAACTTAAAATATTTTCTGTTTAGTGCTTTAGAGAAATTTTTCTTAGGTTCTGGCCTAGAGCAATGCTTGGCCAAATAATTTACTTGGCAGCTCCCAAGTTGTTAATATTTATTTCATTTTCTTTCATTTGCTCAACCAATTCTCACTGTGCCTCTAATATCTGGGTTTCATAGTTTGTAACTGGGTAGCCTAGTGTCTGGGACTTTGGATTTACTTATATCTGTGAAAATCAGCAGGGTTATAGGCCTGACTAGGTCTCATTAAAGCTGAGTAATGGTAAGTCTACTAAATAAGCAGACACAGGTAAAATCCTTGGTGTGTGATTTGTAGTTTGTCTGGGAATGCAGTTCATGAGAACTGAAGAAAATTCAATAACACAGAGGTGAAATATTTCAATAGTAATGGCAATATACATAAGAAAGGCAGATTGTTTTCTTTACCATAGCTGCCCTCTCTTATCATTAGTTTTGCAGAGAATATAATAAAAAATGAAAACATTTTATGTAAATTTTTATTTGATCTTTCAAAAGAAGTATGAGAAAGCTGTATTTTTTAAAGGTACGTTGATCAGAATAAGCTAAATTTTGCTTTGATCATAAACTGCTCCCAATTCTCATCAGCTTATAAAAACTAATGTGTGTCATTTAAGTTAAATTTTCATTGTGGGTCAGCTTTTGTTCTACACCACATTGCCTTAATTTCATATCTGTAATAGGCAGAGGAGCTCATATCTAGAATATTGTTGGTGTTGAGGAAAAAGAAACATGGAAAACCAATGAGTTCTTAAAACATCGGCTCTGAAGTGGCCAAAAAAAGTTATCTGACCACTCCTAGGTCCAAGAGCATAGGGAAGTAAAATCCTCCTGCAAGTAGAGACGCTAACAAGCCCGCCATAATTTCTTTTTCAGGGACAGAAAGCAAATATTTAAATATTTTGATCAATAACTTTAAAACACTGTGTTTGGCATATAATCTTGGATTCCTAGTAGATATATGTGTGTATAGGATTCTGTAAATATGTGGGCAACAATTTGATAGCAAATCTAATTGGGGGTGGGAGAGGGATATAAGAAACAATGAATAAATCACCTAGGTCAGAATATGGTTGCTTCTGATAAAAGGTTTTTGAAAAAAGTCAGCATATAGAATAACTTGAAAATGTTACGGTACACAAAAGAGAGAGGTTCAAAGAAAATTCTGGGCTCAAAAGTAAATATTTTAAATGTATTTCCTATATGGTGTATAGTTTGCAGTATGATATGCTATCACTGTCTTTCAACTCTAATGTCTCAAATTATTTGGACTTTTGATAATACTATATCAAATATTAAAAATGATCAGATTATTTACATTTTATGGATGAACAAAAAATATGTCCTTGGTATATAATTTAAACTCCTCTTTTTTCCAACTTTCTCCTTGGAGAAAGTAAATTTCAGCATATTGAGGGAATCACAATTGCAATTCCGAAACAGCAAGTTTTCTAAGATATTTTCGTCAGAGAGTGGGTGCCCTTGTATCTCTTAGCAGCAGGCTAAAATAAATGGCCATACAAAATATATAACCTGTCTTTCTTTTCTTGAAACTGAATCCAGGCAGATATCATTGGATCTCTTCAAAAGAAACCCAAATAGAACATTTGCTGAATGTGATCATTAGAGGGAGAGGCAAATTCTCTTGAGTTTCAAATATATATAAAAATGATTCCATGAGCTGAACTTTAGTGAAGCTGCTAAACTCCAGGGACAATGAATATATGCTACAAAGTTTCAGAGGGGAAATTTAGAGATTTTTAAAAGAAACAAAAAAGAATCATACAATCATTGAATCTATCACTAATGACACAATGTAAAAAACTGTAAAATACAATCTGTAGATACTTGAGGGGAAGAAAACAAAACTAATGTCAGAATCTTGCACTCATCAGAAATAACATACGTCTCTTGAAAGGAGCAAAGAAAGACATTTCAATGGGTTTTATGGCAGAATGGGATGAAGATATCATCAAATCTTCCCTAAAAGCAATGATCAAGCTAGATACATTTAATATATATATATATATATATACATCAGCTTATAAAATATATATATATCAAATATAGATATATCTATATATAGATAGATATATCTATCTATATATATCAGAGCTCTGGTAACGATATACAAAGACACACAACAAATTTAAAAAGGTTTATACATGAAAACTACTAAACCTTTGTCCAAAACCATGTGAGACTATGGCATTCTTATCTGAGTCTTCCTTCATTCCCTTAACTCAGCCTCAGTGACTCAGTTATCCCACCAGAGACCAGTCATGAAAAACAAAACACCCCATCACTAAAGAGAGCCCATTGTGACCCTGGATCTCCAGATTCAGAGAGGAATATATTTTGTGAGATTGACAGTAACATCAGCAAGTTTAGAGAGAGTGAATGACAAAGGCCAGCAGATCCACTAGCCAGAGATTGTGATTATGTATGAGAAGCAATGGACCAGATTTAAATTTTGACAGATTAGCCAAAAATGTAAAAGAAAGATCCAGGAAATGAATAACAGTAAGGGGTTATAATAAACACACCACACATTCCTATGGTTGGCTGGAAGGCTGTGCTTTTGGGGGAGAAACTAGAGTGGGCCTCATCTATCCATACATTCCTGGCTAACTGGGAATGTGCCCAACTTCAGAAAATATACAAGATGGCCAGCTAAAGTGAGAGTGAGACATACCTGTGAAACACCTTGAATGCATTATTTCAACGCACACACACATGACCACCAGTAAGGGCGGTAGCCTTTAGACTCAAGATGTATAAGCACAACTTTTGCCTAATGATGACATGAACACTAAGCTATATAAACACAGAAGTGATCCCTAGGGACTCAGACTTAAAAATTTAGATTTAAATTCCACAAATTGATTAGAAATATCTGTGAACAAATGTCATGAGATTGCTCAGATTTAATCCAGGCAAGGTGCTAAACAATAACAACAACAAAAAAAGAGCAACAAAACAACCTTTGGAAGAAAACTTAGAATTCACTAAAAATATGGTATTTTAAATGACAATTTTTCAATGGAAAGTTAAGAGACAACAGAGTATATGACACACACACCAGTAAAATGCAGCCAATAGAAAGTGTTTGATATTAAAACTAGCAGACAAAGTTTTTAAAGCAGCTATTAAAAATACATTTAAAAAATGAAAACCATCTTCAAAGAATTAAAAAAAAAATGATCACAATGATTCAACATAGACAGAATGCCGGTAAAGAAAATAAACATTAAGAGAAACAAATGGAAATTCTGGAGTTGAAAAGTAAAAAGACTAAAATAAAAGATTTTCTAGAGGTTTTCAATAGAAGATTTGAAATGGCAGAAGAAGGCATCCACATACTTTAAGATACAGAGATAGAAATCTGAAGAACATAAAGAATGTAATATATATTATCTTTTTTCAGTAAATCAATGCCTCTGTTTGGAATCCTCAGTACCAGTTTTTTATATTTCTCAGACAGGTCTGCCTTCACACATCTTCCCTGAAACTAAAGGGCTTTTTTCAAACAGTGGTTAACCATTGCCATTTCATCTTCTCTTGTCTCCATCTCAATAAAAGCCTGACTTTTCATCCTCATCAATATGTAATTCTTTATTTTCCCATAAGGCTCAGCACGTTTGAGAACAGCACTATCAGAATAGCAAGAATGGGGCAAATTGCTGAGATGTATCACACGTCCAAGCTCTTGCCTTTGATCAAACTTCTGATCTGGCTTTCCTTCAGGTTTCTTTATTCTTTTATACTTCTGGGATAAATGAACTCCCACTGCCTTGCCTAATACTAACGCTGGTGTGGTTGTATAATAATCCACTGCAGCCTGAGCATCCTCTGTGGTTGCCATTTCAGTAAATGCCTCATTAATTTTATTTAGAATCAGATGATTTGAAATGACACCAAATGGTTCTACCAGCTGTAATAGCTGGTATCTCAAGTTTTTTCCTCTCTGAAAATCCATGATGTGAACAACTCTGCTAGTTTCCACTCTGCCATTTTGCATGTGTCTAGGTCTTTGCAGGTTTCCATTTCCAGCACCCAGATTTCCTCTTGGTCCAATTGCTGGTCCTCCAAGATGAAATGAGGGAGGTGGAGATCCCAGAATTCCTGGTGCTGTGTTTGAAGACTGCTGCAACATGAGTGGATCACCCACTGTGTGTTCTGTATCATTGACAGGATTCCATTCTGGGTAGATTTCAAGAAGAAGCTGGCATCGACGACTGTGGCTTGCTCCATTGATATGTTGACTTAACTCCTCATTAGAATGAACTGGCAAATCACATATAGAGCACAGATGGGTATAACCCTTCGGTAAGAGTCCATGAAAGTCTTTAATATTGCTGTTTGGAGGAGCGCCTCTCTTTTTCTCAAAGAGAGGTCTCTCTTGTAAGGGGCCAGGACCATGACCACATCCCATTCTCTCATACTCACTGTCAAATTTATGATAGTTATGCAAGGTCTCACCAAAAAAAGAATCATCCCTACACCTTTCTCCATCTTGTAATCTGTCATCTTTATAATCCATTCTGTCATAATAACCAGATTCTTGAGAATGACTTCCATGATCATAATGAAGCACCAGGTTGAGACTAGAACCACGATCATCAAAACTCTCTCTTCTAAAGTGCCTTTTTTTCTTCCAAATCATCCCTAGGTACTCTATATGGTGGCTCCCATGCAGCAGATCTGTCATCTCTACCATAACTCAAGGTAGGGCCTTCTTCAGTTCTCCTCCTTTTAAGCTGTGGAAGGATTTGGAGCAAATTCTCAGGAGTCATCTTGTCCTCTGGATAATGACTCAGTTCATCTAAGTCTCTAGCAGACAGACCAAAACTGGCCAAAATGTTACTGGCCTGGTCTGCATCTCCACGGTGTTAAGAAGATAAAGGGAGTAGACCTCTACTTCCAATGTTAAATATAGACGGTAAATTATGGGAAGAAGTACTAGCAGAAGACCGTGCACTATGAGCTCCTTGTTGATTCAATGAAGAACTCGTTCCAAGATTCATTAAACTAGCAAGGCGTGCAGTACCCTGGTTCATCCTTCCAAGAGATGCTGACATACTTAAAGACTGGGTAACAGCAGCAGGAAGGCCTATACCTACCGCAGACAGGTCACACCCATGACCCTGTGAGTCCCTACTGAGATATGACTGTTGGAATGACTTGGACATTGTAGAACTAGCTCTTGTCTATTTTATAGATTTAAAAAAAATTTTTTTTAAAGACGGCCAAAAAGAAAGTTCAAACTAGAAATCTAGGTAAACTTTGCTTCAAAAAATGGTATAGCCAAGAAAAAGGATCAATAACGACTGCAGAATCTTCTTCAAACTGAGAACCAGCAGTCAACTCTCTCCCAGCGAGCAGATCGCGGAGGCTCCCACAATCCCCCGCAGCAACGGCGCTGGTGAGAGGTGGCAGCAGTGGCTGCAGCCCAAGAACACTCCAAGTGACGGCAAAGAATCTCCAAGTGACAAGAAATCCAAGATGGTTCCCAGAAGACTGAAAGTTCAACCGAAGATAAAGAACAAGAAGTCCAGTGAAGATGGTGAGAAAGACACAAAGGATGACCAGACAGAGCAGGAACCGAATATGCTTCTTGAATCTGAAGATGAGCTACTTGTAGTTGAAGAAGCAGCAGCAGCAGCACTGCTAGAAAGTGGCAGCTTAGTGGGAGACAAGACTGATCTTGCTAATTTAGGTGATGTGGCTTCTGATGGAGAAAAGGAACCTTCAGATACTGTGAAAAATGATGCAAATGCTTCAGCAGCAGCAAAGAAAAAGCTTAAAAAGCATCGTTTCCCAGGGAGTATGGAAGGTTTTGTCACTCTAGATGAGGTTGGTGATGAGAAAGATTTGGAATTTCAGAAACTTCGTAAATCGGGCATGGCATTTAAATCTGGTGACAGAAATGATGATGGTTTGGTTGAAAATAAAGTGGACAAGATTGAGGAACTTGATCAAGAAAACGAAGCAGCATTGGAAAATGGAAGTAAAAATGAGGAAAACGCAGAACCAGGTGCTGAATCTGCTGAGAATGCTGATGATCCCAACAAAGATACAACTGAAAACGCAGATGGTCAAAGTGATGAGAACAAGGAGGACTATACAATCCCAGATGAGTGTAGAATTGGATCATATCAGCCCAATGTTCCTGTTGGTATAGACTGTGTGATACCTAAAACAGGGTTTTACTGTAAGCTGTGATCACTCTTTTATACAAATGAAGAAGTTGCAAAGAATACTCGTTGCATCCCCCTTCCTCATTATCAGAAATTAAAGAAATCTCTGAATAAATTGGCAGACAAATGCAGACAGAAGAAGGAAACTTAAGATGTGCAAGAAGATTTAATGATTTCAAAGAAAATAATGGTTCTTTGTTTTTAATGTTAACCTTTCTTAAATACAATACTGATAGAAGAAAACTATTGTACTCTTGTTTTAGTGGAGAAATAATAGATGTCTGTTCATGTGTGAAGTGTTATAGCAAAAAAAATACACATATGATTAAGTTAATGAATAGTTTTTGTTTTATCAGAATGGCAACAGACAAAAGTACTTTGCAGAGACCGACTTCCTAAGCTACTTAAGACAACTTGCACCACTAAGAAAAAAATGTAGAACCATTTGGAAAAATGAAATGTAGTAGTTCCGAGTTTGAAAGAAATGTCAACATTTTATTCCATTCAATAAATAACAAAACCAATAGTATTTTCATTACTTTCATCTGAAACATTCCATGTTTTAATCTGAGCTTTGCAGACTTTCATTTGGAGTTTGAACCTGTTTTGGTTGCATTTCATTTTTGGGGAACTTCATTAATGTGAGATTGGCAATTCAAATGCAGGTGCAGTTTTCTGTTAATGTTATTCTGTTGTTTAGGTAATAAGAAATATTAAGTAATTGGCTTTAGAATTTGTAATCTTTCCCCTGAGTTCCTGCTAGATTTCGTATTCTAGTAGTCAATGTATTTTCAGTGAAATGTAAAAATATTCCCGTTCTCTTTGACCAGTATTAATTTTTGAGATCTTATTGCTTGTCACTTGAATCCCATAATTGTCACACATCTCTAGTATAAGCAACATTTGATTTTTGAAGTGTGTAGACCCTCTCTTCATATTTTCATGATGTAATTTTACATTTCTGCATTTTAAACACAGTTTGGCCATAATCCTAGATGCATGCTTCTAATTCATGTACCTGCACATGTGACCTTTGTGAACAGAAATTTACATGCATAATTTGTGTTTGCTTGTAACGTTCTTGTTATATACTGCTTACATCTGTGGATTCAAGTTACTGAAGTGAATACTAGTAAAAAGAAAACCTTAGGCCATCTTCATTGGTTATACATGTTTGGAATGTTAACCAAAAAAAAAAAAAAAAGAAGATTATATATATTAAGAAAAATTAACAGTATTTCAGAAACCTGTGAGACAAAGAATCTAATTTTAAAAAGGGGCAAAGGATGGTCGGGAGCAGTGGCTCACGCCTGTAATCCCAGCACTTTGGGAGGCTGAGGCGGGAGGATCACGAGGTCAGGAGATCAGGCCATCCTGGCTAACACGGTGAAACCCTGTCTCTACTAAAACCACAAGGGGACCTGTAGTCCAGTATCAGGTGAGGCAGAGAATGGATGAACCAGGAGGCAGAGTTGCAGTCGAGTCCCCCCATCATAAAAAAAAAAAAAAAGGCAAAGGATATGAACAGTTCACTGGAGAAGATATCTCCATTTTGGTAAGCACATGAGAAGATGCTCAAAATCATCAATCATTAAAAAAAATGCAAATTCGAACTATAATGAGCTAGCATTATATACCCATAAGAATGAGACACAAGATACCTATTCTCATATGTTTAATACAAAAGACAAATATAATAAGTGTGAATAATGTAGAGAAACTACAACCTTCACTCTGCTTTTGGAAATATTCAGTGATTCAATCATCTTAAAAAGAGTTTCACATTTGTCCAAAAAAATTAAACATAAATTTACCATATAACCCTTAGTAAATGCCCCTTTATTCCATTTTTGGCATTTCTACAAGAGAAATAAAAGTATATGTCCATAGAACATTCTCGCATGTCAGTGTTTGTATTAGTCAAGGTTCTCTAGAGGGACAGAGCTAATAAGATGTATATGTATATGAAAGGGAGTTTATTAAGGAGGATTGACTCACATGACCACAAGGTAAAGTCCCATGATAGGCTGCTTGCAAGTTGAGGAGCAAGGAAGCCTGTAGTGGCTCACTCTGTATCCCAAAACTTCATAAGTACTGAAGCCAACAGTGCAGCCTTCAGTCTGTGGCCAAAGGACCGAGAGCCCCTGTTGGTGTTAAGTACAAGAGCCCAAAAGCAGAAGAACTTGGGGTCTGATGTTCGAGGGCAGGAGGCATCTGATGGGAGAAATATGAAAGCCAGAAGACTCAGCAAGTCTGTTATTCCATCTTCTCCTGCTTGCTTTATTGTAGCCATGCTGACAGCTGATTAGATGGTGCCCATCCGAATTCAGGGTGAGTCTGCCTCTCTCAGTCCACTGACTCAAATGTTAATCTCTTTGGAAATATCTCACAGACACACCTAGGAACAGTACTTTGCATCTTTCGATCCAATTAAGTTGACACTCAGTATTAACCATCGCGGTATCCAAAACAGTACCGTTTCTTACAGCTCCAAACAGGACATTATCCAAATTTTCATTAACTGGTAAGTGGATGAACAAAACATGGTGTAACTTAACAGTGGTGTATTATTAGGCATTGAAAAGAATAAATTATGCATACGTTGTGTTATATGAATGAATCTCAGAAACAATAACTGAAAGAGGCCAGGTGCAAAGGACTCTCATATGATACATTTCTATAAAATGTCCAGAAAGGCAGATTTATATAAACAAAAAGCAGATTAGGGGTTGCATCTGGTTGAGGATAGAAACAGGAACTGACTACAAAGGCACAGAAATGAACTTTTTTGTATGATGTCAATCTTCTAAAACTGGACTATGGAGATTATTTTGTAAATCTATAAATTTGCTAAAAGTCATTGATTTTCAATGAGTGGATTTTATGATATGTAAATTATACCTCAATCAAGATATATAAAAATGAAAACATCCAAATAAAAGGAAAACAATTTGAACATACCAGGACCCAGAATATAACTATTTAACATACTTTCTCTAAGAAAAATCATTAAAGATGTACATGCATGAAATGAAAATTCAGTCAGAAGAGAAATCCTGTGTGAAGGAAGAATAAATGACACAGGAGATTATGTAAAATGCCCCCCTCTGTTTTTTATATCTTTTCATTTATCTGTCTCTAGCCTTCTGTCCACTCATCCATCCACCTTTCCATCTATATCACTATATTAAACTCAATAGAGTACTTTCAATAATGCTGTATTTTTCTCCTATGACTACCTTCAAAAATACAGTTTCATATATTTCCTTACTCATTAGAGAAATCTTCAGCAGATCCTCTAGCTGCTGAATTACTTTCAACTACATAAATAGTCTAATAGGTATTAAAAAGTACACAAAAATCTCAATAAAAATGTAAGTCTCAAATCCACTTATAACTTCTCTATTTTATTTACTTCTTTTGAGTCAGGGTCTTGCTCTGTAACTCAGGCTGGAGTGGGGTGGCAAGATCAGGGCTCACTGCATCCTCCAACTCCCAAGCACGTGATAACATGCTCACCTAAATTTGTGGATTTTTGGTGGAGATGTGGTTTGGCCATATAGCTCAGACTGATCTCAGACTGAGATTGAGCTAGATCTGATCTCAGCCAGATTGCGACTCCTGGGCTCAAGCAATCCACCGGCCTTGGCCTCCCAAAGTGCTGGGATTAAGGTGTAAGTCACCACTCCCACTTTACTTAAAAGTTCTTAGCTTTTTTTCTTGTAAATTTGTTTGAGTTCATTGTAGATTCTGGATATTAGCCCTTTGTCAGATGAGTAGGTTGCAAAAATTTTCTCCCATTCTGTAGGTTGCCTGTTCACTCTGATGGTAGTTTCTTTTGCTGTGCAGAAGCTCTTTAGTTTAATGAGATCCCATTTGTCAATTTTGGCTTTTGTTGCCATTGCTTTTGGTGTTTTAGACATGAAGTCCTTGCCCACGCCTATGGCCTGAATGGTATTGCCTAGGTTTTCTTGTAGGATTTTAATGGTTTTAGGTCTAACATTTAAGCCTTTAATCCATCTTGAATTAATTTTTGTATAAGGTGTAAGGAAGGGATCCAGTTGCAGCTTTCTACATATGGCTAGCCAGTTTTCCCAGCACCATTTATTAAATAGGGAATCCTTTCCCCATTTCTTGTTTTTGTCAGGTTTGTCAAAGATCAAATAGTTGTAGATATGCGGCATCATTTCTGAGGGCTCTGTTCTGTTCCATTGATCTATATCTCTGTTGTGGTACCAGTACCATGCCATCAAAAAGTGGGCAAAGGACATGAACAGACACTTCTCAAAAGAAGACATTTATGCAGCCAGAAAACACATGAAGAAATGCTCATCATCACTGGCCATCAGAGAAATGCAAATCAAAACCACAGTGAGATACCATCTCACACCAGTTAGAATGGCCATCATTAAAAAATCAGGAAACAACAGGTGCTGGAGAGGATGTGGAGAAATAGGAACACTTTTACACTGTTGGTGGGACTGTAAACTAGTTCAACCATTGTGGAAGTCAGTGTGGCGATTCCTCAGGGATCTAGAACTAGAAATACCATTTGACCCAGCCATCCCATTACTGGGTATATACCCAAAGGAGTATAAATCATGCTGCTATAAAGACACATGCACACGTATGTTTATTGCGGCACTATTCACAATAGCAAAGACTTGGAACCAACCCAAATGTCCAACAACAATAGACTGGATTAAGAAAATGTGGCACATATACACCATGGAATACTATGCAGCCATAAAAAATGATGAGTTCGTGTCCTTTGTAGGGACATGGATGAAACTGGAAAACGTCATTCTCAGTAAACTATCGCAAGGACAAAAAACCAAACACCGCATGTTCTCACTCATAGGTGGGAATTGAACAATGAGAACTCATGGACACAGGAAGGGGAACATCACATTTCGGGTACTGTTGTGGGGTGGGGGGTGGGGGGGGGCAGGGACAGCATTAGGAGATATACCTAATGCTAAATGACGAGCTAATGGGTGCAGGAAATCAACATGGCACATGGATACATATGTAACAAACCTGCACATTGTGCACATGTACCCTAAAACCTAAAGTATAATAAAAGAAGTTAAATGAAAAAAAAAAAAAAAAAGTTCTTAGCAATTTAAGGATTATGGTAAGTATAAAATATACAAGTACTTAATTTAAAAATATTTTACTTTATTGAAGTTGTCTGGACTATTTTTGCATGTCAAATGCTTTTTGTCCTAGTGAGAACAGATCTCCTTATAAACAATTGTATATTTTTGAGTTTAATTGAGTTAAGTAGATGAGTATTTCATGATCAAACTGAGATTTTCTAGAAGGGATAGCCTCTCAATATTAGAAATTCAAACACATAATTTATTCCATCAAATTATTATTTTAAAAATAGAAACAATTAGAGCTGTCTGTATTCCATATATAGTAAAGCGTTAATGGTTCTTTAGAAATAACCTGTTTGTTTTAACCAGAGAGCAAATGAATCATCAGGGTATGACAAAAGCTAATAGCCTCTTTAGAATTTAGATAAAGCATGTGCTGAATGAGTCTCTTTGACATTCACTAGTTCCGTATCTAAGACCACTAGACACTGGTAATAACATAACTTAATTTTGTACAAAGCTTCAGCCTAAGAAAAAATATATACTGAATTATAGCAAAAGAGAAGAATGGGATCTACTGAAATATGTTCCTCCAGATTTTAAACTCAGTCTCAGCTTCAGACCTACGCTTTTGTTATAGATTTTACTGGGTTTAATGGAGAAACCAAAGTTTAAAGACGCATTGTTTTTGTTATCTACTTTGGCATAACAAATGTACCCAAAACATAGAGGCTTAAAAAATCCATCTATTATCTCCCAATTTCAATGGTTAGGAATCCAGACATGATTTAGCTGGGGACTCTGTTTTAAGGTTTCTCACAAGGATACAAATATAACGTTGGCTGGGCTATGATCTCATTAAAAGTCACAGTAAGCTTGCTCATATGGTTGTTATTCCTCAAGGGTTATTGTAATTAAGGACACAATTCCTCACTGGCTGTTGGCCAGAGGCCACCCTAAGTTCCTTGTGTTGTGGATCTCACCATACAAACAGTGTGATATAGAAAGTGTGAGCAAACAGAGGTACAGTTTTTATAGACATGTTTCAGAAGTGAAGTGACACTTTTGTCATATTTTATTTTTAAAAGCAAGTCACTAGGTCTGGCCCACACAGGAGTGGAGTGGAATGTGTGAGTGTATTGGATACCAAAAAGTAAGCAAGAATTATTGGGAGTCATTTTGAAGCTGATTAGCATAAGCCCCTGTGATAATAAAATTTTGTACCTATTTCCTAGGCATTCTTGGTACCCTGTATCTGGATAAAGTGTCTTTGTCCATGTGGACTGCTATAGCAAAAATACCACAGACTGGGTGGCTTATAAACAGAAACTTACATCTCATAGTTCTTGAGGCTAGGGAGTCCAAGAACAAGGTTTCAGCAGGTTTGGTGTTTGGTGAGGGCGTGCTTCCTAGTTCACACATGAGTATCTTCTCACTAGATCCTCACATTACAGAAGGGGAAAGCCAGCTTTTAACTCAACTTATAGAAGTTAATTTTCATATTTATTAAAGTAGTAATTTCATTATATGTACTTATATTCATATCCAATTAATAGTTTAAAATTTTTATCATGAATTGATTTTTTGAAATTAATTCAAATACTATACTTCTATCATGATTTTTCCCAAATTGTTTTCCTCTCTTTGATTTGATCTATCTAAAAGACTCATTATTATTTTTTGAAATCTATAATTTTTCAATCTCTTATTTATTCACTTTTATGATATAGGACTTGTATTTACAAATGATTGTGTTCAATCAGAAAAGTTATACTTCAATAATGTACTCAATGGGCTGGCCTAATAGGAACAGCTCTGGTCTGCAGCTCCCAGAGAGATTGATGCAGAAGGCAGGTGATTTCTGCATTTACAACTGAGGTACCCAGATCATCTCATTGGGACTGGCTGGATAATGGGTGCAGCCTATGGAGGGGGAGTCAAAGCAGGGTGGGGTGTCGCCTTACTCAGGAATCATAAGGGGTCGGGGGATTTCCCTCCCCCAGACAAGGGAAGCCATGAGGGACTGTACTGGGAGGAGCGGTGCACTCTGACACAGATACTGCGCTTTTCCCACGGTCTTCACAACCAGCAGTCCAGGAGATTCCCTCCGGTGCCTACACCACCAGGGCCCTGGGTTTCAAGCACAAAACTGGGCAGCAATTTGGGCAGACACTGAGCTAGCTGTAGGAGTCTGTTTGTTTGTTTTCATACCCCAGTGGCACCTGGAATGCCAGCAAGACAGAGCCGTTCACTTCCCTGGAAAGGGGACTGAAGCCAGGGAGCCAAGTGGTCTGGCTCAGCAGGTCCCATCTCCACGGAGCCCAGCAAGCTAAGATACAATAGCTTGAAATTCTCACTGCCAGCACAGCAGTATGAAGTCAACCTGGGACGCTAAAGCTTGGTAGGGGGATGGGGTATTCAGCATTGCTGAGGCTTGAGTAGGTGGTTTTACCTTCACAGTATAAATAAAGCTGCCGGGAAGGTCCAACTGGCTGGAGCCCACTGCAGTTCAGCAAGGCCGCTGTGGCCAGACAGCCTCTCTAGATTCCTCCTCTCTGGGCAGGGAATCTCTGAAAAAAAAGGAAGCAGCCTTAGTCAGGGAAGTATAGATCAAATCCCATCTCCCTGGGACAGAGCACTTGGGAGAAGGGATGGCTGCGGCCCAGCTTCAGCAGACTTAAACATCCCTGCCTGACAGCTCTGAAAAGAGCAGCAGATCTCTTAGCACAGCTCTGATAAGGGACTGACTGCCTCCTCAAGTGGGTCCGTGACCCCCATGTATTCCGACTTAGAGACATCTCCCAGTAAGGGCCAACAGATACCTCATACAGGAGAGCTGTAGCTGGCATCTGGCAGGTGGCCCTCTGGAAGGAAGCTTCCAGAGGTAGAAACAGGCAACAATCTTTGCTGTTCTGCAGCTTCTGCTGGTGATACCCAGGCAAACAGGGTCTGGAGTGGACCTCCAGCGAAATCCAGCAGACCTGCAGCAGAGGGGTCTGACTGTTAGGAGGAAAACTAACAAACAGAAAGGAATCGTATCAACATAAACAAAAAAGACGTCCACTCAGAGACCCCATCCAAAGGCCACCAACATTGAAGACCAAAGGTAGATAAATCCATGAAGATGGGGTGAAACAAAAAGGTTAAAAATTCTAAAAGCCAGAACATCTCTTCTCCTCCAAAGGACCACAACTCCTCACCAGCAAGGAGACAAAACTGAGCAGAGAATGAGTTTGACGAATTGACAGAAGTAGGCTTCAGAAGGTGGATAATAACAAACTCCTCCAAGCTAAAGGAGCATGTTCTAACCCAATGCAAGGAAGCTAAGAACCTTGAGAATAGGTTAGCTGAATTGCTAACCAGAATAACCAATTTAGAGAAGAACATAAATGACCTGATGGAGCTGAAAAACACAGCACGAGAACTTTGTGAAGCATACACAAGTATCAATAGCCGAATTGATCAAGCAGAAGAAAGGATATCAGAGATTTAAGATCACTCAATGAAATAAAATGAGAAAACAAGATTAGAGAAAAAGAGTGAAAATAAATGAACGAAGCCTCCCAAGAAATATGGGACTATGTGAAAAGACCAAATCTACATTTGATTGGTGTACCTGAGAGTGATGCAGAGAATGGAACCAAGTTGTAAAACACTCTTCAGGATATTATCCGGGAGAACTTCCCAAACCTAGCAAGGCAGGCCAACATTCAAATTCAGGAAATACAGAGAACACCACAAAGATACTCCTCGAGAAGAGCAACTCCAAGACACATAATTGTCAGATTCACCAAGGTTGAAATGAAGGAAAAAATGTTAAGGGCAGCCAGAGAGAAAGGTCTGGTTACCCACAAAGGGAAACCCATCAGACTAACAGTGGATCTCTTGGCAGAAACTCTACAAGCCAGAAGAGAGTGGGGGCCAATATTTAACATTCTTAAAGAAAAGAATTTTCAACCCAGAATTTCATATCCCGCCAAACTAAGCTTCATAAGCGAAGGAGAAATAAAATCCTTTATAGAAAAGCAAATGCTGAGAGAATTGTCACCACCAAGCCTGCCTTATAAGAGCTCCTGACGGAAGCACTAAACATGGAAAGGAACAACTGACACCAGCCACTGCAAAAACATACCAAATTGTAAAGACCATCGACACTATGAAAACACTGCATCAACTAATGGGCAAAATAACCAGCTAGCATCATAATGGTAGGATCAAATTCACACATAACAATATTAACCTTAAATGTAAACTGGCTAAATGCCCCAGTTGAAAGACACAGACTGGCAAATTAGATAAAGAGTCAAGACCCATGTGTGTGCTGTATTCAGGAAACCCATCTCAAATGCAAAGACACACATAGGCTCAAAATAAAGGGATGGAGAAAGATTTACCAATAAAGGGATAGAGAAATATTTATGAATCCCAGATTCATTAAGCAAGTTCTTAGAGACCTACAAAGAGATTCAGACTCACACACAATAATAGTAGGAAACTTTAACACCCCACTTTCAATATTAGACACATCAATGAGACAGAAAATTAACAAGGATATCCAGGACTTGAACTTAGCTCTTG
Source organism: Hylobates moloch (assembly GCF_009828535.3). Classification (NCBI taxonomy): domain Eukaryota; kingdom Metazoa; phylum Chordata; class Mammalia; order Primates; family Hylobatidae; genus Hylobates; species Hylobates moloch. Next base: position 121,491,107 of record NW_026652280.1, read on the forward strand.
ACCAAGCAGACCTAATAGACACCTACAGAACTCTCCACCCCAAATCGACAGAATATACATTCTTTTCAGCACCACATTACACTTACTCTAAAATTGACCACATAATTGGAAGTAAAACACTCCCCAGCAAATGTAAAATAATGGAAATCATAACAAACCATCTCTCAGACCACAGCACAATCAAATTAGAACTCAAGATTAAGAAACTCACCCAAAACCACACAACTCTATGGAAACTGATCAACCTGCTCCTGAATGACTTACTGGGTAAATAACAAAATTAAGATAGAAATAAAGATGTTCTTTGAAACCAATGAGAAAAAGACACAACATACCAGAATCTGTGGGACACATATAAAGCAGTGTGTAGAGGGAAATTTATAGCACTAAATGCCCAGAATGGAAAACAGGAAAGATCTAAAATCGACACCCTAACATGACATTTAAAAGAACTAGAGAAGCAGGAGCAAACAAATTCAAAAGCTAGCCAAGGCAAGAAATAACTAAGATTAGAGGAGAACTGAAGGAGATAGAGACACAGAAAACTCTTCAAAAAAATCAATGAATCCAGGAGCTGGCTTTTTGAAAAGATCAACAAAATAGACCACTGGCCAGACAAACAAAACAGAAAATTGAGAAGAATCAAATAGATGCAATAAAAAATGATAAAGGGGATATCACCACTAGTCCCACAGAAATACAAACTACCATCAGAGAATACTTTAAACACCTCTATGCAAATAAACTAGAAAATCTAGAAGAAATGGATAAGTTCCTGGACACATACACCCTCCCAAGACTAAACCAAGAAGAAGCCGAATCCCTTAATAGACCAATAACAAGCTCTGAAACTGAGGCAGCAATTAATAGCCTACTGACCAAAAAAAGTCCAGAACCAGATAGATTCACAGCCAAATTCTACCAGAGATACAAAGAGGAGCTGGTACCATTCCTTCTGAAACTATTCCAAACAATAGAAAAAGAGGGAATCCTCCCTATTTTATGAGGCCAGCATCATCCTAATATGAAAAACCTGGCAGAAACACAACAACAACAAAAAAGAAAACTTCAGGCCAATATCACTGATGAACATTGATGTTAAAATCCTCAATAAAATACCGGCAAACTGAATCCAGCAGCACATCAAAAATCTTGTTCACCGTGATCAAGTCGGCTTCATCCCAGGCATGCAAGGCTGGTACAACATACACAAATCAATAAAACTAATTAATTACATAAACAAAACCAATGACAAAAACCACATGATCATCTCAATAGATGCAGAAAAGGCCTTCAACAAAATTCACCAGCCCTTCATGCTAAAAACTCTCAATAAATTACGTATTGATGCAACTTGTCTCAAAATAATAAGAGTTATTTATGACAAATCCATAGCCAATATCACAGAGAAAGGGCAAAAGCTGGAAGCATTCACTTGGAAAACCACCACAAGAAAAGGATTCCCTCTCTCACCACTCCTATTCCAACATAGTGTTGGAAGTTCTGGCCAGGGCAATCAGGCAAGAAAAAGAAATCAAGTGTATTAAACTAGGAAAAGAGGAAGTCAAATTGTCTCTGTTTGCAGATGACATGATTGTATATTTAGAAACCCCATTGTCTCATCCTCAAATCTCCTTAAGCTGATAAGCAACTTCAGCCATCTCAGAATACAACATCAATGTGCCAAAATCACAAGCATTCCTATACACCAATAACAGACAAACAGAGAGCCAAATCAGGAGTGAACTCCCATTCGCAACTGCTGCAAAGACAATAAAATACCTAGGAATACAATTTACAAGAGATATGAAGGAAGTCTCAAAAGAGAACTACAGACCACTGCTCAAGGAAATAAGAGTGGACAAAAACAAATGGAAGAACATTCCATGCTCATGGATAGGAAGAATCAATATCTTGAAAATGACCATACTGCCCAAAGTAATTTATAGATTCATTGCTATCCCCATCAAGCTACCATTGACTTTCTTCACAGAATTGGAAAAAAAAAAAAAAAAAAAAACTACTTTAAATTTCATATGGAACCAAAAAAGAGCCAGCACAGCCAAGACAATCCTAAGCACAAAGAACAAAGCTGGAGGCATCATGCTACCTGACTTCAACCTATACAACAAGGCTACAGTAACAAAAATACCATGTTACTTGTACCATAACAGATATATAGACCAATGGAACAGAACAGAGGCCTCAGAAATAACACCTCACATCTACAACCATCTGATCTTTGACAAACCTGACAAAAACAAGCAATGAGGATAGGATTCCCTATTTAATAATGGTGTTGGGAAAACTGGCTAGCCGTATGCAGAAGGCTGAAACTGGACCCTTCCCTTACACCTTACACAAAAAATTTACTCAAGATGGATTAGTGACTAACACAAGACCAGTAAGACATAAAACCACAAAATCTCTAGAAGAAATCCTAGGCAATACCATTCAGGACATAGTCATAGGCAAAGACTTCATGACTAAAACACCAAAGCAATGGCAATGAATGTCAAGATTGACAAATGGATGTAATTAAACTAAGGAGTCTCTGCACAGCAAAAGAAACTAGAGTGAACAGGCAACCTGCAGAATGGGAGAAAAATTTTGCAATCTATACATCTGACAAAGGGTTAATATTCGGAATCTACAGAGAACTTAAATTTACAAGACAAAATCAAATGACCCCATCAAAAAGTAGGCAAAGGATATGAACAGACACGTCTCAAAAGAAGACATCAGTGCAGCCAACAAACATATGAAAAAAAGCCCATCATCATAGATCATTAGAGAAATGCAAATCAAAACCGCAGCGAGATACCAACTCATGCCAGTTAGAATGGTGATCATTAAAAAGTCAGGAAACAACAGATGATGGAGAGGATGTGGAGAAACAGGATGCTTTTACACTATTGGTGGGAGTGTAAATTAGTTCAACCATTGTGGAAGAAAATGTGGTGATTCCTCAGGATCTAAAACTAAAAATACCATTTGACCCAGCAATCCCATTACTGGGTATATATCCAAAGGATTATAAAACGTTCCACTATAAAGACACATGCACATGTATGTTTATTGTGGCACTGTTCACAATAGCAAAGACTTGGAACCAACCCAAATGCCCATCAATGATAGACTGAGTAAAGAAAGTGTGGCCCATATACACCATGGAATACTATGTAGCCATAAAAAAGGATGAGTTCGTGTCTTTTGTAGGGACATGGACGAAGCTGGAAACCATCATTCTCAGCAAACTAACACAAGAACAGAAAACCAAACACCACATGTTCTTACTCATAAGTGGGAATTGAACAGTGAGAACACATGGACACAGGGAGAGGAACATCACATACTGGGGCCTGTTGGGAGGTGGGGAGCTAGGAGAGGGATAGTATTAGGAGGAATACCTAATGTAGATGAAGAGTTGATGGTTGCAACAAACCACCATGGCATGTGTATACCTAGGTAACAAACCTGCACATTCTGCACATGTACCCCAGAACTTAAAGTATAAACAATAATAATAATAATAATAATAATAATAATATACCCAATGCTATATGCTATATACTTTTTTCTTCTTCTTTTTTTTTTTTTTTTTTTTGAGATGGAATCTCATTCTGTCGCCCAGGTTGGAGTGCATTGGCGCGATCTGGGTTCACTGTAAGCTCCACCTCCCAGATTCACACCATTCTCCTGCCTCAGCCTCCCGAGTAGCTGGGACTACAGGTGCCTGCCACCATGCCTGGCTAATTTTTTTGTTTTTTTTTAGTAGAGACGGGTTTTCACCATGCTAGCCAGGATGGTCTCGATCTTCTGACCTCGTGATCTGCCTGCCTCAGCTTCCCAAAGTGCTGGGATTACAGGCATGAGCCACTGCATCCGGCCTGCTCTAATTTTTAAAATGTATTTCAATACTTAAAAAAATTGTTATTTTTAATTTTTATGGGTACATAATAGACATAAATATTCACGTGGCATGCAAGCTACTTTGATACAAGCAATCACTCAAATTAGATTGTATGTTAACACACTATAAACCTTTTGTTTCCTTCAATGGATATTTAGATGCTTCTCAACTATAAAATACATCAATAGACATCTGCATGTATCGTCAATATAACTATGTAAATATTATTGAATTTTAGTTTTCTTGCTTACAAATGGAAACAATATCTAACTGAATAATAAAAATATTTGATTATAATCTACCAAGTTTATGTCTAAATCCACTTACAAAAATATGTCTAGATTTACCAATTTCAAAGGCATTGGTTATTATGGTCCTAGATCTAGATTAAATTTGGTCTTTAAATTGATAATTTAGTTATTACCAATGTATATAATACTGATAACAGAATATATAAAGATAATCAGGTAGAAGAGAGACAAAAATTAGCCCAAGACATAGAAGTGGTGGTACATGATAAATGTGTAAGAAGGTCTATTTTGCTCAAAATTTAGAAAAAATGTAAGCTAGAAATATTTAGAAACCAGAAAAGACAATGAGATAAATTTTAAAAGGAAACAAGAGGTAAATATCTGGTATGAATAAAACCAAAACAGGGAAAATATTCAAAATTTGATCCTTTGAATGATTGGATCAACAAGCTTAAAGAGAGAGATGACAAAAAATATAATGAGAAAAATAAAGACAATCAATTATAAGAAGAAAGACATCAAATATTGTGGTAATAAATTTGAAAAACTACAGGAAATTGATGCCTTAGCAAAATATAAGTAACCAAATTTGACCCAAGACAAACCAGTATCCTTAAATTGGTAATTAGATTTGGAAATGTATATAGTCAAAGTCAATATTTTAAAACAGGCACTTTGAATAGATACTTACATAGCTGAGTTCATATGATCTGGTAAAGAATAGATAATTCAACATTACTTCAATGATCCAGAACAGCAAAATATGCATAACTCTCCATTCAATATTTTCAATTTTGAAAAACCAACATATATAGTTAGTAGAATGACTGATAATTATACTAAATGAGAAAAATGGCTATATTTTGCTTATGCCTATAAATACAAATATTTTAGTTAAATATTAGCAAGTAATTTATAATCATAATATTCTATTTTTTTACTAAGAAGATGCGCTTCTTAATAGGACACCCCAAATATAGCAGCTCAACAACAATAAATGTGTACTTTTCTTATATTAAATTGTGCTGCTCAAGTAGGTCCTTTAGTGAAATAGACAAGCAGGACAGCTATGCCCTCCATAACACATAGCTTGTGGAGCTTACCAGATATTATTTGTAGCCAGTGGGACAGGAAAAGAGAAAACTAGGACAAGAAGCTTGTTTTTTAATGAAATCAACTAAAAATTGAACATACTATTTTACTCATTGTCCATTAGCCTGTATTCTGTCCTAAAAACACAGTTAGCTGAAGGAAAGATTAAATAAATGTAGTGTTTGGCCAGATGGCCAATTTCACAGTTTTAACTCTATGGGTTCCATTACCAAAAAGAAAGAAATGTAGACTAGATAACAATGAAAATTATTTTTTGTCACAAAAACTGAGTGGATTTTATTCTAGGAATGCAAAGGTGGTTCAAATTTTATTTAAATATTTAATTACACCCTCAAAGTGTAACTAGTAAAAACAACATATCATATTGACTAATTTAATGTTGAATTCATGACTGAGCACCTCATATGAACCCTTAGTGTCAGAAGATATCTTACTATATTTTACTAAACCATTTACTCTCTACTCTCATATATAACTATTTTCTAGTTTGTACTATCTTCAAAAACTTTCAAGAGTTCCCTCCATTTCAAATATCAATAACCTTGCTATGTATTTCATGGAGAAAATACATTAGCAGAAAACTTTCTCATCTTTTGCCAGCAACCTTTCAATTATGTGTAACTATACAATACATACTTGTCTGTTTTCCCATTACAGTACATGATTCTCACTGTAGAGTACTTTTATTTTTAGTTCCAGGTAATGCTATCTTTTTCTACCTGTATTCACTTCTTCAATGACTTCATCTAAGCTCATAGCTTTAAAAATTACCTCCGTGGGAAAACCAATGCACCTGTATAAACAACTAGAGAAAAAGCAGGGAAAATACAAAAGAAAAAAAACCACAAACATTATTTAGGATCATCAAAATCTCTGGAAGTAAGGAAGGCTACCAAATCTAAAATTCCAGAGAGGGGAAATTCTGTCAAAAAAGCTACATCCACTTATTTGAGGGAAACATTTTTGTGTCCTGGACGTGAGCAAAATGTTTAAGATGAGGATCATTTCTGGAAAACAGAGATACAAGCAGAGATTTAGGATGTAATGTGAAAATGAAGAGATAAATTTAGAGATCCAACGAGATGCAGATATAAATAAACAATTAATAGAAGATATTCAAACTAAACAATATAGAGAAAATACAGAAAAGTATGTGAGAGACAATTATGACACATTGAAAAATATCTAACCATATTCATAGTTTTTCTGCTTCTGACACACTAATATTTTGTTTTTCTTGAAAATCACCAGGTCCCTCAACATAATTTAAAAATTTTCTATGCTATCTACTTTTTTTATTTCAAATGAATAAAATTACAAGAATATTGACTATTGCTATTTTATGTATCTCTGTTTAGGATGTACAACTAAATGCAATAAGTCAAAAACAAGAAATTTGTACAGATATTGGCACATACCAAAAAAAAAAAGTCTATTTAGTGATCACACACTTGAACATCTAGAAAATCTTACAACAGACAAAAAAAAAGTATGTTATTATTAAGAGAATTTGTCAAAGGACTGGGTATAAAATAAATCTTAAAAAATCAATAGCTAATATTCCAAAGTAACACAATGCATATTTTTAGAGCAAATATTAAGAGATTGCCCACACTAAACAAGGTACTTTTCTAGGTACTTGCGAAATATCATTGAAGATCCCAGCCCCCTTGTAATTTAGCATTTGAGAGGAGGGAGTCAAAAGAAATAATAAACAAATAAACTACAACATATTTGAGAAAATGATATGTGCCACAGGGAAAAAATATTTATTTATTATTATTATTGAGAAGGGGTCTTACTCTGTAGCCCAGGCTGATCACTCTGTAGCCCAGCGTGATCTCAGCTCACTGCAGCCTTGAACTCCCAGGCTTGGGCAATGTTTCCACCTCAGCCTCCCAAGTAGCTGGGACCACAGGTGTGTGCCACCACACCAAGCTAATTTTTGTATTTTTTTGTAGAGGTGGGGTTTTGTTATGTTTCCCAGGCTGGTCTCAAAACCCCTGAGCTCAAACAATCCACCTATCTCAGCCTCCCAAAGTGCAGGGATTATAGGCATGAGGCACCACGCCCAAGCAGAAAAGAAAATTTAGAATTGGCTTAAGATAAATGGAGGTTAAACATGCATTGAATAATTGCAATATATCAAAGAGTTTTCTGTTACTGTGAGATATAAAACTATAATGTTCCGGTCCTCAAAAGTGGAAGAAGCATAATAGTATCACTTCCCTATTATCCATCCTCTGCATTCAAATATTAAGAGAACTTTCTAAAATTAAACTTGGCTATGCTAATCATTTGTTTAAAACCCCTCCTCAGTGCCCAAAGTATTAGCATAACATAAATGGTGCATCATGATTTGGTTTCACCCTACTTATCAGAGTCATTTCCATGTTCTATTCCCATTTGAGAGATGCTTTGAAACACCGAAATGTTTTTCTTTCCTTTTTAAAGTATCCTGCCACCTTTAAGACTGGATAATCCATGTCTAAACTACAAGACCTAACTGAAATTTTTATTACTGTTATGGAACCTGTCTCGAAGTATCCCCGATGAAGTTAATCAATCTGTATTTCATCTTTGCTATGAAGATACATATATATATATACACTTAATTTATGTAACTGTAATATATTAATGTATTAACATAATATATAATTATGATGATGTTAGCATTATTATACACACATTATGGGATTATTCCCTTCTTCCCCTTTTGAGGACTGGAACATTATAGTTTTATATCTCACACCAACAGAAAACTCTTTGATATATTGCAATTATTCAATGCATGTTTAATAAATAATAAGTAAACATGGCATAAAAATAATTTTAATTGTGGACTTTTATTATTAAAACACTTTTAATTATTATTTAATTAACAATTTTAATTATGAAATCTGCATTCAAAGAATCATCTGTATTTATTCAGATAACATCAAGAATATGCTAGAAATGAAAAATTAAAAAGTAAACTGAGTTTCTTTTTTTTTTTTTGTCCCCAATATGGTGGATTAGGTATTTGTAGCCTCTCATCAAATCTTTGTGACTCTTTTGCTATTTCCCAGTGCCACAAAAGAGCAAAATAGTGCAAACAAATTAACTCTTTGAGCTTTAATTCCAAAAGGAAAATGGGAATCCACCAAAATCATGATGGTCACACCAGATCCCAAGGAGGAGAATGTGGGCAAACAGCCCCCGTGATAGTGTATAGCCAATAAAAGTGAGAGAAGTCTGAGTATGTGAGAGAGCTTTGAATACCTGCCTTGGTGTGGAGCAGAGAGTGGGCCTCCACACCACAATCACTGTCAAGAAAAGGTGAGGCAGCTCAGGCGGCCAAACAAGACACATCAGGAGAGGCAGGAGAATCCCTCCCTCTGTAACTCACCTTTCCACTGGGGATCCAAGCAACCCAGGCTAAAGGAGAGCACTTTGATTTTCCTAAGCCCTGGAGCTAACTTGGGGAGAGGCTTGGAGACTCTGGGAGGGAGAGACACTCGGAAAAGCTTCTGGCATTTTCCCAGACCCAAGGCCAAGAGAAGGATGCCATTCTTAATCCAGGTGCACACAAAGTCAATTATTCTTTAGTGACCTGGCAATGCGGCAATGCAAGCATTTTAGTCTTGGGCCAGAGACTGAAACACATGCTCTGGAAGCACTGATGTACCTTGTTTGGCAGCCTGAGCTGCCCCACCTTTTCTTGACAGTGATTGTGGTGTAGAGGCCTACTCTCTGCTCCACACCCAGGCAGGCATTCAAAGCACCCACTCACCCAGATTGGCAGTCAGACCCACCAACCCTTCCTGTTGGGAGACCTAGGTGCAGGGGTCCCTGTCTGTTTCACACTAAGGCAGATCTCCAGGCCTTCAGAGCATCTCCCCATCCAGATAGGCAGCATGAGCTGTCTCATCCTTATTTCACAGACACTGTGGTGCAGCCAGACCTTCTTTGCTCCACACCCAGGCAGATATCCAGGCAGTCAGAGCTGCCATTTGCCTGGATTAACAGCCTGAGCCACCCCATCCATCCTGTGCAGAGATTGGGCTGACCAAGGAGTTCAGACAACTGTGCACTCCACAGATTAGCCTATTTACAGAGGCAGCAGAGAGCTTCTTTCAGGAAACAAGCATCAACTATATACCCAGTCACACTGGCCTCAGCTGGCTCTTATCCATAAGTGCCATCTACTGGCTTGTAAGTCAGACCACAAAATCAAATATAAAACCTGCTGACAGAAGTGCATTGGACCACAGAAGTGAAGCCAAAAATTCTACTCAATATTATCTACAGTCACACCCACTAGGGAAGGGAAGAAAGGGAAAGGGAAAGAAAAGCACAATAATAATATAGGGAAAGAAAGAGATAGAAAAAATCCTACCCATATGAAAATAAGTACAAAAATTAGAAGTGCCATTATATCAAGATGAGGAGAAACCAACATAAAAATCATGGCACCACAGAAAATCTGAATGTGGTAACACCATGAAAGGATTACAGCAGCTCTCCAGTAATGTTCCCTAACAAAAATGGAAACTCAGAAATGACAAGTAAAGAATTCCAAATATGTATTGCAAAGAAGTTCAACAAGATCCAAGACAACATTGAAAATCAACACAAAGAAACTTCCAAAACAATTCAGGAAACAAATAAAGATTATAAACATATTAAAAAGAAATTAATCAGAGCTACTGGAATTGAAAAACTCACTTTAGAAATTTGAAAATACAATAAAAAGATTTATGAACAGAATGGACCAAGCAAAAGAAAAAAGTAAAAAGCACCCAAAGAGGAAAAGAAGTCAAACTATCTCTCTTCACTGACAATATGATTTTATATCTAGAGAACCCTAAAGACTCTCCCAAAAGGCTACTGCACCTGATAAATGATTTTAGTAACTTTCAGGAAACAAAATCAATGTACAAAAATTAGTATCATTTCTATATATCAATTACATTCAAGCTGTGCGCCAAATCAAGAACACATCCAATTTACAATAGTCTCTCTCTCTCTCTCTCTCTCTCTCTCACACACACACACACCCTCACCCCACACACACACACACACAAACACACACACACAAACTAGAAATATATCTAATAAAAAAAGTGAAAGATCCCTGGAAATATAACTAGAAACACTGCTGAAAAACTCATTGATCACACAAACAAATGAAACAATATTCCATGGTCATGTACTAGGAGAATCAGTATCTTTCAAATGGCCATACTTCACAAAACAATCTATAGATTCAATGCTATTCCTATCAAAATACCAATGCCATTTGTATATAATTAAAAAAACTCCAAAATGCAAAGGGAACTAAAAACAGTCCATATAGTTAAAGCAATTTTAATCAAAAATAACAAAACTGGAGGCATCACATTACCCAAATTCAAACTTGCTGTATGGCTACAATAACCAATAACCAAAACAGCATGGTACTGATACAAAAACCGACACATAAACCAATGTAACAAAATAAATAATCAGAAAATAAACCAGAACACCTAAGTCCATCTGATCTTTGACAAAGTTGACAAAAATAAGCAATGGGGTAAGGATTCCCTATTCAATAAATGGTGCTAGGATAGCTGGCTAGCAATATGCAGAAAAATGAAACTGGATCCCTACTTTTCACCATACACAAAAATTAACTCAAGACGGCGTAAATATTTAAATTTAAGACCTAAAACTCTAAGAATCTAGAAGAAAATCTAGACATACCATTGTGGATGTTGGGATTGGGAAATAATTTATGACTAAGTCCTCAAAAGCAATTGCCACAACAACAACAACTTAATTGAGAAGTGGGACCTAATTAAACTAAAGAGCTCCTGTGCAGCAAAAGAAACTATCATCAGAGTAAGTAGACAACCTACAGAATAGGAGAAAATATTTGCAAACTACACATGTCACAAAGGTCTAACATCAGAATCGACAAGAACGTACACAACACAACAACCAAGAAACAATTAACCACATTAAGAGGTGGGCAAAATACATGAATAAACACATTTCAACAGAAGACAAACAAGTGGCTAACAAACATGTGAAAGAATTATCAACATCACTCATCAGAGAAATGCAAATGAAGACTGCAAAGAGATACCATCTCACACCAGTCAGAATGGCTATCATTAGAGTCAAAAGCAACAATATGCTGGTGAGACTGTGGAGAAAAAGGAATGCTTATACACTGTTGGTAGCAATGTGAATTAGTTCAGCCACTGTGGAAAGCAGTTTGGAGATTTCTCAAAGAACTTAAAACGGAAGACCATTTGACTCAGCAACACCATTGCTAAATATGTAGCCAGGAGAAAACAAATTGTTCTACCAAAAAGACACATGCAATTGTATGTTTTCTACAGTACTATTTACAATTGCCAAGACATGGAAGCAACCTAGGTTCCCATCAACAGTGGACCGGATTAAAAATATGTGGTGCATATATACCACAGAATACTATACATAAATCATAAAAACAAACAAAATTGTGTCTTTTGCAGCAATTTGGATGCAGCTGGAGGCCATTGCCCTAATTTAGTTGACACAGAAACAGAAAACTAAATACCACACATTCTCACATATAAGGGGAAGCTAATTTTTGAGTAAATATGGAAGAAAAGATGGCAACAATACATGCTGGGGACTCCTGAAGGCTGTAGGATGGAAGGGGAACATGAACTGAAAACTAACTGTTGGATATTATGCTCATTCCCTCAGTGACAAGATAAATCATACCCAAACTTCAGCATCATGCAATATGCCATGTAACAAACCTGCACATGTGTCACCTGAATCTAAAATAAGAGTTGAAAGTAAAAGGGCAAAGATATCATTGAATCAATTAGCTAAAACTTTTCTGTTTGAGTTATGTGTTTCTTAGCACATTATGGCACATATTGCCAAACAAATGTATGTAATAAGTGTATTTTGTGGATGTTTATGTGACAGTTTACAGGGCCGTAGAAGTGACATTAACACCTGGAAAAGATTTCAAAAGATTTCAAAGTCGATATTTAAACTTCCAAAAACTTATAGTTTTTTTTTGTTTGTTTGTTTTTTTGAGACGGAGTCTCGCTCTGTCTCCCAGGCTGGAGTGCAGTGGCGCAATCTCGGCTCACTGCAGGCTCCACCCCCCGGGATTCACACCATTCTCCTGCCTCAGCCTCCCGCCTAGCTGGGACTACAGGCGCCCTCCACCTCGCCCGGATAATTTTTTGTATTTTTAGTAGAGACGGGGTTTCACCATGTTGGCCAGGATGGTCTCGATCTCCTGACCTCGTGATCCGCCCGCCTCGGCCTCCCAAAGTGCTGGGATTACAGACGTGAGCCACCGCGCCCGGCCACTTATAGTATTTTTTAATGTAATATTAGAGATGCTCTTAAATTGTCTTGTGTGGTTGACATTAAATGCTGATTAATATTATCCCTGTATACATAATATAATCAATAAGCAATTGGTTATACAGAAACCAATAGTTTTTTTGATTAATAATAAACCTGTCTATACGACAGGAAAATGTGGACAGAATGGTCTTAATGTCTTAAACAAGCTTAAATTTCATGTAAAGATTGAAGAAAATACTCTTATTTTCTTTAGATTATAAGTACTTTCATATTGTTTAGTACCCATTTGTTAATATTATATTTCAGATGCCTAAAAATATAAATAATTAAAAGTTGTGCCTTAGCTTTGTGAAATGAGACATTTGTTATTACTATTCTTTTAAATTTAGAATGAAGCAAACAGAGCACAAAGGATCATAGCTTATTTGTTTCTTACTAATTTCACTTGAAATTTTTCTAGTTGTTTATGAGATTATAAATATTTATTAAGTAATAAACATTTTATTCTAAGCAGTTTGCCCTATTTGGAATATAATATTATAAAATATGTAAACAATCACAATGAAAAATTAATTAGGGTTACTTATGTATAATAAATAGAAGTATCTCTGGTTACATTTGACAGTTACAGTTCACTTTAAATTTCCCAAAAGTATTTTGATTTAAAATATTTTCCTAGAAAAATTGTCTTCAGGATTAATCTATTCTAATAACAATTGTTTATGGTTCTGTTGTACTAATAGTAGTAGCCGGTTTTATAATTATATTTAGCTAAATAAAAGTTATAAGGAACAGAAAAGAGCTATCAACAATTAAAGGCAATTTTAACAATGGAGCACAAGAAAATTTTGGGAGGTAATGAATATGTTTATTACTTTAATGATGGTGATCTTTGACAGGTTTAAGCATACATCCAAACTCATCAAATTTTGTACATTTCATATGTGCAGCATTTTGTTTATTGACCATATCTCATTAAAGCTGTTAAAAACCATAATTTTAGGCAGGGTGTGGTGTGTCAGGCCTGTAATCCTAGCTCTTTGGGATGCCGAGATGTGCGGATCATTTGAGGTCAGATGTTCGAGACTGACCTGGCCAGCATAGCGAAACCCCGTCTCTGCTAAAAATACAAAAATTAGCCAGCCATGGTGGCTTACGCCTGTAGTCCCAGCTACTTGGGAGCCTGAGGCATGGGAATCACTTGAACCCAGGAGGCGGAGGCTGCAGTGATCCGAGATTGCACTCCTGCACTCCAGTCTGAGTGACAGAGCAAGACTCCATCTCAGAAAAAAACAAAAACAAAAAACATAATTTTAGGAAAAATGAATTTTAATTTAAGCAAACTAATTAACATAAAGCATACAGAGCTGTCATCAATTCTAAAGAATTAAAGAGAGAAATCAGAGATGTTCACCCATGATGCTTTTACCTTTTTATGTATGTATAGGTGTATTATATATACACTTATATATATACACGTGTATATATAGATACGTGTATATATATATTATATATATATACACACAGATTCAGGGGATACATGTGCATGTTTGTTACATGAATATATTGTATAATAGTGATGTTTGGGCTTTGCATTTACCCATCATCTGAATAGTGACTATTGTACTCACTATGTAATTTTTCAACTCTCACCCCCTCCTACCCGGCCCTCTATTGGAAGCCCCACTGTCTATTATTTTCCTCTGTATTTTCTTGTGTAACCATTATTTAGGTTCCACTTGTAAGTGAGAACATGCAGTACTTGATTTTTGGTTTCTGAATAATTTCACTGAGAATAATGGCCTCCAGATCCATCCTTGTTGCTGCAAAAGATACAATACTATTTGTATGGCTGCATAGTATTCCTTGGTGTGTGTGTGTGTGTGTGTGTGTGTGTGTGTGTGTGTGTGCGTGCATGTATATACACATTTTCTTTACCTAATCATCTGTTGATGGACACTTAGGTTGACTCCAGACAATGGGGAAAGGACACTCTATTAAATAAATAGTGTAGAAAAATTGGATAGTCATATGCTGAAGAATGAAACTGGACTTTATCTCTCACCATACACAAAAATTAACTTACTATTGATTAAAGGCATAACTGTAAGACTTCAAACTGTAAGAATCCCATAATAAAATCTAGGAAAAACTCTTCTCGACGTAGGCCTTGCCAATTAATATATGAGAAAGACATCAAAAGCAAAGGAAATAAAAATAAAAATAGACAAATAATGTTTAATTTAACTAAACAGCGTTTTCACAGTGAAAAAATAATCAACGGAATAAACAGCCTACAGAATGGGAGAGAAAATATTTGTAAACTATGTATCTGACAAAGCACTAATATCCAGAATCTATAAGAAACTCGATTCAACAAGAAAAAAATAAATAACCCCATTAAAAAGTGGGCAAATGCCATGAACAGACGTTTTTCAAAAGAAGACATACAAGCATCCAACAAATATAAAAATGCTCGACATCGCTAATCATCAGAGATACACAAATTAAAACCAAGATGAGATGACATCTCACACCAGTCAAAATGTCTATTATTAAAAATTCAAAAACAACATACTTTGGCAAGGATGTGGAGAAAAAGAAATGCTATGCCCTATTCATGATACTTTTTCTAAATAAAAACACTAAATATAAAAATTATTTTTATTAATTTTGTATTATGATTATACATGCGTGCATATGGTATTCTTTTCAAAGTACATTGAAACGATTGTCTAACATATTCTCTGTTATCATAATTGGTGTTGTCAGAAGAAAAAGTGGGTGGCTGTTAATTTAATGATAATATGGAGGAAGTTACTAGATTTCACCATCTCTCATTCCATATAAATTTATTATTTATTATTTAAATCAGAAACTTTTTCTTGTCTAATTAAAAACAAATATTCTCAAAGATGATCTACTTAGCAAATAATGTTATTGCAGAGTTAGCCATGATGAAGCCAGAATGAGATTGCTATAGGTTAGTTACTTGGAAGACGAAGGCAATACCTTGTGCAAAGGAGGCATTAACCTGAAGAATCAAAATTACATGGCAGAGGCAATGCAAGCATTCATTTCCCAACTCTGCTTTCCTTCTCCAGAGTCTCTTATTTTTAGGAGAGCCATGTTTCTAAATCTAGGCACAGAATGTAGGCAGAGGTGAAGAATCCCCTTCCCAGTCTCTCATATATTTGAGAATATAGGTTAATTGAATATCCTCACTTGATCTACTATGTGAGGAAAGAGATCAGATTTTGTGAGTTCTTCCTCCCTTCTTCCTGATTCCCTCTCTTCCTCTCTTCTTTTCTGGTTTGTTCCCTTGTTTCTTTCATTTCTCTTATTCCTTTCTCCTTATTCTCCTGTTTCTTCATCTTCTTCACTTGTCTCACTCTCCCCTTTTGTTTATGTACTTTATTTAACTTTCTGAAATGGTCTTCAGTACTCAAAGATGTCTGGATGGCCAAGTGGTTGTCTCCACAGAACATATTTATATCTAGCTGCCTCCATGTTTGATCATCTACTTGAAATTGTAAGGGGGGGAATACATTTTCTTATGAATTGCTAGGATTATGAATGATGTTCCTATACCAAAAGACCAATTAACAAAAGTATACAAATTACTTGATTATAACTTTTAAATGACATGGGAGTTTTGAGAAATGAAGACCTCAAGAAACAGAAAAACGTGTATTTTTATGTTTAGATTTAATTAATAGTGGACGGTTGTGGAGGAATATGATTGGAGGACAAAAGTGTATGATATAATGGTAATGAACTAGGGGTAACTTAGCAAAGCCCGTTTGTTCAGATTCTTCTTTGTATCCTTGTGTGTTCAGACATAAGGATATTCCTTGCCTCTAGGTATAGGGAGGGCACCTCTTAAATAAAAGTCTTATGACCTACTTCAGGAAAATGTCAGATAATCCTTTGTAGTTTTTATGACCTGCTTCAGGGAAGAAGGGCAGGGAAAAGTGAAAGACTGGGCTTCCTTCTGCTATTTTCTCAAATGACAAGATGCCATATTTTGGGGTAGCATGTACTGAAGCCCATCACTGTGTTGAAATTTATAAAAACTAGGAGTCATTAAATAGGAAATATGTATTTTCTGAATATTTTTAAGATAGAATACTTAATTTTTTGTTTCCAGCAGTATCAGTTGCACAAAGTTTATTCTGTATGAAAATATTTTCATAATGTTTTATTTTTCCAATATTTTTACAGCAGGTAATCTGAAGATGTTGTAGGAATATCAGTTGTCCTAAAATTTTAATGCAATAATTATGTGATCCCTGACATAGTAAGAAGATAGTCTTTTGTAGAGTTCTTCCAAATTATTACTTTAGTGAGATAATCATTTAACTCTTACAATAAACTGTAATTTTACGGCTGGCTTCAGTTGTAACCTACTGCTTTATTGGGTATTTTCACCTGCTTCTGTACTAGCCCCTCTGACTAAGCATGTTTCAACATTTTTTCTGTATTAGTCATCTGGCTTAGGTTTTCTAATATATGGAATGAATAAATTATCTTACTGATTTTCAATCTTTTTCCTAGCTTTTAGGTTATATGTAGTTTTATTTTGGTTTTAGTCTGTTCTGCCCAAAGACATGCTCCTCATGATTTTCTTCTTTAAATAACACCATGATTTATTCAGGTATTCACATTTAAAATTTCAAATTTTCTCCATCCACACTCTTACACAAAAAACCCTATGCACTCTGTTCTTTTTAATGTCCTTTCCGTTCTCCTTCATTCTATTCTCACATTTGTCATGTCAATTTAGATCCTCATTAATTTGATTCTGAATTCGTTGCCTAGATTTCTAATTATACGCCTTTCGAGGGTCTTCCTTATTCTCACTAATCTGCCGGAACAGATCGAGTCATATTCAAATGAATTCAATGACCATCTTTCTCCCCTACCAAATTAACTATAAACGTAATAACATTCTGACATTCAGGATTTCTGCAACTATCTCCAACCCTCACCCTATTGCTTATCACAAAATGACATAAAACTGTACTCCAACTGAATTGAAACTATGCTTTTCCTAAAGAACATCTTTCTTTTGTCCCATGTTGCTTGTTGTTGCTTAGTTTTATTTAGTTTGGTTTCGGCTTTATCTCAAGAAATTCTGCGTGTGTGTGTGTGTGTGTGTGTGTGTGTGTGTGTGTGTTATACACTTTGCTTTCTCTGGAATTTCTTTTCTTTTTCATCAAAAGGCAGGTTTTCTTTTTTTTCTTTTAATGAAAGTTCCTTCCAGTTGCCATGGCAATTTTGTTATCAAAAATAGAAGCTTAAAGGAACCTGGGACCAACTCACTGATTTTTTTGAAAACGAAAACTGAGTACCACATGTTTCAATGATTTGGCAAGGTCACCGTTTACCTGGAGCTACAACAGATAGCCTACCTCATCACAGGGAGACGTTTTCGAGTGCTGATTTATTTTATTTTGCTGCATCATAGTGCTTCCCACCTATATTATTGTAGTTACACATTTATTCCTTGAATTATGGTATTTCTGTATTTATGGTTTTCTTCTAAAAGATTATAATCTTGACGGCAAAGAATACAATTCATTTATCTTTCCTATTGCTCTTTAAAATGGAAAAAAATATATATCAAAACATCTTCAGATCGTAAAGTCATAACCAATGATTCCAGTTAATTGAAATACTCATGTGATCACTATCTATATCATCTATACCTGCTAGCTATATGTATACTTATACCTATATTTAAATATGTATCTACAAATTGTCATCTTTTAAAAAAGAATAAAACAGCACATAGCACTCTTTTACCAGAAATATGTTAAAAACCATTGAAATGCATAACTAAAAATTACTTCATATGTTCTTACATAATTGGAGAACTAATTTTTGTTTAAAGAACATGGCACAAATGAATGAGGTGCTTTGATATTTAATTTAATTATTAGTTGAACCTATTTTACCAGTTCTACATGAAATAAGCATTTGCTTATTGTATTAGTCCATTTGCACACTGCTGTAAAGACCTGAGACTAGGTGATTTATAAAGGAAAGAGGTTTAATTGACTCACAGTTCCACATGGCTACAGAGGCCTCAAGAAACAATCACAGGGGAAGGAGAAGCAGGCACATCTTACATGGTGGCAGGCAAAAGAGAGCAAGCTTATAGGAGGAACTATCAAACACTTATAAAACCATCAGATACTTTGAGCACTCACTAGTTATCACAAAAAAAGCATGGAGGAAACCGCCCCAATGATCCAGTCACCTCCCTTCCTCTAATCTCTACAGGTGGAGATTACAGGTTCCTCGATCAACACATAGGGATTATAATTGGAGAAGAGATTTGGATGGGGACACAGAGCCAAGCTATATAACTCATGGTTAAAATACCTGCCCAGAACCACCTTTGATTTAAAGAAGCCTACATTTGCATGTTGCCTAGATATGTATCTAAAATTCTGTTTACAGTTTTTGAAGAAAAGTCTCATTTCTAAGCAAGGTTGTGATTTGACTCTGCCTTTATTAAGCAAAATCTAAACCAACACACACACACACACACATGCACACACACACACACACATAAATATATAAATATTTTTCCATAAACATTTCTGGACAGAGGGCTGAATTCTCACTGTTTTCTTTCATTGCATATATTTTAACAGATATTTAAAAGACCTATATGTAACTTATTTCCAAAATTTTATTATCTGCCATGCTTAAATATCTTTGATTTTTAAAGAAATATATATTCCAGGCATAATTTAATACTGAATAGTTTATTTTCTTTGAGAAAGTGAATATTATGTAAGATTGCCGAGAATCACCAGTGGAATTATTATTATTATTATTATTTTTGAGACAGAGTCTCGCTCTGTTGCCAGGGCTGGAATGCAGTGGCACGATCTCGGCTCACTGCAAGCTCCACCTCCCGGATTCGTGCCATTCTCCTGCCTCACCCTCCCGAGTAGCTGGGACTACAGGTGCCCGCCACCACACCTGGCTAATTTTTTTTGTATTTTTAGTAGAGACAGAGTTTCACCATGTTAGCCAGGATGGTCTCAATCTCCTGACCTCGTGATCCACGCGCCTCGGCCTCCCAAAGTGCTGGGATTACAGGCATGAGCCACCATGCCTGGCCTGGAATTTTTTTAAGTTCTCAAAAAATAGCAATAGTTATAAAAGACTTTAAAACAAACAAACATTTATTTTCATTAAAGGCCATATATAAATACTTGGTGGTAAATTTTCCCTAGTCTATGTGAATGTTTCTTAGTATTTTACTTCATGTACCTGTATTCAGTAGGAAACTGGGAATTCTGGACTTTGCAATAATGGTGTCAACACATTCAGTTAAATGAGAAAAATATCACCTAATTGGGAGAGAACACAATCACTCAAATTGGTCATTTTTCATTATGTTGAAAAAGTGCTGAGATAATTAGCTGAAATTCCCAGGTAAACAAAATACTTCATCATTGTGAAAGCACAGTCAGTGTAACTAAAATACCATCCAGACAAATTAGTTGTTCATCTGAATAGTGGACTTTCATTTCTGGCACTTACAAGATGAGTTACTTTTACCAAGTCATTTAAGTTCTCTCATATGCAGTTAGCTTACTTGTAAGTGGAATAGAATGATTGCAAGTAGACATGGAATCTGCCACATGACAGAAACTCCCTCTTCCCTTCCAAAGTAGGGAACCTTTAGTTTTGTTAGTTAGAAACATTGATTGAATCACCCTCCTGTGGCTTTTACCTTTAATTATCTACGCCATTGGAGACTATCACAGCAATTAAAGAATCCAAACAGGCAAATCAAAGTAGAAAACAACCTAATTTGAGGTTGGGATTTAGAATGACTTAAATATTTTTAAATATGATTCATGAAATTTATATAGTGGAAAAAATATCTTGTGGTTAACATTTTTTAAAAAGTCATAAAGTCTATAGGCACAAGCAGCTTCTTAAAGTTCTTTATACACAATTATGTGGATCAATTTTATGACATGGGACATTCATTCAATAATAATCCTAAAAGTGATTAGGGAATGTGTACTATGTGAAAGGGAGAGCATAAGACACAGGAGATATTACAACCCGTTGTGCTTATGTTATTACTTGGCTAAAGATAACACCCCGAATGAACAGGAAGTTACACCATGAAAGAAGTAAATGTAGCTTGCCCTTTTAGAAGTTAAGAAAGGGTACCTCTTCCTCAGTGGACACATTCCAGAGCAAGGGAGTAAGGATTAGTGAGTCTAATGCCAGCTGGATTTCATCTCCCATTTTTCTCCTTGGTTAAGGTCTTTCGTAGAATATATTAAAAGCACAAGAGAGATTTGTGGTCCTAGGTTAGGGATTGTAACCAAGTTTTTTTGGTTCATGATGTTAAAGATGGTTGCCACTTGGTGACTGGCAAATTAGCAGACAAAATATGCAAACTATAGATGGAGGTAGTGAAGAAAACATGACAGAAAAGAGTAAACTCTGATGGCAGAACTGTTATTCCATTCTCTCAGTTTTTATAAGCCTCTTGGGTGCATTTTTGTCCCTCCTCTGAATGGAAGATGGTTGTCCTATCAGCCTAGGTCCAGGGAAATTTTGATGTAAGTAAACTTGTATCTAACCCCTTCTCTCTTGTGGTTTCTGTGTGGACCCACTGACTTTCTGATGACTTATGATTTGTTCATAACTCATCCTCTAAATTTATTATTTTTCATATGATTTTTACCTGAGGAAATGTTTCCTCAAAAATATTTAACAAGAAATTCAAGCCCCATGTGTTGCTCTGCACCCCTGCTCCCAGCTACCTCAGGGACATCACCACGGTACTGTGCAAATGCTGCAATGAACTGTCAAGATTCGTTTTACTTGTTTCACAGAAAAATCCATCTATTTCGGACTGTCATTTGCTCTTAGAAATCTAAAAATATATACTTAAACTCAAGGGTTAATGACTTCTCCTTATTTATGCATTATTTTAAAAAAAGTTTCCAATACCTTAACCTAAAATCAAGTTCCATGAAGGAAAATGCATAAGATCCTTTAATTCAAATCAAAGAGCTGTTTTGCTTTTCCTTGATCCTGCCTTAAGGACCTTAGTAAAATGTTCAGAGACTGTGATTGATCATTATGCTTTGGATGTCTGTACCCTCAAAATCTTGTGTTGAAATGTGATTCCCTATGTAGAAAATGTGGCCTGGTGGGAGGCAATTGAGTCATTGAGGCATATCTCTCATAAATGTATTAGCATCATCTTCTTGGTGATAAGTGAATCCTTGCTCTGAGCTCATGTGAGATCTGGTTGTTTTGGTACCTCCCACCTCTTTCTGTCTTGCTCCCACTCTTACCATGTTACAAATCTGCTTCCTATTTGACTTCCACCACGATTCTGAGCTACCTGAAACCTCACCCAAAGCAGATGTCAGCACCACCCTTCCTATACAGCCTGCAGAACTGTGAGCCAATTAAACCATTTTTCTTTACAAATTACATAGCCTCAGGTATTACTTTACAGAAATGAAAAAAGAGTGGCCTAACACATGGATCAAATTAGTTAATATCAATTCTGAGTTTCATTATGTATAAATGTTCACACCCAGATTATTACACTTAATCATCCTACTAGCCATCCTAGTAACCATAAAAATGTAGATTATTGCTATTATCATACTACTATCTGAGGCTCATACAGGTTAAATGACTTGTATGAGCCTCAGATACTCATGCCGTACTTATTCTGCTCAACAATTCAACAATGATAGAAATAATGGACTGATCCAAAGTTTATAGCAAACAAATTTTTCTTATTCTACTACTTTGTATTAACAATAATTTTCAGATAATTAAAACAAGATATTTACATCAATCCTTTGGCCAACTACAGCCTTAGAATGAAGGCTATTCTTTGAGTAGCAAAGCTCAGTACTGTGGCTAATGATTCCTATTTTTGTTTAAGTTAAAGTTACATGGGGTTTATAATAGAGCAATTATTCCACTTGCCATATGCTTTTTGTGGATGAAAATACACTTTTAAATAAGACCACTCCTTGTTTAAAGAGATATCCTTAATTATGCAGTTTGAAATATCTATTTAGTTATATAGTTCTCAATATATTGTAAACATTGTTAACTCATAGTTTCTCAACTCATGTCTCTTTATTGCTTATCATGTATCATCTCATATTTATGTGATCCTCTGATTAAAGCAGATTCTAGAGAATATATAAGTGCATGCTTCGAATGGTGTCTCAACTGTTCTAAGATAATCACACACATTTGTGTGCCTGCCATGTTTATATGAATGCTATAAAAGTGAATTAATTTAACCATTACTAATAACTTTTGTTAATCTTCACAATTTACGGTTTGATGATGTTTCTTTCCCACAATTGCTTTCTCCAGTGAAAATGTAGAGAGGTAAAATCATTTATATTCAATGAAATAAATTGACTTTACAGGTTAATGTGCTTTCACTCCAAAGCTAAACGTTATCATTTTAGTCAATTAACTTTTTGTCCTTTATTCAAAGTCCAGAAATGCTAAGAAGTTACTTTGTTACATTATCCATTCTGAGAATTTCTCTGAAGTTGTAATTACTGTACTGAGAATTTTAGATTTTTTGCACTTTACCAGTCTTGAAGAGGCAGCATGGTATCAATGTAAGTGGAATTTTCCTTAATGGATTTTATCTGGTGGTCAAGACCTTTTTAAAGTAATAGAAGTAAGGTCTTAGTGTTCATCTGATACAAATAACTGCACTGAAAGGAAAAAGAGTTCAGATTAATACTCTTTTATAAATGCAGCAAAAGTGTGCTTTTACTGTAAATGAAAAACCAAAGATGGAGTCTGAATTTGCAACTGTAATGAGAATTTAATACATACCCTACTTCCAAGCAGTTCACATTTTCTGCCTGTTTCAACCGATTCTTCACACTTTATTGCCACTAAAACTAATTGTAAGTCACATAAACATATTAATTATTTGAAGTTACTACTATATTTTACATCTGAAAGATCAGATTTGAAAGCTTACATTGGAACCCATACTCCTGAGCCTGGAATTCATGGATGAAAATCTGTTCTTGAGACTTCTCTAAACTTTCATCCTCTGGTCTCCCGAAAGTGACCTCTTCTGTCACTTGGTTCACTGGAAATGACATATCTTTTCCTGAACTCCAGTTGTATTTACTATCCTGATTAAGCATTTGGCATATGTTGTTTACATCCTTACATTCTTAGGCTACAACAAAAACTATATAGACTTGTCAGTAATCCAAACCTGTTGTTAGTGGTAGCAATGGGCAAAATTAACCAAGACCTGAAAAATGAACTGTGCAATAGTCTAGCTAGTGCTTACAACTCTTTGAAAGTCACAATGGAAGAGGATCCATCTTGCTTGAAGGGGCTCCATTAGGCAAAGAAGGGCTTATAAAGATTAATATAATATAATATACATAAGAAATTTTATATAACATAATATAACATAATATACATAAGAACATAATATAACATAATATACGTAAGAACTTTTCATGCAATTATAAAATATCTTAGGAATTATGAAGAAGGTAATTGAGTTTCAATGGAATGTGTTCTAGAGTTGTTGCAGGAGATTCATGAAATATAACAAATTTAGATGATCCAATGAGGAGAACATCCCAGTTTAAACTGATGTATTTTTCATTTTTATCACAAGAACACCGTCCATAATGACAACGGTTATTGAAGCTAGAATGTCTTAATTCAAACAAAATCATCAGTGTTTACTGTATAAGAGTGTATGGGTAGTTACACATGAATATTAAATTGATATCCCCAGTAAAGTCTTCAGTCCCTGTTATTTCAATAATTAACATAAATACACAATATACAATGTGCAGGAGGACTATCAGCTATTTTAAGAAGCTGAAATAGAATAGGCTAATGTATAGAGATGTTGCTCTTAATTTATTTCTGTCATAATAATATTTAACATACCATTGACTAAATTAAAATGAAAAGCCCATCAATCTTGTAAAATATTTTCATATTAACAACACTAGCTCAGTGTAAATCTGTAAAATAATATCTTAAATACTAAGATTCTTGGCTTGGAGTAAGCTAAAATGACTTTACTATTAATAAAAATACTAATTAAAATTGAAATTAATCAAGAAAATATACAAGTAATATAAATTATAAAATATTATGATAAAATATAACAGAATATTTAAAAATATGTTTTATTGTAAATATTCAGAAAATATTTAATAAATATTAACATTTATGCTTTGTTTTATATTATACATCTCATAAAGCTATAAAGATTGAACATAGATACATAAATTATTTTCATGTAATTATAAAATATCTCAGGAATTACGAGGAAGGTGGTTGAGTTTCAAAGGAATGTGGTCCAGAGTTGTCACAGGAGAATCATGAAATGTGACAAATTTAGATGGTTGAATGAGGAGTGTATCCCAGTTTAAATGAACAGCTTAATCAAATGCAGATAAGCCAAAGTAAACACATAATATATGATCAAGATATGAGATATTATAAATAATAGTTGGCATAAACCAGAAAAGCACTGAGAAATGTTCTTAGCATTTAGAAGTAAATAATGAGGGGCTGTTGTAGGTTTTGAACCTAGATGAATGTCAGGAAATAATATTATAGAAACCTTAGATTGACAAGTAAATGTAAATGAGATTAAAATAGAAAGAGAATCCCAAAGGCAATGAAATATCTACAAGATGGAAATGTTGTGAACTGAAGTAGCAGCAATGATGAGGAAGAAAGTATTGTAAGAATAAAATGATTTTAAGGATGATAATTGTATAACTATCATAACAATGATAAGTAAATGAATAAAAAAATGAGTAATTATTTAGTAGCCTAAAAAGTTACAAAGATACCACGAACAAAAACTATTTGTCCTTAGAGGTTATTTTGTGGAACAAAACAGTGATCTCTGTTTTAAATACTGAGTTTGAAGTAACTACTGAATATCCAATGAAAATGACATGAGAAGAAAGTGTATTGATGATTGCAGTGGCTTTTAATGCAGCTTTGCAAAAATTGAGAAAGAGCTGCATGAAACTGACTTAGAGTGATTTTCAGTATATACTATTTAGTGAAAAAAACGTAAAGGAATATATATAGTATGCTACCTTGCTTGTAAGAAAGAAATGAAAATTGACATGTGTCTTTTTCTCATTACAAAAAGAAGCACTAGAAGTACAAATAAATAAAGTTAGTACAAAAGGTGGGTTGAAGGGAGTGAGTGACAAGGCGCTTCTTGAAGTTTATGTTTTTAAACCACTTTGACTTTTAAAAACATTAATATCATTGTTATAAAAAGAAATTAAATCAGTAAGAACAGGAAAGGGGGAAGAAACCCACTTTAAAACACAACAGATAAATAAATTTAATTATATTTCAAGTGAGTACACTAACTGCACTGCAGGAAGAGAAAGAAAGGGAAAAATGAAAGAAGAAAAAGGAGGGAAGGAAAGATAAAGGAATAAAAGAAGGAAGGAAGAAAGGAAGGAAGAGAGAGGGAGAAAAAAAGGAAAAAAGAGAAAGAAATAGAAAGGAAAAAAGGAAGGCAGGAAGAAAGAAAGATGAAGAAAGAAGAAAATAAATAAGAAAGAAGAGAAAGAAATAATGAAAAAAAAAAAAAACTTCTCCAGATGACTTATTAACACATAGATACTAGCTGATTGTGTACCCTGAGTCTGGAGCAGGATGGGCTGTGAGGATTAAGGAATAAAGTGCAAAAAATTCTGATGTATTTTTAGTAGATATGTAGTGGTAAGCGAAGTTTAAGTTTTGAAATTAATTTCCATGAAATATAGAATTAATTGAATCGAATGTGCTGATGATTGTTGGTGGGATTCTCCATTCTCAGTGTGGAAAATAAACGAATGGGGAAAACAATAAAAGAGCACATGGGAATGGATTAGAACTGGAAGTACCTTTGCGAACTTACGATTCTTAAAATATATAAATGTACATATACATATGTTTGTAAGCATATATGTATATTATATGTGAGTGTGTTGTGAACCTCAAAAATCTGAGACATGTCTCAGTTAATTTAGCGTTGATTTCGTCAGCGTTGAGGACGCGTGCCCATGACACAGTCTCAAGGGGTTCTGACGACATGTGCCCAAGGTGGTCAGAGCATAGTTTGCTTTTATACATTCTTGGGAGACATGAGACATTAATCAACATATGCAAGATGAACATTGGTTCAGTCTGGAAAGACAGGACAACTCGAAGCAAAGGCGGGAAGGCTCAAAGTGGGGCGGGGGCTTCCGGCTCATAGGTTGATAAGAGACGAATGTTTGCATTCTTTTGAATTACTGATTAGCCTGTCCAAAGGAGGAAATCAGATATGCATTTATTTTAGTGAGCAGAGGGATGACTTTGAATAGAATGGGAGGCAGGTTGGCCCTAAACAGTTCCAAGCTTGACTTTTCCTTTTAGCTTAGTGATTTGGGGACCCCCAGTTTTGTTTTTCTTTCACAGTATGCCTGTATATATACATGGCTATTTATATTTGCAAGTGCATATATGTATATGTGTATACAAATGCATGAATTTCCTAACCTTTTCAAAGAAAAGCAAAGAAGCAAACATACCCCACTGGAAATGAGAACACTTTACTCAGATCTTGATCTCTATCAAAAGAGATTCTTGAACACATGGATGATTACAGGGCTATAGCAGGTTAGGTATGAGATAAATCTAGAACATCATTTATGGGAGAAAGTAGGAATGGAGGCAAGTCATAAGGAAACAGGAGCTATCTTGCTTAAAGGGGATCCACTATGCAAATAGGGGCCATTTGAGGACTCAGATAATTAAATTAATTATAAAACACTGAAAATAGGAATTCGTATATCTATCTCAATTTAATTATTTACATAATAATGTTATATATATTAAAATATATGTAAATATATTGCCAATTTTTGTATTATAAACACACCCCCACACAAACACATGTCAGAACAGAGGGCTCTTTTGCACAGTAAAATACTAAGAATAGAGTTGTAAACGTGAAGGGAATGCTGCAATTGAAAAATGTATTTTTTTCTTTTTCTTTTTTTTTTTTGAGAAGGAGTTTCGCTCTTGTCCCCCAGATGGAGTGCAATGGGGTGATCTCAGCTCACTGCAAACTCCACCTCCTGGGTTCAAGTAATTCTCCTGCCTCAGCTTCCCAAGTAGCTGGGATTACAGGTGTTTGCCACCACACCCAACTAATTTTTGTATTTTCTTTAGTAGAGATGAGGTTGCACCATGCTGGCCAGGCTGGTCTCCAACTCCTGACCTCAGATGATCCACCCACCTCGGCCTCTCAAAGTGCTGGGATAACAGGTGTGAGCTACCACAGCCAGCCAAGAAATGTATCATTTTTTAGCCAGCACAGTAAAGACTGGATGATAAATTTAGAGGCAGGTTTGAATAAGGAGCAGGATATTCCAATGTTCCAACAGACTGCTTTTTAGTTGGAAAGAAAAAAAATTATCCAAACAAGATAGTAATTAAAAATTGAAAAACAATTCAGTAGTCTAGCATCAACTGTGAGTGTCAGATGGACATCATTTGCTTCTAGATATTATATGCTGAGAAAACACAATCACCTATGTAGTGTTTTGATCAGCAACACATAACCTCAACCTAATCATGAAGAAACATCTGAAAAGCAGAAATTGAAAAATACTCTATTCGAAAAACAAACGTTAGCTACTGTTTTCATCAAAAATGTCAATGACAAAATGACAAAAATTGGCCATGAAAATGTTCCAAATTAAAAAGACTAAAAGATGTGATGAAGAATTGCAATACCTGACCCTAAATTAGATCCTGTACTAAAGGGGTGGAAATGCTATAAAAAATATCATGAAATCAGTCAATAAATTTGGAATATGAGTAGCAACTTACATAAGAGTAATTGTATAAATACTGTTATAACTTTCCTAAATGGACTGTGGTTATATGAAAGAATATCCAAATTGTTAGGAAATGCACATAAAAATATTTATAGTTAAAGCACCATGGTATATGCAACTAACCATCAGATATTTCAAACATTATGCAGGTATAAATCTATTTACAGTGAGTGTGAGAGAGTGTGTACAAGCAAATGCGTGATAGAGAAAATGGGGCAAAATATTAACAAAAGGTGAGTATGAATAAAAGATATAGTGATATTTCTTAAAATATTTATATTTGTACAACGTTTTATGTTTGAAGTTATTTTTAAATAAAATTTACAAATGTACAACTTAGTTTTGAAATGAAAAACTTTTTAAGCACTCAAGATTAAGAATTTGGGGGGTTGAAGAAACATGGAAGAAATACATAAGTAAACTCTGTGTAAAGGCGTATGCACACGTAGGTTGTGATGGTGAATTTTGTATGAGAATTTGACTGGGCCACAGAGTACCCAGATATTTGCTCAAACATTATGTTTTTTGTTTTTGTGAGGATGCTTTTGGATGAATTTAACCTTTTCATTGATAGGCTGGATAAAGCAGATTGCTCCCCCTAATATGAGTATGTCTCATTCATACTGTTGAAGGTATCAGTGGAACAAAATGCTGAACATCCCCAGAATAAGAGGGAATTCCTCCTGCTTGAATTTTCAATCGGGACAGGCATTTGTTTTTGGACTCAAATTCAAACATTACCCCTTACTGGGTCTTGAGACTGACAGCTTTTGAAATGGAACTATAACATTGGCTCTCCTGGTTCTCGGGCCTTTGGGCTTAAACTGGAATTATGCTGTCAACTCTCCTTGGTCTTGACCTTACATACTGCAGATATTGAGAGTTATCTGTCTCCACAAAATTATGTGAGTCTTTTTTTTTTCACAATAATGATATCTATCTATCTATCTATCATCTATTTATCTGTCTATATCTATCATCTATCACCTATCATCTATCTATCTGCCTGTATGTCTTCCTATGTATTTAACCTTCCTATCTATCTATCTACCTATGTAACTACCTACCTACCTATGTACTCACTTGCGCATCCTATTGGCCTAATTTTCTGGAGATCTCTAATACACATGTATGTATATATTACATCCTAGTATAAGAAAAATATTTGACAATGTAGAATAGATAAGAGTATCAGAGTTTCTGTTTTACTTAGAAGCAAAAATTGTTGAAGTGCCTCATAACATACTTCTTGTACTTGATATTTTTTATCTGCCTTTACTCCTTTGGAAGATCATCCAGACTTTTAGCTTTAAATATTATATGTTTTCTGACAATCATCAAATTTGTCTTTAGCCCAGCGCTCTATATTGAATTACAGACATATAAATTGTCTACTCAACATCTCAACTTAGACATCTAGTCAGCATTTCAAACGTAATATTTTTAATTTGTATACCTTAGAAACATGATCTGAAGCAAAACCTTTTTGTCTCCCTTGCACTTCAGAGTTGTGCCTACATCTGGTAAAAAAGGATAAAATAAAATAAAATAAAACAGAGCAATACTATGATACATTCCTGGCGGTTGGAAATCAGTAGACTATGGAACTGTTCACCATAGCTTTGCTAAAATAAATTGGGCCAAGTGGAGTTGGACTACAGGCTTCTGCCACAGTGTCTAAAACCAAGCTTCCGTTTTTCCTTTTAAATCTGATATTTTAGTTATTTATTGCTGCGTGAGAAATTAACACAAAAGTTAATAATTTAAAGCAATATACACTTATTTCCTTACACAGGAATGACTTAGTCTATTGTTCATAGTCCAGGTTTTCTTATGAGTTTGTAGTTAAGGTCTTGCGTGGAGCTGCAATAGTCCCAATCTCAGTCAAAGGCCATACTGCATATACATCATACACTTCAAAAAACACATAAAAGTTTGAAATTGCATATAATACAGAGTTCCGAAAAGAATCTGGCAAATTATCTAAAAAAATACACCATGATAATGGTTACTAACTTTTATTTAGTCTTTGTTACATGGCGGATGTATTAGGCCATTCTTGCATTGCTGCAAAGAAATACCTGAGACTGGGTAATTTATAAGAGAAGACGTTTAATTGGCTCATGTTTCCACAGCTGTACAGAAACCTTGGTGTCAGCATCTGCTTCTGGGGAGGACTCAAAAAGCTTTTATTCACGGTGCAAGGCAAAGTATGAGCAGGCACTTCACATGGCTAAAACATGACTAAGAGAGAGTGGGGTGAGAGTGGGAGTGTGTTACACACTTAACCAGATCTCACCAGTTCTCACTATTACAAGGACCACACCAAGCCATGAGCAATCTTCGCCCATGACTCAAACACCTCCCGCCAGACCACACCCCCAACACTGAGGATACATTGCAACATAAGATTTAGGCAGGGACAGATATCTAAACTATATCATTCTGCCCCTGGTCTTCCCAAAATCTCATGTCCTTCTTAGGTTGCAAAATATAATCATGCTTTTTCAAAAGTTCCCCAAATTGTTAACTTGTTTCAGCATTAACTCAAAAGTCCAAGGTCCAAAGTTTCACCTAAAACAAGGCAAGACTTCCACGAATGAGCTTGTAAAATCAAAAACAAGTTATTTACTTCCAAGATACAATCAAACTGTTAACCTAAAATATCTACAACAGGTCTCAGTCAATTTGGAAAGTTTATTTTCCACGGCTAAAGATGTACCCTGGCACAACATCAGGAAGTCCTGGCAACATGTGCCCAAGGTGGTCATGGGTACAGTGTGCTTTTATACATTTTAGGGAGATATGACACATCCATCAATATGTGTAGGATGTACCTTAGTTTGATCCAGTAGAGTGGGACAACTCGAAGTGGGAGCTTTCAGGTTAGAAGTAGATAAGAGACGATAGGTTGCAGTCTTTTGAGTTCTTGTTCAGCCTTTCACTGAATTCAAAATCTAGTCTGGCTCAGTAAATGTTCATGTTTACATAAACAATAGGGCAGAGGAAGCAATCAGGTATGTATTTGTCTCAGGTGAACCTTAGAGGGATGACTTTTGAGTTCTGTCTATCATTTGTCCAAAAGAATTTCCTGTGGGCAAAATGTGAGAGAGGTATGTAGCTTCTTATCTTTGTAGCTATCTTATTTAGGAATAAAATGGGAGGCAGGTTTGGCTGACATAGTTTCCAGTTCGACTTTTCTCTTGACTTAGTGATTTGAGGGTCCTGAGATTTATTTTTCTTTCACAGGAGTATAGGCATTGGAAAAACATTCTTATTCCAAAAGGGAGAAATAAGGCAAACAAGAGGGTCTGTAGGCCCCATGAAAGTTTGAAATACAGCAAGCCAATCATTAAATCTTAAAGTTACAAAATAATCTCCTTTGATTCCATATTCTACATCCTAGGGAAACTGGTGCAAGGGCTGGACTTCCAAGGTCTTGGGCAGCTTCACCCCTGAAGCTTTGCAGCGTTCAGACCCTGTGGTTGGTCTCACAAGGTTATTGAGCACCTGTGGCTTTTCTAGGTGCAGAGTGCAAGATGCCAGTGGATCTACCATCCTGGGGTCTCGAAGACAGCAGCCCCCTTTCCACAGTTCCACTAGGTAGTGCCCCACTGGGGACTCCACGGAACCTCCAACCCCACATTTATCTTCTTCACTGTCCTGTTAGAGGTTCCCTGTGTGGGCTCCATCTCTGCAGCAGTCTTTGGCCTGAACATATAGGCTTTTCCTTACGTGCTCTGAAATCTTTGTGAAGGCTTCCAAGCCTCCTTCACTTTTGCATTATGTGTGCCTGAAGGCTTAACACCATAATGGGGAAGCTGCCAAGGGTTACATTTTGTACTCTCTGGAGCTGGAGCAGCATCTCAAGCTGTACCTAGACCCCTTTGAACTGAAGCTGGAGCCAGAGTGGCCAGGATGTGGAAAGCAGTGTCCCAAGGTAGCACAGAAGTGCAGTAGGGCCCTGGGCCTGGCCCATGAAATCTTTCTTCCTTCTTAAGCCTCTGGACCTGTGATGGGAGGAGGTGCTGTGAAGGGCACTAAAATTCCTTCAAGGCCTTTTTCCCATTGTCTGAATATTAACACTTTCTCTTTTAGTTATGCAAATTTTTCTGTCAAGCGGTTGTTCCACAACCTGATTGAATTCCTCTCCCTAAACAGCTTTTTCCTCCTCTGCCATATGCCCAGGCTGTGAAATTTCCAAACTTTTACTCTCTGCTTTTCTTTTAAATAGATATTTCAAATTTAAGTCATTTTTTTACTCCTGCATCTCAGCATAGGCTGTTAGAAGCAGTGAGGCACATTTGAATGCTTTGTTGCTTAGAAATTTCTTCCACCAGATACTCTAAATTGTGTCTCTCAAGTAAAAACTTTTACAGAATCCCAAGGCATGAATGGAATGGAGTCAAGCTCCTTGCTAAGGCATCACATGTGTGAACTTTTCTCCATTCTTAATAAATTTCTCATTTTTATCTGAGACCTCAGAAGCCTGGACTTCACTGTCCATATCACTATCACTATTTTGGCTGCAGCCATTTAACCAGTCTCTAAAAGTTCCAAACTTTCCCTCAACTTTCTTTCTTCGTCTGAGCCATCCAAAGTCTTCCAACCTCTGTCCATTACCCAGTTCCAAAGTTACTTCCGCATTTTCAAGTATCTTTATAACAATGCCCCACTGGGTTTGGTACTAATCTTCTATATTAGATAGTTCTTGCAGTTGCTATAAATACCTGATACTCGGTAATTTATAAGAAAAGAGGTCTGAGTGGCAGGCTGTACAGGAAGCATATTGCTGGCATCTTCTTCCTGGAAGGCCTCAAGAAGCTTTTACTCATGGTTGAAGGTAAAGCGGGAGCAGGCACTTCACATGGTGAAAACAGCAGGAAGAGAGGGGGATGGCGAGGTGCCACACACTCTTAATCAGATCTCACAAAGACTCACTTTTGCAAGGACAGCACAAAGCCACGAAGGATATGCCCCCGCGACCCAAACACCCTCCATCAGGCCCCAGCTCCAACATTGAGGATTACATCTCGATGTGAGATTTGGGTGAGGACAAATATCCAAACTATATTAGCAGGCATAAAAGCTATGGCTCACTATTTAAAATATTACCATTCGTGATTCTGATAGTGACCATCAAATATAAGTATTTATATGTTCAATATGGGATACTTCAGTTTTCTAAAAGTTAGCTAATTTCTCTTGGTCACACAACTATTAATAAGTTGCTCACACCTGTAATCCCAGCACTCTGAGAGGCTGAGGAGGGCAGATCACTTGAGGCCAGGAGTTTAAGATCAACCTGGGCAACATGGCAAATCTCCATCTCTACTAAAAATTAAAAAGTAGCCAGACATGGTGGCACACACCTGTAATCCCAGCTACTTGGGAGGCTGAGGGACAAGAATCACTTGAACCCAGGAGGCAGGTGTTGCAGTGAGTTGAGATCATGCCACTGCACTCCAGCCTGGGTGACGGAGTGAGACTCTGTCTAAAAAAATAAAAATAAAAAAAAAAAACTTCTAGTATTTTTACTCTTAATAATGTATTTGTCTGTGCATTCTAATTTGTGTACTTTATATTTATAGCACTTCCATAAACCTGTGTTCTTCATGGTTGTTTTATTTACAGTTAACACTTTTATGCACTTAGGATATATAGAGATATTAAAGAATAAATATGTCTTAAAATTCGAAAAGCAGATAGATATTTAGGTATGACCAATCTGGTTGGCAATTCCCCTTTAAATCATAGAAATGTACATGCCTCGATGAGTATTTAAGCCCCACGATGAAGAAATATTCCATGTTGCTCACTGTATACCGAAACATGCATAGAGAAAATCCTAAGCATTTTGTTGTAAAAATAAACACAAGAGACTGACGGAAATATCAATGACTGTAAGGTTTTGCATATATAACTGGAAGAATTAAGAAACCATATAATTCGACGTAAAAATTTTCAGTAGATTTTCTTTGTGAATGTATATCAAATACCAAATATCTAAGCTGATTTTTATTAAGGCAGTTGGGAATTTAGGAAAAAATAATCAGTGAAGGAATTCTTAATTATTATGCAATAATTTGCTATTGTGGCAAATTACGCTGAGCTTGATGAGAACTATTTGATAGAAGGATGAGAAAACCTTGATTCAACTGAGGTCAGGAGGAAATGAGACAAGTAAAGTTGGTTGTAATAGGTTTAAAAAATAATTATAAAGAAATTACCTGTATAATGGAGTATAGATTGAAGCAATAGCTACAGAAGGATATTGAGATAAGAGAGACTGTAACTAAAGAAGGAAGGTATTATGTACTGTGTGTATACTGATAGAAATAATCCAGTAGATAGGTTAACATTAATGATAAAACAAAGAGAAGCAAGGATTACTCTTGGGATACCCTTAAGGAGAAAAGAGGAAGATGGGGTTGGGGTTTATGCAAAAGTCAAACCCAGCTGCCATCTTTTCTAAGAAAATGGGTATCAGAGGGCATGTTTACAGATGCAAATATAGTAATACATTTTTGGAGAGAGATGATGGAATGCCTCTTGATTAAATATATTTTCTCATTGAAAATAGATAACACCTTTATTTCTTGTGATTTAAGAAAGGAGGTAGATAATCAAAGTTAAAAGACAGAGGAGTTTGTATAAGAGTAAATATATATTCTGTAAATATCTTAGAATTGATGGATCAAATAGAATTGGTGTCTATTTGATGTTGGTGGTCATGAATATAAAGTGAGAACAGTCATCAAGGTTGTCATTTTTTTCCCATGTTTAGCTGTCCTAGAGAAGTTTGAGAGTAGACAGAAAATGGGATTTAGAAAGGCTGCTGTTTTTCCAGGTCAGAATAACAGAGAATAAGGATGAATATAATAATAATTCATGTAGGCTGGATGAGGAAGTAGGTGAGGATATAAGGGGTCTGTACAACACTGGAAACTAAGTCAATAGTTGAAAATTGCAAGTGGGCAAAGGGGAGAAAAAAGACAGAGTTTTCAATGGACTCATCAGAGATCATAATTAAAGAAAATGCTTTTATTTTAAGAGGAATCGTAAGTTACAAGCAAAGACAGGTACGATAAAGGGCAAGACCAAAAGAGAGAAGAGGTCAGATTTCCAAAACGACAGATTATTCAAAAGTTATTTTACTTATACTTAAAATAACAAGATTTATAGTTTGAATACTGAATATTGAATTTGAATCCACGATCTTTAAACCTTATGGACTGTAGAGAGAAGGGAAAAACAATGATTTGGAGGAACAAAGAGGGCACTTTTTCCAAAGTCAGGGCCAATAGTTAGAAGACTTTATGGCTGAAGGACGAGTTGCTTAGTAGAAAGCCAGGTTTTAATTAGACATGTTTTAAAAAGTTTACAGAAGAGGTTGAAGATATAGGAGATGAAAGACTGAATTTCAGAGGGCACAGTGGAAATCTCTGGGAGTCTGGAAACATGTTAGGATTGGAGACATATTAGCGTACGTGGAAGTCTAGGGAAGGCAGTTTATTTGGTAATCCTGGGGGGATATTCCTGATGATATTTTAGGCAGATTGGGTTGGTATTGGTGTGAATATTATGGAAATGGACTTGCTTCCTGACACACAGAGCTCTGTAGCTCCTTCTTTACTTATAACAACATGAAATGAAATATATATATTTTTAATTTTCATTAAGTCATGTGTTGTCTAATTGAGAGTGTAGATAATATAGATAAAAAGAACACACATATCCACATATTAAAATAGGCAGATGATAAGTAGATACATTTTAACTGCACATCAACAAAATGTTAATATTTGTGGTTTCACAAGAAAGGAATTATTCAAATTCACACATGTCCCTCCAACTCCATAATCTAATGGGCTCCATGCAAACATACTCTTTTCTGAGACTACCTGACAATTTCTAAGTGATGAAATGGTATCAATTCTTCCCTTCTTTAAATTTTTCATCCTCATTGCAGCTAGATAAATAATTTTGAAACAAACATATGATCATTTGGTATTTACTTATTAAAAGATCTCCATGGTATCCCATTTTCTTTTAAGAAAAAAATATTTCTTTAAACACAGTTTAAAAATTTATGTAAAAGAGTGCACTAAGTTCTCAAGCCTCCTTTCTCTTTTCACTCCTGCTCCCTCTCACTATGAAAATTTTGTACTTGTGGTTACTTCTGCATTTCTTACCTTCATTCTTCTTCAAGTTAACATATTCATATCCACACCCAAGGCCAATAACCCATTTCCAAAGGGATAACTTCCTTATCCTCCCTGAGTACATCAATACCCTAACAGATGCTTGTATGGTGCCAATTATCTCTTATTCATGACACTTGCTAATTTTGCAATGTTACATTAACTTGAATAGCTCTATGAGCAATATTAATCTTTTTCACTAGACTCTAAACTCTAAGGTGACTTCCAGATTATGCCTCTATTTGTCATTATTTAAGTAGGTCACAGGCATCAATCTTGCTTACATTTAATCAAATCAATTAGTTGACAAATTAATCTTTTTCTTTTCTTAAATATATCTGAAAATGCATTCAGTAAAACCCAAAGATCAGATAAAAAACAGACAGAACTAGGGTATGTGTCCATGATGATTGTTTAAGAGCAAAAAAATTAGAAAACCCTACAATAGAATAGAGAAAAAATATCAGAGAAGGTGATTTTAGGAATAAAATGATGGTTTCTGTATTTGAAACATAGATAATAAAAAGAAAATAGAATAATAAGAATTCTATTGTGAATTCTCCTTTCCTTTTCCACATGAGTAAATAAACCCTAGCTTTGCCTTCCTCATATTTTACATTTTCAATGTGCACTGCATATTGAAGAAAACAACCTGCTTAGTCTGGTCTTAAAGGTTGCCTGCTTAGTGACCAGAAAATTCACGTTTAGAAGAAACTTTATGTGCCAGTGATTTAGACCTGTTCTACTTTAACTGGAGCACTTGAAATGGCCCTGAAGAATGCCATCCAAAGTGCAGCATTAGGGGACATACCAGCTACAGTGAAAGGTCATGCTTTGCTTTCCATTCACAATTCTCTTTGTTGCATGTGTTTCTGATTTTTTTTCTTTTTCCTAAAACTCCCTAGTACACTCAATTTGAAGCTCTTCTAGTAAATTAAGATATGCCAACACACCTTAATTATTTGAGGAAATTTGAAATTATTTGAGGTAAAAATATACTCAAAAGAGACAGTGCTCTCTCTTGTAGTTCTCAGATTAAATTCATCCCCGGCAAAACCCCTTATTTGTTATTTAATCAAGCTTTTATAATCTTGTGACAGAGAGAGAGAGAGAGATCAGGACTCTATACAACATTAATTTGCAGGCATTAGTTTGTATGTTTCCAGAAAATCTTTCTTTCTTGGAAATGCACAAATATTCTTGTAAAGGATGATTAAAGTACATGTTTGATTTTCTGATTGTTGCATAATTTGTATTTATTCACAGCAAGAGTTGCACAAAGATGTGGCATGGCTGTCTTTTGTATATCCCCTATATTGCCTGTTGAACATTATTTTTTGTTTATTGATATATTTACTTATTGGCTTACCATAAGCTTCCTGGCTTTTTCTTTATTCTTAAATAATGCACACTTCTTTCTATTTTCAAAGGGAATTTTAGATTGATTTGGTTTGGGATATAATATTTTTAATTTAAGGCAAAATATATGATAGTTCTATGCAGATTGAAATTAGATTGAATTGTAAGTTATTAAAATTGGTGGTAATTAAAATAGAAGTGGATTGCTTAAATCAAATCACAGAGTATGAACTAAAAATATAAATTTCAGTACGTATGATATACTTTTAGGGGGCTGAGTGATATCAGCTCTCTAAATCTTTATATCTCTACATCAAATTATATTATCCTACATTTCATATCAATACCAACAGTCTGTACATATGCCAGTGTTCATTTATGTGTCTGTCTGACCTGTGGCTTGAAATGATACAAACATTGTGGTCAACATGTAAATTAAAGCAGGTCCAAACATGTAAGAATTCCTGTCAGTTATCTAGCAATTAGTTTGTTTATAATTTTTGCATTTTATCAAAGATATATATATATATTATTTTTCTTTCTTTATATTGAGAATTTATCTTCATTTTCTTCTATTTTACAAAATGTCTTGTGGCTATACATATTTAACCTTAGAGCGTAGCAAGTACTTACACAAATATTTGATAACCGTACCGTTGAGATCAACCCTGGGAGTCTCTTAACATGCATTGTTGGAGTGGAATCCTTGATGTGCAGGAGATGTTCATACCAGCCAGAGACTGCTGATTTTGC
Organism: Hylobates moloch; assembly: GCF_009828535.3. NCBI lineage: Eukaryota > Metazoa > Chordata > Mammalia > Primates > Hylobatidae > Hylobates > Hylobates moloch. The sequence continues at coordinate 121,529,997 of NW_026652280.1, forward strand.
ACAACTCATTCCAACTCTGTTTTTAGTGACTTAATGTTAGTGGCTTGAAATCAGCTCTGAAATAACTATTTACACTAAGAAAATTACTAAAATCTATGAATCGGCATACAAATATGTATATGTGTATTTTAAAATATATACCTTCATTTCAAGTTTCAGGATCACATTATTAAGAAAGGAATGCCTAAGTTTCATGTGAAAATTTGGCAAGGCTGTGTATTTACATATTATGTATTGGTAGCATGCACGTTAATTTTTCTTTTCAATTTTCAGCAATATTAGCTCTATGGCCGACAGAAAATAAGAGATTGTTTTCGGGTGGTCATGAAAACTCTCTGGTCCTCAGACTGTGAGTAGAGTTGAGAGTTAACAAACCCGTTCTTGTCATTCTATTTGTATAATTACTCAAATTTATGCAAAAAAATGCATCCATTATCACATGGTGTGTAGCCATACTACCACCATAAACATCAAGTGCAAGCATTCAATTGCGCTTCCAAAGCGTGTGCTTCAGTTTGCATTTTATTGCATATAACCACAAATGATAACCTCATGAACTGTGATGTTGTTACGTGACGTGATTACTAACATCCCATTTTCCATGGATATGAAGGCCAACATTGCACTTACGGGTGCAAACAAGCCAATCACGAATTTCCATCTTTGTGAGTCTATGTACTGAAACTAATCTAGGTATCAATTGTGCATCTGTTAAGGTTAAGTAGTGGGGAGAAACCATGGGTAATTTGAATATCGAATCTTTAATCTAAAGAATAATTGACAGGAGATTTGAGAAAGGTGAATTGGCTAATAAGAGTTAAAACGAGCATTAAAAAACACAGAAAAAGCAGGTATAGGAATTAGCTATTGCTCATGAGGCTGGAATAAAAGGACCTAAGAAAGAGACTTCCTCACTATGTCAAGACTGGAATTGAGATCTTTTTGGAGTAGTCATATCCTCAAATCACAAGATGCCACATAAGATATGGAGGTGACTCGGTGCTATAACTTGCTACTTTTTTTTTTCTAGGTTGTAAGAGAAACTCATCCATGCAGAGGGGATGTGCCTTAAAACTCACTTTACTAGAACATGGATGAAGCTGGAAACCATCATTCTGACCAAACTATCACAAGGACAGAAAACCAGACACCGCATGTTCTCACTCATAGGTGGGAAATGAGCAATGAGAACACTTGGACAGAGGGTGTGGAACATCACACACTGGGGCCTGTCGGGGGGTGGGGGGAGGAGGGAGGGATAGCACTGGGGGATATACCTAATGTAAATGACGAGTTAACGAGTGCAGTACACCAACATGGCTTATGTATATATACGTAACAAACCTGCACATTGTGCACATGTACCCTAGAACTTAAAGTATATATATATATATATAAAAAACTCACTTTACTGTCCCTTGTATGGATGCTGGGGAGTTTGTTTGTGTGAAGGTGCCTCATCTGTGGCATTCCACTGCAAAGCTTCCAAGAGAGCTGACAGGGAGAATTTGCAGGTTGATGAGTGTTTCTTTCTGCTGCTATCAGAAAGAACCAGACAGTGGGGACATATCTGCAGGGGCTGGATGCTTGAGAAAATACACTGTGCTAAGGTCGGGTGCTAGAGAAAGCTGTGCTCTTCAGGAAACTAGCAGAAAAGAAGCTATGAACTTTGTATAAGCCAAGTTTTGTAGGAAGTGTGCATTGCAGGCCCCTAGAGGTAGAGAAAACTGCATAGGTTAAGGAGCCAAGTGCTGGAAAAAGCACACTCCTTAGAAATCTGGAAAGTGAGACACAGTGGCAATCAGGAAGAAAAATCCCCTTCCTCCTCTTGTGTTTCTTGAACACCCTCTACGAATATGGCTTAACACAATGTCAGCTAGCAAAGGAAACATATCTATGAAACCCACCTCCATTATCCTGGAACAGTCAAAACAGCTGATTTGAAGATGAAAGTTAATACATTTATAAATTTATTATGTGTTATAAATTGTAAAAATCTCTAAAAATAAAAGTAACTTGTCACTTGTTGAATCATTTTTATTGAGAAGACACTTCATAGAAAAACATCACAATTCTTAAGTATTTGATGTATGAAATAAAATTAGATGTATTTTCTTTACTCTTACTTTGTATTATAAAATGACGTTAAGATGTGAATTAAAAAAAAATCCTCTCTGCCTAAATTCAACAGATTTAAATATTTTGCCGATATGTTTTAGAAGGTACAAAAGAATAGACAGCTGTGGGAATATGTGTGTCTTTAGGAGAGGGCTACCAAGTTTATTTTTGAAAGAAAGGTGAAGAATGATAAAATAGTAGTATAACAGATGTTAAACAAAGTGTGGCCTTCATGTTGTCATGGACTTTGGTATTTTGATGTTACAGTGCAATGTGAAGTTTCCGGGTTATTGTTTATTACTAAATGTGGGCTAGGTACCAAAAGACAAGAATGAAACATGACAAAGAATATTCTTAAAATATAATAGGAAATTATTAAAGGCATATCAGCTTTTTCTTCCTGAAAAACACATAATAAGTAATCATCTCTGTCTTCTGTTTTGTCCCAGGTTTCAAGTTATATTTTGTTATATAATAAAGAATTGTGGCCCAAACAACAGCCCTATTGTATCAGCCAGCAGCCATTGTTCAACCAGAAGAGCAAAACCACTTGGTTATATATTACATATTTTTGTTGCAGGAAATCAGCCTCATACAATGACAGGAGGTTGTTAAAAAAAAACCTTTATAATGCTTTTTGTATCCACATCTGATGTGTAATCTTGAAGTTGCAGGGCAAGCAGTTGATAGATGTGAAGGAGGAATATCAAAGGCAGGCAGCAATGACAGAATAAATTGGAACCCTAAATTGAAACCAGCCATTCTTCTTGCCTTTGACTTTGGTATTAAGAGTATCTTGCAGAAGCAGGGGCCTTGTGTTAGAAAACTGAACCTTTCCAAGGAGTCAAATATGCTGAAGGAAAACACAAGAATAAGTAGAGCAGTAGCTACTGTTTCATGGCATTGAAATGAGACATCAGATCAACAAACATGCGTGTGTGTGCCTGTGTGTGTGACTTACACAGAGAACACACACACACACACACGAGAGAGAGGGGAGTGAGAGAGAGAGAGAGAGAGAAAATGGTTGCTATCTTCCATTTACCCTCCAAATCTCCCAAGAACCTTCTCCTAACAATCTTCTAATGTGTCCAAATTAGAAACATACAAGATAGGAACTTCTCAAAAGTTTAGCTCAGTATAGTTAAGACGACACATAACACTTAACATGTGTTTTACCTAACAGTAATCTTTAAAAATAAGACTATCAAATATGGTGCATTAGTCCTTTTTCACAGTGCTATAAAGGGGTGTGTAAGTCTGGGTAATTTATAAAGGAAAGATTAATTGACTCACATTTTAGCCTGGCTGGGGAAGCCTCAGGAAATTTACCATTATGGCAGAAGGCGAAGGGAAGCAAGGCACCTTCTTCACAAGGCAGAAAGGAGAATGATTGCAAGAGAAACTACAAAACACATAAAACCATCAGATCCCATGAGAATTCACTCACTGTCATGAGAATAGAATGGGGGAAAATGTCCCCATGATCCAATTACCTCGACTTATTCTCTTCCTTCAGACTTGGGGATTATGGGGATTATAATTCAAGATTTGACTTTCATGGGGACACAAAGCCTCCTCATACCATTCTGCCCTGGCCCCTCCCAAATCTCATGTCTCTTTCACATTTCAAAAACAATCCTGCCTTCCCAACTGTCCCCCAAAGTCTTAATTCATTCCAGCATTAACACCAAAGTTCAAGTCCAAAGTCCCATCTGAGACAAGACAAGACCCTTCCACCTAGGAGCCTATAAAATCCAAAGCAAATTAGTTACTTCCAAGACACAATGCAGGTACAAGCACTGGATAAATGTTCCTGTTACCAATGGGAGAAATTAGCCAAAACAAAGGGGCTACAGCTCCCATGCAATTCTGAAATCCATCTGAGGAGTCATAAAATCGTAAAGATCCAAAATGATCTCCTTTGACTCTGTGTCTCACATCTAGATCATGCTGATGCAAGAGATGAGCACCTCAGGACTTTGGGCAGCTCCACCCCTGTGGCTTTGCAGGGTACAATGTCCCTCCCAGCTGCTTTCACTGCTGGTGTTCAGTGTCTGTGGCTTTTCCAGTTGGAAAGCTGTCAGTAGATCTACTATCCTGGGTTCTGGAGGACAGTGGCCCACTTTCCACAGCTCCAATAGGCAGTGCTCCAGTGAGTACTATGTGTGGGGGCTCCAATCCCACATTTCCCTTTTGCACTGTTCTAGCAGAAATTCTCCATGAGATCTCCACCCCTGATAGTTTCTGCCTAGATATCCAGAAATTCCCATACAACTTCTGATATCTAGGTGTAGATTTCCAAATCTCAATTCTTGTCTTCCATGTACTGGCAGGACCAACACCACGGAAGCTACAAAGGCTTGGGGCTTGCACCCCACGGAAGCAATGGCCCAAGCTGTATCTTGGCCTTTTTAGCCATGGCTGTAGCTGGAGTAGCTAGGACACAGAAAACCAAGTCCCTAGGCTGCACAGAGCAGCGGGGCCCAGGCCCATGAAACCATTTTTACCTCCTAGGCCTCAGACCTGTGAAAGGAGGGGCTACTGAGAAGGTCTCTGACATGCCCTGATGTTTTCCCCATTGTCTTGGTGATTAACATTCTGTTCCTCATTATTTATGCAAATTCCTGCAGCTGGCTTGAATTTCTCCCCAGAAAATTGTTTTTTCTTTTCTACCACATCTTCAGGCTGCAAATTTTTCAAACTTTTGTTCTCTGCTTCCCTTTTAAACATAAGTTCCAATTTCAAACCATCTCTTTGTGAATACATAAAACTGAATGCTTTTAAGAGCACCAGGTTACCTCTTGATTGCTTTGCTGCTTAGAAATTTCCTCTACCAGATACCTTAAATTATCTCTCTCAAGGTTGAAGTTCCACAGATCTCTAGGGCAGGGTCAAAATGCCACCAGTGTCTTTGCAAAAGCATAGCAAGAGTCACCTTTATTCCAGTTCCCAACAAGTTCCTCATCCCCATCTGAGGCCACCTCAGCCGTTCATTGTCCATATCAGCATTTTGGTCAAAGCCATTCAACAAGTCTCAAGGAAGTTCCAAATATTTTCATATCTTCCTGTCTTCTGAGCCCTCCAAGTTTCTACAAAGGTTCAAACTTTCCTACATTTTTTTTGTCTTCTTCTGAGCCTCCAAACTGTTCCAACCTCTGTCTGTTACCCAGTTCTAATTTCCCTTCCATATTTATGGGTATCTTAATAGCAGTACCCCACTTCCTGTGGTATCAATTTACTCTATTAGCCTGTTTACGCACTGCTATAAAGAATGACCTGAGACTGGGTATATAAAGGAAAGAGGTTTAATTGACCCACAGTTTAGCATGTCTGTGGGTGGGGGGATCAGGAAATTTACAATCATGGTGGAAGGCAAAGGGGAAGCAAACAACCTTCACAAGGCATCAGGAAGGAGACTGACCATAGGAGGAACTACCAAACACTTACAAAACCATCAGATCTCATGAGAACTCACTATCATGGGAACAGCATGAGGGAAACTGCCCCCATGATCTAATTAATTCCACTTGGTCTCTCCCTTAACACATAGGGATTTGGGTAATTATGGGGATTAAAATTCAAGATGAGATTTGAGTGGAGACACAAAGCCTAACCATAGTGTATGGAATTTTGGTGCCATCATAAAATCAACTTTTAAAAAATACATGCATTTTTTTTTAATTGACAATTGTTGCGTATATTCACTGGGTAAATAAATGTGATGTTTTGATATATGTGTACATCATAGAAAGTTGACTTTTTAAAATTTCTTCATTGATCAAATGTTCACCTGTTAATATGTATTTTTTTAATATTGTTTTATTGCTATCAGAATTAGCATTTAAGTTCTCCTTCACAGGAAACTACTACAGGGGGCATAACTGATTCATAGCCCCAGCCACTTTTCTTTTGGAGTAATCATAATTTTGTTTCAAGGCCATGTATAACCTGGCTTGCTGTCAACCAATAACTAAGCCCAATGGGGATACCAGTGCCAGCTCATTAGGATGGGATTCAGAACTTCTCAACTGAGCAATGTTAACTCAGGGAGTGCTTGTTTGCCTAGCTGAAACTTTCTTAGAAATGTGTTGTAGTCTAATATTCTTACCCAATGCTTCCCTTTCTGTCCCTTTCACTGGTAACAGAACAGTATCATAAGCTGTTGTTTCTCCCTGCATACTCTTCTTTCTTTTATCCTTTGCAGATATTCCCTCAGAAAAAATTGATTTCACATGAAATTCCTTTTTGTGCCGTTTAAATTATGCTACTAACTAGCTATTTTACTCAATAAATATTTAAATGTCTATAATGGCATTGTTGTAGAATACAAAAACAAAATAGGCAAACCCAACAAGTGTACATTCCATTGTGGGACAAAGGTATATAGAAGTGATCAAGTATATACAAGAGAATATTTTATCCTGTATCTTACATAGAAAGTTCATGTAATGAATACTTTATGGAATTTTAAATTCGAAAAGTTCCAGTTACCTAATATGTATTTACCTAAATACTTCTGATATAGGAAGAGGGTCATTAAAGGACCTTATAGGAAAAATAATTTTTATACTATATTGTATGAAAATGTTGTAATTGTATTAAATCCTGAAATAAATGTAAATAAAAATGTTGAAAATATTTTAGATTCATAAGATAATATAGAAAAACATAATTAAAAACATTTGTATTACAGAAAAAATGAATGTTAGTCTTGCTGTAGTTTTCCAAAAAATTTTGTAAAGTCATAAAAATAACTTCAGAGCTGAAAGTAATCAGTAAAAATTCATTGTTGCATTAAACATTATTGCTATCCTCAAATTTATTTCTTTATATTTAAATATGTTCTGAATTGTTGAGTACGTCATCTCCTTCTAGGTTTCAGAATGTGTCTAACTCAGCCAAGGTATCATTTGTTCATTAATAGTTAGAGTACAACACCAACGTCCTTAAATCGTGCTTCTCCTGCAAAAATCTTGCTTCACCTTGCAACCTACTCACATTCTCAGAATTTGACAGATATCAAGCAATAAACGAGACTAAGTAAAAAAGACTTGACCTTACAAGTGGGGCGAAAAGATTAAATACTAGAGAAGAGATGTTTGCTTTAGAGATAATGTAATAAAAACTCAGTTCATCAATGTGTTGTTTCATTTTTTTACTTTTATTTACTCATCTATTATGTGGATCAGACATTAAATAGAAAGCTAGTTATAGATCACTATAACTGTAGTATATGCACATTTTATGACAAAGTGTAACGCAAAAGAAAAATATTTTAATTTTATCTATTTAAAGAAGCAGATATATTCATTTACAATTTCTTTAAATTTCATATATACATTTTAAAAATTTTACAAAATACAGAAAAAATTAAAGAATGTAAAAATGTCTAAAAATTCGATCCCTGATAAATAATTGTTATTGATATATTGATATAAACTATTCTTTAACATGTTGCAAATAACTTTCTATGTAACTAAATATTTTTCTGAAATAGAATTATAATAGATAAGATATTTCAGAAAATATATTATGGATGTAAGACTGATATGAGATATGTATTCAATTACGATCATTTAATACTTTTTTTTTAAGTTTTGGCACTTTAGTTCTGTGATTTACATGTGGGGGAGCAGGCATGGGAGGATGAGAAATGGAACTTTGTATTTTAAATATTTAAACATTTGTCTAATCATTTATAAAATAATTCATTTTATCTTCAGTGATAACATTTCCTACTTTAGTAACATAAAAAGATAGATTTACACGTTTTTGTCTATTTTTAAAATTATCTTAAGACAATTATTTTGGTAGTATTAAAACCTTTTCCTTATGGAAGTTTTATAGCACTTTTTTTAGATGATAATGTGAATCATTCTATTTTTTTCAACAATATCTTGGCTATCTTTTTATATATAAGCTCTAGGAATATTTCACAATTATGTAATCTGTTATAGATTCTGTTAATCGTGCACTGTAATTTATAAATTTATTTAAAAATAATGAACAATTTTAATATATTTATTTTTCAAATCAGGATATTTGTGTATTTCTTTACTTATCAAATTGTTATTTATGCACTTCAGTAAAATTTTAGTTTTCTTTATCCTGATCCAGAGCCTTTCCTACTAATTTTATTTCTATTTATTTTACATTTTTTCATTGTTTCATACTTTTAAAAAATATCATATTTAAACAGACATTTACTGTAATATTGGAATAACTGATTTGGGAATACTTGGTTACATACTAGCGACCATCTTGGGTTTTTCAATTTTTTTTGGTATTTTGTTTTCTCTAGAATAACTCTAAAATCATTTGCAAATTATGATGATTTTTATTTTCTGTACACACACACAAACACACACATTTCTTTTACTGTGTGTATAAATATGTGTGTATGTTTTTGTCTATATATATCATTATATATACAATTTTGTCACGTACTGCATTCAGCTATAATTTCCAGAAAAAGTGATAATTGTGAAATGATTATTTTTGATGTAATTCAGATATTACTGAGATTCCTTAATGTTTCTTCATTAAATAAAATGTTCTCTACTGACTTAAAGAGAGCTTTAAATCATTTATGGGATTTACATTAATTTTTAACAATTTCATTTTAAACAAAAATGAATACTGAATTATTTCTAAAACATTATAACTTCTATAATGTCTGTGATATTCCCATTTGCCTATTAATAAGATAATTTGTATTATTTTGTGATTTAAATTTTTGCTTTCTTTGTCTCCTAGATTTGTTGGTCTGTTTATTTATTTATAATTTAACTCCAGTAATTATTTTATTCAAATGAGCCATAAAAACATAAATGGTACTTACGTTGGTGATAATTTTTTCTCATCTGTCATCTCTTCCAAGTTTCATATCTCATTTTAAAATTCTTTTTTGTCTCTCGTTATATATTTATTTGATTGCTGTACAAAGTTAGAATTTAATTTTCACAGTGCATTAGAACTCTTTCCTTATTTTAACTAATTAATTTTCAAATTAATTTTATAATGCTATTACTTCCTTTTGTATTCAGAATGCTTTCATGTTTTCTCTTCACTTCCATCTTTTTCCTTCCTTTCTTTTTTCTCTTTCTTTCTTTCTTTCCTTCTTTCTTTCTCTTTCTTTCTGTCTTTCTTTCTTTCTTTTTTCTTTCTTTCTTTCAATACATGTTTCTACATATATATCTATGTGATCTATGATATCTATATGTGATATTTTGTTTGTTACATGCATTCATCATGCAAGGATCAAGTCAGGGTATTTGGGGGTATCCATCACCTCAAGTATTTATCATTTCTGTGTGTTGGGAACATTTCAGCCTTCTCTTCTAGTTTTGAAATACATATACATTATTGTTAACTATAGTCACTCTACTCTGCTATCAAACATTGGAAGTTATTCCTTCTATCCAGCTGGATGTTTGTACCTCTTAACCACCTTCACTTTATCCCCTCCATCCCCACCCACACAACCATCCCAACTTCTGTTATCTACCATTATACTCTCAAGTTCTATGAGATCAACATTTTTAGCTGCTACTTAGGAGTGATAGCAAGCTATATTTGTCTTTCTGTGCTTGTATTATTTTACTTAATATGATGAGTTCCAGTACCATCCATACTGTAGCAAATAAGACGATTTCTCTTTTTTTTATGGTCAAAGAGTATTCCATTGTGTATATACGCCAGATTTTCCTTATTCATTCATCAACTGATAGGCACATAAACTGATATAGGTTGATTCCATATCTTTCATATTGTGACTAATGCTGCAATAAACATGACAGTACAGGTATCCCTTTATGGAATGTTTTATTTTTATTTTTTTGGATAAATATCCAGTGGTGGCATTGTTGGATCATATGGCACCGCTAATTTTAGTATTTTGAGAAACCTCTATATTTTTTCCATAGTGGTTATACTGATTTACATTCCCATCAATAAAGTATGAGAGTTCCCTATTATCTGGATCCTTACCAGCATCTGTTAATTGTGTCTTTTTAATTGCCGTACTAACTGAGATGAGATGGTATCACATTGTGGTTTTGACTCAGCATTTTTCAGATGATTAGTGATGTTGAACATTTTTTCTTATACCTGTTGGTCATTTGTAGATCCTCTTTTGAGAAATGTTTATTCATGTCCTTTGGCCACTTTTTATTGGATGTCTTCTGTTTTTTTCTATTGAGGTGTTTGAATTACTTATATATTCTGGATATTAGTCTCTTGCCAGATGAATAGTTTGCAAATGTGTTCTCCCATTCCACAAGTTGTCTCTTAATTGTATTGACGGTGTTCGTGGCTGTGCAGAAGATTTGTAGTTCAATACAGTCCCATTTGTCTATTTTTTGTTTCTGTTGCCTGTGCTTGTGAGGTCTAAGCTATAAAATCTTTATCTAGACCAATGTCCTGAAGTGCTTTCCGTATGTTTTCCTCTAAAAGTTTTATGGTTTTGAGTCATACGTGTACGTCTTTAATCCATGTTGAGTTTATTTTTGTATATGGTGAGAAATAGAGGTCCAGTTTCAGTCTTTCACATCAGATTATCCATGTTTTCCAGAACCAATTATTGAAAAGGGTGCCCCTTCCCCAATGTATGTTAGCCCGGAAGCAGAAAATTTAGAAAACTACTAATTAAGAAGGTTGAAGAGGAATCAGTCATCCCTAGAGGAAATAGATTGTTTTACGTTGATCTAATTATAAGTGAGCATTCAACTTGTTGCAGAACTATTTTTTATTGTTAAAAACTAAATGAATTAATCATTATTTTAAAGCAATTCCTTCTCACACTTCTGAGTGGCTTGAACTTTCAAGTAAAAGTTAATTATTTTGAGATTCATAACTATCAATTATTTTATAAATAGTGATCCTAGTATTCCTAAGCAATAAATCAGCTTACTGACCACAGCAGGCATATGAAAAAATGACAAACTGAAGTGTTATATTTTGTAAAAAGACCTGAGTATCAAGCAGAGATTAATGTCTTTGAGAAAAGGTGAGAATAATAATTTTTACACAATGTGATTGATCAATTTAGCAACCAGAAATGAGCAACTACTTTGATTGGCAATATCTAAGATAGTCAAGTAATGAAAAAAAAATTAAGAAGTGCTTATATAGAAAAGTAATTTCTCACAGTTAGAGTAACTAAGTCTTCAGCAGTTTTAATAACCTTAGAGATAGAATTTACTTTTCTTGGTTAAGATGCCTGTTTTCCCTTTACCCTTTAAAATGGTAGCTGTATGACAACAATAATTTATATTGCTTCATAATAATATCTGCTCCATAGATTTGCTGAATAGATTATGAGAGATGTGTATGGAAAACACTTACTAACATCATCAATGAACGGCAGCTGTTATTACCATACACATCAGACTTAACACAGGTCACCCTCTGGCCTCATATGTGGCCTGATGATGCTGAAGATAGGGAAGGATAGAACATTGAGAACATAAGGGAATTTAGAGATAATCATTTGAACCCCTCTATTTTGTCAGAAAATAAACTAAGATTTAAAATAAATACAGCATATTTAGGAAATTGTGTTCATTTTTTATACATTTACTAAATTATGTTAAAAATCTATAGACAATGTAGATTATTTCTCAAGAAAATTAACAAGGATAGGATGTTTAAAAATCATCTCATGAGAGAAACCGATGTGTTCCACATCTTATTAAATTTATCGTCATTAAGCCAGAGTTTGTAGGTCTAGGTAAATTAGGAATTTTTGGCAATGTATGAGAATGTTTTAATGCATTTTGCAATTTGGCAAATTGTTAAAAATTATAAGAAAAGAGAGAGACAACATCTCCCTTCTTAATAAAGAAAAATATTACTTCTGACTTTACCCTATATTGCTTGTGGGCATATGTTTAATTTAGTTGAATTGAACTGAAACAGCCATAGAATATAAAGTAACTAAAAATGTTTCCATAAGGGAAAAAAATTCTAGAAGGTAAGGGGAAACTAACTGTACCATATATTTTAATAAACAGTATAATTAAGAATTCTAACAGATGAATATATGCTATTATTTATTTATTTATTCATTTTTTTTTGAAATCTACATGGTGACTACAATGTTAATTGTATGTCAGTGTGGCTCGTTCACGGTGACAAGATGTTTTGTTAAATGTTATTCTGGATGTGCCTGTGAAGGTGTTTTGTGGAAGAGATTAATATCTTAATTGGTGAATTTTGAGTAGAGCAGATTTCCTTCATAATGTGGGTGGACTTCATCCGAATAATTGAAATCCTTAATAGAACAAAGACCCCACCCTCCCTTGGAACAAGAAAGAATTCTGCCAGAAAACTGCCTTTGAACCCCGACTGCAGCTCATCCTGGGTCTCCAGCCTACTGTCTTATTCCACAGTTTTTACTTTCAAACTTTCATTATCATAGGAGCCAATTCCTTAAAATAAATCTTAATCTTTCTCTCTCTCTTTCTCTGCACACATACACACACACACTCTCTCTCTCTCTCACACACACACACACACACACACACACACACACCATTGCTCCTGTTTCTTGGGAATGTCCTGACTAAAACAGTGCTAATATTTTTTCACTGAATCTTAGCAAATAGGAACAGGTGGCTGTAATGGTAGTAAAAAAAATATCGTATTAAAGCATTATCTAAACAAAAAATCAAAGTCATGCAAACAAAGGATAATGAGAAATTAAATAAAAATAAATAGCCTAGTCCGTGTTTCTTACTGTGTAGTTTGTGGATTACAACTGAAAAGCATCCAAATAGGTTTCATTTGGATTCATAGACATAAAATATAATTTTCCTGTTGTTTTAAAGGTGGTATATCATCCAATGTGACCTCATTTGTGTTACTTATTACAGTTAAAAAATTTAAACTGTTTTAATTTTTTAAAATAGTAATGAGAGCAGCGTTGTAAAATATGCCGTATTTGTAGTATGATAGTTATGAGGGAGGATCTATGCCAAAGCTTATTTGTGAAGCAGGAAGGTGAAGCAGTTGAATTTGCCTAACTTACATACCAAGAGTGACTAAACAAGTCTTTTTTAAATTTTTCCCTGTATGCCTCACCTATTCAACACTGAGGATACTGGGAGTCTAAGATGTTAATGGTAGACAGATTGCAGTTATCCTGGCTTATAGTTTCATTCAACTCTTCCTAATTGGAGCCCCAGGCTTGGGTCTCTCACAAACCACATCCTGTACAACACTGCTCTGATAGATAAATAAGTAGAAAAAAATGAAAACAACAAAAGCAGACTGGGTTTTTAGGAGACAACCTGAAAGAATACGATATCCACATAGCCTCAAGCTCATCACTGTGATGAAGGCTGTGAAGAGGTGATAATACTCCTTGTCCTTCCTGGCAGACAGATTTAGACAGGTCCTAAAGGCCAGAAGGTAGATTTAAAATTAAATGGCAAACAGTTACAACCAGTACAAAAGTAGTGTTCACTATAGCTCTCTGCATAGAGTGTTGATAAGACATGTACCTGTAACCTGGTTCTCTGAAAAGTACTAAACTTGGGGGGAGAAAATTCAGAGTAAGCAGGTAGGTAAGTTTGATAAACAAGGAGCTCTGAAACTCGAGGAAGGAGCAGCCAGGCAAACCAGCACACAGAGGGCGTTCTCAGGAAATCTAGGTCGGCTCATAGGTAGAATTTGGAATCAGAGGGCCGCTGGAAACAGGTTATATCATTGTTCTTAGCATAGGTGACAGTTACACAAATATAGCCAAGTTTGTGCTCAAATTATTTTAAGGACGTGAACATTCTTTTTAAATCTCTCTTGCAGAGTTATTTTACTACAAGAAATTTTGTATTTCAGTGAATTTCACAGTATTTGCTGGTCTCTTTCCCAACTGTAGGTGTTAGGGATGTTTAACATTAGCACCTCAGGCTCTAATAAAAAATCTGTGAGAACACTGACTATCAGAACACCAGTTTAAAATGTATCTGTACCTTGTTTGTACACATGAATTAATTTAGAGAAATGGTTAACTACATGTCCTTCTTCAGTCATTCGCTGGTTACTAAGTAAACGGACAAGGTGGCAAGAATGACATTGTGTTTGCATTTTTGAGTTATTTTTCTAGGAATCAAGGGAAATATGCTTCAAGGTAGTCAGTTATTTTCATAGTATTAATGAAAAAGAATAATTTTTTTTGCGTGTACTGGTGGGCAGCAATTATAATTACAGTCATTTGTAGTCTTTAATTTGTAAAGTAATTCTAAGCAATTCTTTGAGTACTTATTTCTTTTTTTTTTTTCACGTATATCTTCCAGGAATTGGAATAAGTCACCACCAGAAAGGTTCAGCTCCTGGTTATGGCCTTATGACCCTTAAATAAACAGGCTTTTCCTTCACATATGCAGTTAACATAAAGTAATGACCTAATTTCTTCCACAAGCTAAATGTAAGTGATAAATTGTCTCTTTTCTTTGCAATGCATTCTAATTAGTGAATAAACTCTTTCTATTTGTCCTTTGTCCGATGTCTCCTCTATTAAGCAAGTCAATATGGCATAGTAGTTCTTAGGACTCTGGAGCAAAAATGTTGGACTTCAAATCTTGGTTCCAGATCCTTCTTTCTAGCTATGTGATCCTGAGTGATTTAATTGTCTCCTTGCTTTAGTATTCTCATCTATAAATTGGGAAGAATAACAGTACCTAGTGCATGTATTTTGTGAACATTAAATAAGTAAACACACACACACACTTAGAATAAACTCTGGCACATAGTGAGCACTTTATTATACACACAGGATTAGCTATCATTACTACAGTCCTTATAATTTACTCTATTTTATCCATTCCATTATCACCTCAGTCAAACATTTATCATCTTCCTTTTAAGTTATTCCAACAGCCTCCTCCCTAGAATTCTTCTCTATTCTTCATCCACTTCAAGTTCATACACAGTTGCCAGCTTGACCTTGCTAAAACGCTAAGCTGGTTATACCGTTATAACATATATCAAAATTTTGAGCTAGTTATATCCACAGATTAAAGTTATTCAATTTTCTCCATCTTCCTTAAAAGGAAGTTACAATTATTTTTACATTTCCATCCCTCTGTGAGTTGGCAGCTTCCTGTCACTTAGCCTCATCTATTTCTACTTGCCATCTTGAACTTTATGTTTTAGTTCTATGGAATAATTCATATCTCATGAAATACTCTATTTTTTTCCTAAGAGAATGCATTTTTACATCACCCTTATTCTGCCTTTTATACTGCATTCTTTAACAGTAAAATTCAGCTCATCCTTCAAAAATCAATCGTTCATAAAATGTTCTAACCCTCCCTATCCCCATCTAGGTTTTATGTATTCTGGACCCCCAATAGAAAAGTGTTTTTACTTGTTTAAAGCAATTTTACATTTGGTTGAAGTGGTGTCTTTGTTTCTCAACTAATTTATGAGCTATCTCACAATTATTCTGTATTTCATCTTAAATTTTCAGAATTTACCACATAAAAAGTCATTGATAAATTTTTGTTGTAATAATACATAATGCAATTACTTTAAATATGTACTCTCTTAGAACTTTATACATGTAGAGTATGAGCCAAAGTCATTGGTAAAGGCTTTTTACTTTTTAAACTAGAAGGTACACATTAACCTTAAGGAAGAACAGAATTTAGACTCTGGGGTAGGGGTTTAAGAAGAGTACTTGAAGAAGACTCGAAGGTATGATACACAACCCAACTCTCCTTGTGTGCTTAAAAATATTAAAAAAATAGAAAGGAAAGAAAAACCACAGAAATTCAAAAGTACAGTTACAACCACATGCTACTTGCCTACGTATCATTATATTTGCTTTCTTCTTTTTTCTTATTTTTTAATTGTAAATTGAAAAATTGTGGTTGTATGCATTTCTGGAGTACAAAGTGATATGAATACAATGTGAAATAATTAATTTAATTAACACATTTGTCACTTCAAATACCTATCATTTTTTGTGGTGACAACATTTGCCCATTTCTTTGACCAGATTATTAGACTTTTTTCTTATATAGTTGTTTGAGCTCCTTATATATTCTGTATATTAATCCCTTGTCAGATGAGTAGTTTGCAAACATTTTCTATCATTCTGTGGGTTGTCTCCACACTTTATTGATTGTATCCTTTGCTGTGCAGGTTTTTAACCCAATTTGATTCCATTTGTCAAGTTTTGCTTTGATTGCCTGTGCAGGTGGGGTATTGCTCAAGAACTCTTTGCCCAGACCAGTGTCCAGGAGCATCTCCCCAAAATTTTCTTATAGTTGTTTCATAGTTTGAGGTCTTAGATTTAAGTCTTTAATCTATTTTAATTTGATTTTTGTATATGGCAAGAGATAGTGGTCTAGTTTCATTCTTCTGCATATGGATATCTAGTTAACGAGCCCATTTTTTGAGGAGCCTGTCTTTTCCCCATTGTATGTTCTTAGTATGTTTGTCAAAAATAAGTTCACTGTGTATCTGTGGTTTTGTTTCTGGGTTGCCCTATTCCATTGCTTGGTCTGTGTGTCTGTTTTTATGCCAGTACCTTGCTGTTTTGGTTACTATAGCTGTGTAGTATAATTTGAAGTCAAGTATTGTGATTCCTTGTTCTTTTTCTTTCTTTTTTAACTTTTATTTTAAGTTCAGGGTTACATATGCAGGATATGCAGGTTTGTTACACAAGCAAATGTGTCCAATGGTGGTTTGCTGCACAGATCATCCCTTCATCTAAGTATTCAGCCTAGTGTCCATTCGCTGTTCTTCCTGATGTTCTTGCTTTGGTTAAAATAGCTTTGCACAATCTGGGTCTTTTGTGGTTCCATATAAATTGTAGGATTGCTTTTTCTATTTCTGTGAAGAATGTCCTTGGTATTTTGATAAGGTTTGCATTGAATCATAGATTGCTTCATGTAATAAGGATGTTTTAAATTATTGATTCTTTTAATCAATGAACATGGAATATTTTCCATGTTTGGTGTCCTCTTCAACTCATCTCATCAGTGTTTTTTAGTTGTTATTATAGAGATGTTTCACTTCTTTGGCTAATCCATAGGACTTTAATTTTATGTGTGGTTATTGTAAATGTGATTATTTTTACATTTCTTTTTCACATTGTTTACTGTTAGCATATAGAAATGCTACTGATTTTTTATATTGATTTTGTATCATGCAACTTTACTGAATTTGTTTATCAGTTCTAATAGTTTTCTTATGGAATCCTTAGATATTTCCAAATATAAGATCATATCATCTGTAAACAAGTATAATTTGACTTATTCTTTTCCAATTTGAATGTGTTTTATATCTTTCTTTGTCAGATTCCTCTAGCTAGGACTTCCAGTGGTATGTTGAATAACAGAGGTGACAGTGGGCATCTATGTTGTTTTCCAGATCTTAAAGAAAAGGTTTTCAGTTTTTCCCCATTCAGTATGATACTAGCTGTGGGTCTGTCATATATGACTTTTATTATGCTGAGGTATGTTCCTTCCATCTCTAGTTTTTTGAGGGTTTTTATCATGAAAGTGGTGTTGAATTTCAATAAATGTTTTTTCGGCATCAATTGAAATGATTGTACAGCTTTTATTCTTCATTATATTAATATGATACATGACAATAATTGATTAACATATGCTGAGCCCTCCTTGAAACCAGGGTGTATTAGTCCATTTTCACAATGCTATAAAAATACTATCCGAAACAGGGTAATTTGTAAGAAAAAGGATATTTAATTGACTCACAATTACACATGGCTTGAGAGGCCTCAGGAAACTTGCAATAATGGCAGAAGGAGAAGCAGGCACATTCTTCACAAGGTGACAGGAAAGACAGAGAAAAGTGCAGGAAAACTAATATTTATAAAACCATCAAAACTCAAGAGAATTCATTATCAAAAGAATGGGGAAACAGCCTCCCTAATCCTATCACCTCCTATCAGGTCTCTCCTTCAACAACTGGGGATTACAATTTAAGATGAAATTTGGAAGGGGACAAAAAACCTAACCATATCACCAGCATAAGTTCCACTTGGTCATGATGAATGATCTTTCTAATGTGTTGTTGAATTCGGTTTGCTAGCTATTTTGTTGAGTATTTTTGAATCAATATTCATCAGATATATTAGTGTGTAGTCTTTTTTTTTTTTGAAGTGTCTTTGTCTGGTTTTGGTATCTGGGTAATACTGTCCTCGTAAAATGAGTTTGAAAGTATTTCATACTCCTGCATATATTTTTAATAGTTTAAATAGGATTGATATTGTGATTGTATACTGAGTGTCAACCTGATTGGATTGAAGGATGCAAACTGTTGATCCTGGGTGTGTGTGTGAGGGTGTTGCCAAAGGAAATTAACATTTGAGTCATTGGCCTGGGAAAGACAGACTCACCTTTAATCTGGGTGGGGCCATCTAACCAGCTGCCAGCATGACCAGAATATAAAGCAGATAGAAAAATGTGAGAAGGCTAGACTGGTTTAGCCCCCCACCAGCCTACATATTTTTCCTGTGCTGGATGCTTCCTACCCTTGAACATAGAACTCCAAGTTCTTCAGCTTTGGGACTCTGATTGGCTTTGGCTTTCTTGCTCCTCAGCTTGCAGACAGTCTATTATTGAATCTTGTGATCGTGTAAGTTAATAGCATTTAATAAACTCTCTCTCTCTATATATATATATATAGAGAGAGAGAGAGATTATATATATATAGATTATCTATATATTTAATTTATATATAATATTTATATATATTATATATATACATATATGTGTGTATATATATATGTATGTGTATATATATGTGTGTATGTGTGTGTGTGTGTGTATATATATATATACACATATATATATAATTAGTTCTGTCCCTCTAGATAATCCTGACTACCTGACTAATACAGATTTTTGGTACCATTACCAGGAGTGGTTCTAGAGAAGCAGAATGTTAAAGATGGAGTTCTTTCATTGGTGTTGGGGTTTCTGAAGTTGGCTGCTTAATATGACTAGACCCCAAAATGCTAAGGACTCTACTTCCAATAGTATGAAGAACATTGATAGTTCTTGGTGTGAACTGTTTTGAGAGTTATGTAAAATAAATGCATTTGACACTCCTGATTTACTGCTTATGAGAGGCAAGGAGTTTAGTGAGTCTACACATAATACCTTTGACCATATGTGGAGACCAAGGAACACAACAAAGTTGGGTATTTGCTTCTAAGTTCACTGGACAAAGTGATGAAAGAAATGATGAACTCAGAGATTCTAACTCCTGGCTTCAAGAGAAGATAGTGGGCCTCAAATCTGCTAAGATTGCCCTGAGTGAGAGTCTTATCTCTGTGGAAAAACTGGCACAAGCTTTTATGTGAGTGGCTGAACTTCAACAAAAGGTGCATGTACAGTTTTGCCAGGTGTCTACTGTTAATGTGAGGGCACTGATTGGAAAAGAATGAGACCCTGCAACTTGGAATAGAGATGTGTGGGAGGACCTTGATGAAGCTGGAGACAATGAGCTTGTGAACTCTGATGAAACTTTTTTGCCAGAAGAAACTGCTTCCCCATCCCCAGTAGTGGCAACATCCTCTCCCTGACCCACGCTGCCATTAGGCTTTCTACCTTTGTCTGAGGAGAAAAACCCTGCACTGCCTGAGGCAAGAGTGATGGCCTCCCCTAGGGTAGTTGCCAGACAAGATAATGGTGATTCTCATCAGGATCCCCAAGGCTCCTTTTTGCTTCTAGACCCATAACTAGACTAAAGCCAGGCAGACCCCTAGAGGTGAAGTTTGATGTTTTTTTGTTGATTTTTTGTCTGGAAGATCTGTCCAATGCTGAAAGTGGGATGTTGAAGTCTGCAGCTATTATTGTATTGGGGCCTATCTATTGTATTGTATTGTATTGTATTGTATTGTATTGTATTGTATTGTATATGTATTGGGGCCTATCTTTCTCTTTGCTCTAATAATATTTGCTTTATCTGAGTGTACCAATGCTGGCTGCATAAATATTTAAAACCGTTTTATCCTCTTGCAGAATAGGCTCCCTGTATCATTATATAATGACTTTCTCATTGTCTTATAATTTTTTTCTTGAAATCTATCTTGTCAGATATAAAGATAGTGACTCCTTTTCTTTTTTGGTTTTTGTTGGCATGGAATATCTGTTTCCATCTCTTTTGTATGGCTTTATGGGTTAAGAGTGTTTCTTGTAGGCAACAGATCCAAAGATCTTTTTTAATAATTCAGCGAGCCAATGTCTTTCTATTGGAGAATTTAATTCATTTACAATCAACGTTATTATCAATAAGTAAAGGGTTACTTTTGCCATTTTGTTATGGAATTTCTGGTTGTTTAACAATCTCTTCTCTCTTTCTAGTCTTCCTCTGGTGAATGTGATTTTCTCTGGGTGATATGATTAAGTTATTGCTTGTTTTGTGTGTATCTGTTGTACGTTTTTGGTTTGAGGTTACCATGAGGATTGCAAATACTATTTTATAACCCATTTTTATTACCTATCAATAAACACAGTTTATTTACATAAATAGACTGGCAAACACCAGCAAAAAGGAAACTAATGAAAACTCTATGCCTTAACTTTGCCACCCCACTTTTTAACTTTTTATTGTTTCTCTTTATATCTTTTCATACCAACTATGTCTTGGAAAGTTGTTGTAGTTATTTTGATTGGTTTATCCTTTAGTCTTTCTACTTAAGATAAGAATAATTTGCACAACACAGTTGCAGTGTTATAATATTCTGTGTTTTTTGTGTACGTACTATTACCAGTGAATTTTGTACCCTTTGGGTGATTATTTATTGCTCATTAATATCCTTTTCTTTCTTATCAAATTACTACCTTTAGCATTTCCTGTAGGACAGGTATGATACTGATAAAATCCCTCAGATTTTTGTTTGGGAATATCCTTGTTTCTTCTTCATGTTCGAAGCATTTTTTTTGCCAGATATAATATTCTAGGCTATTTTTTCTCTTTTTTTTTTAAACATGTCATGCCACTCTGAACTGACCTGTAAGATTTCCACTGAACACTTTACTGCCAGACATATTGGAGCCCCATTGTATAGTATTTGTTTCTTTTCTCTTACTCCTTTTAGAGTCACTTTAAAAAAATCCTTACCTGCTAGGATTTTGATTATTAAATGTCTAGTCTTCTTTGTGTTAAATCTGCTTCTTATTCCATAACCTGTTTGTACTTGGATAATATATTTTTTTTAGGTTTGGAAGTTCTCTGTTGTTATCCCTTTGAATACACTTTCTACCTCTACCTCTTTCTCTACTCCCTCTTTAAAGCCAATAACTCTTAGATTTGCCCCATTGAGGCTATTTTCTAGATCCTGTATACATGCTTGTTTCTTACTCTTTTTCTTCCCCCTCCTGGCTGTATTTTCAAATAGCCTGTCTTTAAGCTCACTAATTCTTTATTCTGCTTGATCAATTCTGCCATTAAAGAACTCTGATGCATTTTTCAGTATGCCAATTGCATTTTTCAGCTCTAGAATTTCTTCTTGATTCTTTTTCATTATTTTAATCTCTATGTTAAATTTATGATACAATCCTGAAGTTCTTCTCTGTGTTATTTTGATTTTGGGTGGATTCCCTAAACATAGCTATTTTGAATTCTCTTCTCTGTTTGAATAGCTATTTTGAATATCTCTGTTTCTCTAGGATTGCTTCCTTGTGGCTTATTTAGTTCATTTGGTGAGGTCATGTTTTCCTGGATGTTGATGCTGGTAGATATTCTTTGGTGTCTGGACATTAATGAGTTTGCTATTTATTGTAGTCTTCACTGTCTGAGCTTATTTATACCCATTCTTATTGGGAAGGCTTTTCAACTATTTGAAAGGACTTAGATGTTGTGATCTAAGCTGCATCTGCTTTAATGGGCACCTCAAGTGCAGTAATGCTGTGATTTTTGTAGACCTGTAGAAGTACCACCTTGATGGTCTTCTACCAGATCTCAGATAATTACCTGGATTATTGGGTAGAGATTCTTGTTCTCTCAGATAATTATCTGGATTATTGGGTAGAGATTCTTGTTCTCCTCCCTTACATCCCCTCAAACATACAGAGTCTCTCTCTCTCTCTCTCTCTCTCTCTCATCACCTAAATCTGGTAGTAGAGTGACACTAGCACCCCTGTAGCTACTACTGCTGTGACTGAGCTAGGTCAGATTTGAAGCCAGCACAGCACTGGGACTTCCACAAGGCCTTCTATACCTGCTCTCTGGCTACTGTCTATGTTTGATGAAGGCTGTGGGACTCTACAATCAGCAGGTGTCAGAGCCAGCCAGGCCTGTGACCTTGCTTTCAGAACAGCAAGGTCGTAAATGCCCTTGGTGGGCCCAGAAGTGCCCTCTGGAAGTCAGGGACTAGAGTCAAAAACCTTAAAAGTCTACCTGATGTTCTGTGTATTGGGGTTGAGCTGGAGGTCAAACCACAAGATTCTGTCTTTTTCACTCTTCCCTCCCGTTTCCAAAGGCAGAGGAGACTCACCCGATAGCCATCACCACCACAGGTCATAGAAAATACTTCCAGACTACCACCAATGTTTGCTTAAGGCTCAAAGTCTCTTAAGTTAGCTTGTCCTGAATGCTGCTTGCCCCAGGACCCACCCTTCAGGGCAGTGGGCTCCCCTATGCCCAGGGCATGCCAAGAAATGCTGTCTAAGAGTCATGTCCTAGAATTGCGGATCCCAAGAGCCTGCTTGGTGCTCTACACGCTGTGGCTGTGATGGTACCTAAGGTGCAAGACAAAGATTCCTTTTCTTTTTTTTCTGCTTCTCTCAAGCGGAAGGGATTTTGCCCCATAGCCATTGAAGCTGGTAATGTGCCGAGTCTAACCTGAAGCTAGAAAGTCTCAGAGGCTCACCCAATACCCTCAATGTAGTACCTGGGTATTGTTGTCATTATTCAGGGTCCAGGGGCTCTTCAGTTACCAAATGATGGATGCTGCCAGGACTGGGTCCTTTCCTTTAAGGCAGTGGGTTTCCTTCTGGCCCAGGGTGTGCCTACAAATTTCATCTGACAGATAGACCCTGGAACAGGGGCCTCCTATCTGATCGGTGCCCTATCCTGCTGTGGCTGAGCTGGTATCCAAGATGCAAGAAAAATTCCTTCCCGCTCTTCCCTGTCCTCCTGTCAAGTGGAAGATAGGGGTCTCTTTGAGAGCCACGAGTGGTGCAGCCTGAGGTTAGAGGAGGGTGGTGCCAGCACCCCCTTGGCTGCCCAGGTGGTGTCTCAATATTTCACATCTCCACCTCCAGTGTACTGTCTCTAGAACTTGTCTAAGAGTTGCAGGTTTTATGGCCTAGACTGCCTTTCAAGTTTACTTGGAGACTCAAAATGCTGTAGCCCTTGGTGGCAAGGTTTGGAGGCACTCAAGTTTGGACCGCTGACACTGGTGATTCCCCTCTGGCTAAGGATGGTTTTTAATGCTCCCTCTATGGGCTCTAATAGGATAGCAGTTCGATGCCTCACAGTTGCTGTGTTCTCCCTCCCCTAGAGTCCAGATAGACTCTCTGTACTGTGCTGCTGTTGCTGCTGGGGGATGGGAGGGGGATGCATCAGTGATTCAAGACTGTTTTTTAACAATTTTTTCAGTGCCTCTTTCAGTTAAAATCACCTATGATGAGTGCTCACCTAATTTTTGATTCTTAGGAAGCTGTTTTATTTTCTCTGTAGATAGTTGTTCACTTTGTGTCCTTGCATGGGAAACATTGGGTGGAGCTTTCTATTCTGCCATTTTGCTCTGCCTCCCAACAAAGGAAATTTTAAAATGTAACTGTTATTTTTTAATTTTTGAATGGCTTATTCTGTAGTGGAGATTTAGGACATTGTTGCTGCTTATCAGGTTGACTATCTCTCACAAAATGATCTTCTGAGAATGTTAAGGCATGAGAAAGGCATCAAAAATTACAAATACATATACCTGTAAAAATTATGAGATCTGTATTTCTTAGCTCAAAAATTCAGCTTAGAAAACTTACTTTTAAAGTTTTTGAGAAGCAGTGAAAATTGTTGGTAGAATTTTCAAATTTATTGAGAAAAGATTGTCTGTGTTTAACTCCTTAATATACTCCAACATTTCGACACCAACATATAGGAAAATGAAGATATATATATTTTTTAATTAGAGAGTTTTACATAAATTTAGTATCAGGAGTGTCTGAAACTATCTACAATATGACATAAGAAAGATTGTCCATTAACCTACTCAACTGAAATTATCAACTTGAAATATTCCAATGATAGAGTTACTTTGGGCTTTTTCAAAAACACAGGGAAAAAAGGAGCATCCAAAACAAAATATCACTAACTGAAAATGTACTGAAATGGCTAGAAGAAATGCATACAAACATCCTCCTCAGATTTTTATACTTCTGTTTTAATGAGAAGAATCACCTTTGTATCAATAGTTAATTTCTTCACAGGTGTCTGAATCACAGTCACTTTTGCCTTCTGAGTAATTTTTTTTTTTAATTTTACTTTAAGTTCTGAGATACATGTGCAGAATGTGCAGGTTTGTTACATAGGTACACATGTGCCATGGTGGTTTGCTGCACCTATCAACCTGTCATCTAGGTTTAAAGCCCCACATGCATTAGGCATTTGTTCAAATGCTCTCCCTCCCCTTGCCACCCCCCACAATCAGGCCTCAGTGTGTGATGTTCCTCTCTTGTGTCCACATGTTCTCATTGTTCAAATCCCACTTATGAGTGAGAATATTCAGTGTTTGTTTTTCTGTTCCTGTGTTTGCTTGCTGAGAATTATGATTTCCAGCTTCACCCATGTCCTCATTCTTTTTTATGGCTGCATAGTATTCCATGGTGTATATGTGCCACATTTTCTTTATCCAGTCTATCATTCATCGGCATTTGGGTTGGTTCCAAGTCTTTCCTATTGTAAATAGTGCTGCAATAAACATATGTGTACATGTGTCTTTATAATAGAATGATATATAATCCTTTGGATATATACCCAGTAATGGGATTCCTGGGTCAAATGATATTTCTGGTTCTAGATCCCTGAAGAATCACCACACTATCTTCCACAATGGTTGAACTAATTTACACTCCCATCAACAGTGTACAAGTCTTCCTCTTTCTCTACATCTTCTCCATTATCTGTTGTTTCCTGACTTTTTAATAATCTCCATTCTAACAGGTGTGAAATGGTATCTCATTGTGGTTTTGGTTTGCATTTCTCTATTGATCATTAATAATGAGCTTGTGTTCGTAGGTTCGTTGGCCACATAAATGTCTTCTTTTGAGAAGTGTCTGTTCATATCCTTCACCCACTTTTTGATGAGGTTGTTTGTTTTTTATTATAAATTTTTGTAAGTTCCTTGTAGATTCTCGATATTAGACCATTGTCAGATGGGTAGATTGTAAAAATTTTCTCTGATTCTATTGGGTACCTGTTCACGCTAATGACAGTTTCTTTTGCTGTGCAGAAGACCTTTAGTTTCATTAGAGGCCATTTGTCAATTTTGGCTTTTATTGCAATTGCTTTTGGCATTTTAGTCATGAAATATTTGCCCATGCCTATGTCCTGAATGGTATTGCCTAAGTTTTCTTCTAGCGTTTTTATGGTTCTGGGTTTTACATTTAAGTCTTTAATCAATCTTGAGTTAATTTTTACATAAGATGTAATGAAGGCATCCAATTTCAGTTTTCTGCATATGGATAGCCAGTTTTCCCAGCACCATTTACTGAATAGGAGATTCTTTCATCTCCTGACTTGAAATGTATTAGAGAGCTTTCTTTACCCTCATAATGAAAATCAAGATTGTTCATATCCTTATCTGAAGACACATTACTAAACTAACTTTGTTACTGCACTTTGGCATATTCCTGCTACACTCTTCTCTCTTTTACCTGGATAAATCAGCTTTTATATCTGATTTTATATCTGACACTGTCTTACGTAAATCTTCTCTAACCTCACAACTCACAAGCTATTTAACATCCATGCTCAAAATAAGGTATACAGGCCACTGGATTTTTACATTCTTGCACCCATCACAGTTGCAATTCGACTATTATTTTTGTAATGATTGGCTAAGTATCTACAATTTCCGATACATGTTAAACACAAATAGAACAAAAATTAAATTTTTTTTCATTATTTATATTTCTGTGCTTGGAATTCTGTCCTGATTATATGAAAAAGGAGTTCTATAAGTAATAATTAAGACAATAATTGTTTCACATTTGCAGCTATCTATAACTGAATCAGATTCAGTGCAGTGATAAAACATGCACAAATTGATCACAATGTGGTTAACATATTGATCAAAACAATGATCAATTTCAATATTTAAATAAACGCAAGGGTAATAATTTGATAAATTACATAATTTATTACTGGAAAATTCCTGATATTATACAAAGTGTGAATTGATTATTCTTTTACCAAGTCTAATTGAATTTTGTAAAAATTACTGACTAAAATTTCAAATCAGTATTTGATTTAAATACTTGATACTGGGTGTCATTTTCACTCTAACATTCAAGTATTTAATATACTGGTCACTTATTTGCTCTAATTGTGTTGGTATAAATATTATTTCATAGTCAAAAAGGTGGGCCCATCATGAAATCCGGTAAATATTACAAATGTATTCATTATTTTACAACTTATCTCTTGTATAAATAGTGACATTCTTAACTGTAGATGTGAACTTGCTGTTGATGACATGAAAGACATTTTAGAAGCAACAGTTTTGTCTACCTATTGTTTTGCCTCTACAATAAGTCTTCTGCATAACAATGGTTATAGTCTACATAGCTGTATCCTTAAATTCTTTTTTTTATCCATAGTGAGAAAAATGTAATTAAGTAAAGGTTAATCTGTTCAAATTTTGTGGAATGGGAATATACTCATAATAAACAAAGTATCCAAATACCTTACAGGAAGATGATCATGAAAGTTAACCTTTAAAATAAGATTTAACTGTGTTTTTCAATTAAAATTTAAATATTTTGTCATCATACTTCATTTTTGAAATTATTAATGCCTTAATACATACTGTAGCAACTAATACATGTTGTTTTAATTGACATTTTATATTGATCCTAAGAATTTAATAACACTACAATTCTGGTCTATTTGGCTCAATTTTTATCTGTATATGAATATATAACCCAGGGATAACTACAGAAAACTATAAATTAAATTTTGCTTATATTTCCCTAAATAGAAATCTAATTAATTTAGAAATTTAGCATATTTCTGTCAAAAAATATAATTATCAATATCAGTCACTTAATATTGTTTGGTTCTGTGTCCCCACTAAAATCTCATCTGGAATTGTAATTCCTATGTGTCAAGGGAGGGACCTCGTGGAAGATGATGGGGTCATGTGGGTGGTATTTCTCACGTTGTTCTACTGAGAGTGAGAGAGTTCTCACAAAATCTGATGGTTTAAAAACAGAAGTTCCCACTGTGTTCTCTCTCTCTCCTGCCACTATGTGAAGAATGTCCTTGCTTCCCCTTTATCTTCTGCCATTATTGTAAGTTTTCTGAGGCCTCTCCAGTCATGGGAAACTGTGAGTCAATTAAACTTCTTTTGTGTATAAATTACTCAACATTGGGTAACATCTTTATAGCAATGTAAAAACAGGGTAATACAGGAAAAATTGGTACCAAGAGTGGGGCACTGCTATAAAAGTAACTTGAGAATGTGGAAGTGACTTTGCAATTGGGTAACAGGTAGAGTTTGGAACATTTTGGAGGGCTCAGAAGAAGACAGGAAGATGTGAAAGTATTTGAAACTTCCTAGACACTTGTTGAATGGTTTTGACCGTAATGCTGATAGTGATATGGAAAATGAAGTCCAGACTGAGGTGGTCTCAGATGGAGACAAGAAACTAATTGGGAACTGGATAAAAAGCCACTCTGACTATGCTTTAGTAAAGTGACTGATGGGATTTTGCCAATGCTCTAAAGGATCTATGTAACTTTTTACTTGAGAGAGATGATTTAGGGTATCTGGAGGAAGAAATTTCTAAGCAGCAAAACATTAAAGATGTAGCCTGGCTATTTCTAAAAATGTATGCTCATATTGTGAACAAAGAGATGGTCTGAAATTGGATATTATATATAAAAAGAAAGTAAAGCATAAAACTTTGGAAATTTGCAGCCTGACAATGTGGTAGTAAAGAAAAACCAATTTTCTGGGGAGGAGTTCAAGCTGGCTGCAGAAATTTTCAAAAGCTGTGAGTAACCGAATGTTAATAGCCAAGACAATGGGGGAAAATGTCTCCAGGGCATGTCAGGCACCCTTACAACAGCACCCACACCCACCATCACAGGCCTAGAGGCCTAGGAGAAAAAAATGGTTTTTGGGCTGGGCCCAGGGCCCCATTGAACTGTTCAGTCTTGTGACATTGTGGCCTTCACCCCAACCACTCCAGCTCCAGCTGTTGCTAAAAAAGGAAAAGGTACAGCTTGGGCCATTGATTTTATAGGGTGAAAGCCTGAAGCCTTGGTGGCTTTCACATGGTGCTGGGCCTGTGGGTGTGCAGAATACAAGAGTTGCACTTTGGGAGCCTCTGACTAGATTTCAGAGAATGTATGAAAATACCTGAAAGTCCAGGCAGAAGTCAGCTGCAGGAGTGGAGCCCTCACAGAGAACCTTGACTAGGGGAATTCAGAGAGAAAATGTGGGATTAGAGCCCCCACACAGAGTTCTTACTAGGGCACTGCCTAGTGGAGCTGTGAGAAGAGGACACCATCCTCCAGACCCAGAAAGTTAGATCAACTGACAGCTTGCACCATGCACCTGAAAAAGCTGCAGACCCTCAATGCCTGCCCATGAAAACAGCCACAGGAACTGTACTGTGCAGAGCTACAGGGCTGAAGCTGCCCAGGCTGTAGGAGCCCACCCCTTCCATCAGCACTTCCTGGATGTGAGACACAGAGTCAAGGGATACTTTGGAGCTTTAAGATTTAATGACTGCCCAGCCTGGTTTTTGACTTTCATGGAGCCTATGGCACCTCTGTTTAGGCCAATGTTTCCAATTTGGAATGGAAACATTTACCCAATGCCTGTACCCCCATTTTATGTTGAAAGTAAAACACTTGATTTGTTTTTACAGGTTCATAGTCAGAATGGACTTGCCTTGTCTCAGATGAGACTTTGTACTTGGACTTTTGAGTTAATTCTAGGATAAGTTAAGACTTTGGTGGACTGTTGGGAAGGCATGATTGATTTTAAAATGTGAAAAGGACATGAGATGTTGGAGGCACCAGGAGCAGAATGATATGGTATGGCTCTGTGTCCTCACCAAAATCTCATCTGGAATTGTAATCCCCATGTGTCAAGGAAAAGACTTGGTGGGACATGTTGGGATCATGAAGGTTGTTCCCCCATGCTATGCTCATGATAGTGAGGGTGTTCTCATGAGATCTGATGGCTTAAAATAGGCAGTTTCCCCTGCACACACTCTCTTTCCTGCCACTATGTGAAGAAAGTTCTTGCATCCCCTTTGCCTTCTGCCATGATTGTAAGTTCCCTAAGACCTCTTCAGCCATGCAGAACTGTGAGTCAATTAAACATTTTTTGTTTATAAATTACTAATCTCAAGTAGTATCTTTATAGCAATGTGACAACAGACTAATACAGTTAACAAATGAACTTTCTTCAAGATATAGCCAGAATCTGACCATTACTAACTACATCCCAAACTATCATTTTAGTCCAAGCCTGTATCATTTCTCATGTGAGTTATTACAATAGCCGCTTAATTGATCTCAAAATTCTAAACTTTACTTCCTGCAAGCTAGTGTCTAATATTAACTGGATCAAAAAACAATCTTTAAAATCAGCTGAAGTCCTCCAAGACCTATATTTTTATTTTTTTCTAGTCTAAGTTTCTACTATCTGTCGTTCTTTGCTCACTCATTTTCATTCATTGTTTTTCTTTGATTCCCCTTAACATGCTTCTGACTTAGTATTTTTGCTGTTTCCTTTTTCTGGTACTCCCTTCCCCCAACCCATATAATCTGTAAAAACTGTGCTTCTCCTGTAGGTCTCTGCTCAAACATTACCTTCCTGGTCATGTCATCCCATATAAAATTACATTCTCCCCCATCTGAGAATCAAGGAGAAAGAAATCCTGCTTTCATTATTTTCCTCTGCATCAATTAAACCCTGATGTCATACACACATACATACCAAGGCATACATTTGCTTGCTAGTCTCTGCCAACATAATTTTAATTTTCAAATGAGCAGAATTTTTTTCTTAACTGCTATATATTCAGCACCTAGAGCAGTGCCTGACACATTGTATGTACAAAATAAAATTTACCAGTGAATACAGAAATAAATGAATGTAAAGCAGTCTTTGGATCTAGTTAATTAGGGTTGAATTGATTGGTTTACAGTATAAGAACATGGCAGCAGCAGAAAAAGCCCAAAATATAACACTTGTTAAAACATGAAATGTGGATAATATTTAATCAAAGTGTAATTATTTCCAGTTAAATGAGGAAAATAAGTAGGCATTCTTACCTACCTAATAAAACACACATGTACATGTGCATAAAATTATGTAGATAAAATAAAGACATAAAAAAGAAATTATTAATATTTAATAAATTCAGTCACCACAGTTAAGTATTATAGACAATGCAATCATGAAGGGAATTCTAGTGAAACACCTGACTAGATGACATTTGTTAACTTTAATGATCAAATGTTTGTATAAACAAGTGTTCAAATACATAAGTAAATGGCAGCTTATTGAAATGAGAAATACAAATTAGTAACATGGACTGACTAAATTTAGTATGATAACAAATGAAGTGAGAAAAGATAAAATACTAGGTGAATAAATAAATACTTTGTCTAAACAGTTGGTGTTCTAAAAATCTATTGTAATTTAGTCTTATTTTTTATTATGTTTTATATCCAAAAACATAAATTCTAACATAAAAGTTGGAGTTATCTAATAGAGTAATTTCCAGTGTTATTCCATGGGTGAAGTCTAGACTGGTGATATGAAAATCGCCTGAGGAACTTAGTGAAAATATATATTAGCATGTTCCACTCCTAGAGGTTCTAATTAACAGGTCTGAAGAAAAGTCAAGACTTTAAAAAATGATCCTAAAGCTCCCAAAGGGGTTTAGAAAACTCTGCTATCCAGTTTTGAGAACCAATAACATTTTTCAGAGATCATAAAGTGGCTGTCAGTGGCCTGATTTGAACAAATAAACATAATTTTTTTGGCCTACAGAGGGTTATCTCGTGATTTCAATTTATATATAAATAGTCACATTTATAGCTTCCTGTGAAAATAAATCTAGCAACAGAATTTGCATTGTTCTGTTACGGTAATGTACTAGAACTGTTAGTAACCTCCTCCTTCATATAAGATATTTATTCACTCATTCATTTATTCAGACTAATAGTTATTGATGGCCTATTCCACATTATATTATTCTAGTTGCTTAGAAAATTAAAGTAAGCAAAGTAGATAAAATTATCTGAAGTACTAGAACTCAAATTCTAGTGGGAAAAACAGAATGTAGGTATGTTCCGTTTTTCACATTGTCCCCATCAGTCACCATAAACTTCAGCATGTTGGTCAATGTGTTGCTGTCATTGATCAATATACTTGCATGTTTATATTTTTACAAAGTGTGAAACTTTCTTCCATTTTTATTTTCATATTAGTTAAAGCAGATGTAATTTCTACAATAAAGAAACAACAAAATATTCAGCTCTTAACCCACAATATTTTGATTTCTATTTTATGTTACACTTCAATGTGTGTGTTCTTCCAAATTGTGATTTGGGAATTCATCTTCCTCTTATCTTGTGACATTTAGATCCCCTGGGACTCAGAGATCATCTTTGATCAGTTAGTGGAATGGAAAAGAAAGGGTGTAAGTGGTACGGTTCTCTCATAATTTTGTAACTATGTCATTCCATATTCTGGAAGTGAGGCACACCATTTTTCCTCACATTCCTTAGGTAATAATAAATGTCATGTTGCGCCTACATGCAAGGGGCCTGGGAAACGAGGTCCTGGCCTGGGATGCTCCTTTAACTCTACAGGATGGAAAAGAGAACACGAATGTTTGCTGGACAGATAACTTGTGTTTTCCAAACTTGAAAGTTTAAAAAATGAGATATACACCTAGAAGCCTGCATAATTCAAGAAAACAACAGAAAACATTTTTTGTCTCTCTTTTATCTTCGGTTCAATGCAAATAAACAAGTTTTAGTTGGAAAGTTTCTATGTCCCTGATGTCATTCATTTATACTATACTCTTGTCACTCATTTGGCAATTGATTTTTGACTTCTGATTTAGGCCAAACTATTACTTTGGAAATAAAAAATAATCAGATAAGGAAATAGAGGTTTTCCTAAAGTCAGAAAATAAATTTACAGTAAGGCTAGGAATGAAATGAGTCTAACTTGAGTCTTAATTCGTTTACAATTTTGTTCCTCTGTATTATGATATAACTGCAAAAAATATGTAGAAAAGTATGTGTATGTGTACACATATATTATTTTTCTATTTTTGTGTTAACAGATGTTTATTTTTATCTTCACAGTATTTCCATTTCTTCTGGCAAGACCACTATCTTTGGAAACACCACCTCCTACTTTTCATCATTGTTTTGAAGCAGCCTATTGGTATACCCTGCTATTGTAGGCACATGAGTGAACATGTGGTACAAGTCTATTAAATCAAAATACATATCCATAGCAAAGATTTGCCCATGAATTTGCATGTGATTAAAAATGGACCCATCACAGTTTTTTCCTTGAGAACAGAATGAAACAGCAGAAGTGTGTCCAGAATTGGTGGGTTCTTGGTCTCGCTGACTTCAAGAATGAAGCCGCGAACCCTGGTGATGAGTGTTCCAGTTCTTAAAGATGGTGTGTCCAGAGTTTGTTCCTTCCGATGTTCAGATGTGTAGGGAGTTTCTTCCTTCTGGTAGATTCGTGGTCTCGCTGACTTCAGGAGTGGAGCTGCAGACCTTCGCGGTGAGTGTTACAGCTCTTAAAGGTTGTGCTTCTCGAGTTGTTCGCTCCTTCTGGTGGGTTCATGGTCTTGCTGGCCTCAGGAGTGAAGCTGCAGACCTTCACGGTGAGTGTGTTATGGCTCATAAAGGCAGCACGGACCCAAAGACTGAGCAGCAGCAGCAAGATTTATTGCAAAGTGCGAAAGAACAAAGCCAGGAACCCTAAGTGGGTCGCCGCTGCTGGCTGGAGTGTCCTGCTTTTATTCCCTTATCTGGCCCCCACCCACATCCTGCTGATGGGCCCATCTTACAGAGAGCCGCTTGGTCTGTTTTACAGAGAGCTAATTGGTCCGTTTTGACAGAGTGCTGATTGGTGCGTTTACAAACCTTTAGCTAGACAGAAAAATTCTCCAAGTCCCCACCCAACCTAGAAGCCCAGCCGGCTTCACCTCTCAATGACACTTGCTGCAGGACTTTGTGGCACCTAGCCCGGGCACTCGCACTCGGGCAGCCCAGAGGGAGCTCATCCCCCCATCAAGCCCAGCAGGGGCAGGCCGGCCGCACAGAGTGCGCGACCCGCAGGGCCCGCAAAGCCCGCGCCCACCTGGAATCCGCGCTGGCGGGCGAGCGCCCTGCGCAGCCCCGGCTCCCGCTGGGGCCTCTCCCTCCACACCTCCCTGTGAGCAGGGGTAGCCAACTCCTGCTTCTGCGAGCCCCAGAGAGGGGTCCCCACAGCGCAGTGGCTGGCTGAAGGGCTCCTCCAGCGCGGCCAGAGCGGACGCCGAGGCCGAGGAGTCGCCGAGAGCGAGCCTTGTCACCTCTCAGAAGGATTTTCCATCCCTTCTACCTTGCCTTCCTCTTGGTAATGGTAAAACATTTTTTTGCGATAACTCTATCTCATTTTCTACAAAGTTTGGGAAGAAATCTCTCCTCTCCAAATTTGTCAGGGACTGGTGATATCTTTTGTCTGAGATATGCATATCCTCTGAAAGCGTAGAGCTGGGACAATAGAAGTGGCCTGAAAGAAAAAGCAACCTGAGAAACGTTGTATGCATGTGGGTTAAGGTATATTTCTGTGATTAATGTGAAAACTTTGAGAAAGTTTACTGAAAGCTGAATGGTCATTCCTGTTGGTTACTGGGATATAAGTTATCTCTCAATAACTGCCCACAATCTCAGCCCAAGATGGCAGCTTGCTGAAGTGGAAACTCCAGAAGCTGGAGTGTGTGGAGTGGACCATATAGAAATAGGAAAAGAAAATTAAGCCAGATACAAAATTCCTAAGTTAGAACATTTGACAGACACTCAAAGCAATTAAGAAGTGTATACCCTCACACTTGAGTCAGAATTCAAATTTTTGTCACGTGGAGGAAAATGATAACATGTATGGATTAAACAAAAAGCAGCAAGAAACAACAAAAGGAGGACAGCAAGAACAAACACGACAAGTATATGACGTTGTTCACTAACAAGAACTTAAGATAAAGTGAAGAGCAGAAAGCTAATCACTATGGTAATACTAGAAAAAAAGGGGGTATTTTCTCTTGCTGTCATCTGTGCCCCAATGCTTGGGAAGATGCTTGTGGGCTAAAGACCGCCGGATCCTCAGCATCTTCCTTCAGCCTACTGGAGCTGCAATTGCAACTATATGGCTAATATTATTGTCATGTAGGAGAGTTTAGGCTTCAATTGGAGTTTCTCATTTCGAAATATATGGAACAGGGTTTTACTCAGTAATAAACTATTTGTGAAGACACTACATTGAGTATTAAACCAACCTATCCACCATACCCTTTTACTTTTGTTTTTAGAGCAAGACTGTTTTTTTTAGGAGATACATCTTGTTTTTATAATACCAGTTGCATTTGAATTTATTGTTATATTTCATGAAAAATTAACACATCAACATTCTACTTTCTAGAACTTCTTAGTTATTTGACCATCTCTTCTGAGACTTTTTGGGAGTCTAGTGACTCATTACCTTTCTGGAACAGTGAGCTTTGAAGGAGAGAGAAGGAATGTCTAACATGAGAAAGGGACTGTGTTCAATAAAAGACTGTTACTGTTATTTCTGATGTATGTATAGTACTGTTAAGTCTGGCCTATTTTTCTAACTTTTTATATCACTTATGGTGATTTTCTCTAAGTGTTAATTTAGATTAAATTAAAATTAAAAATTCCAGTTGTTCCTTTGAGGGTTATGAATCAATCAGTGGGATCTGCAAATATCTGAGACCTAATTGTAACAAAAGGGCCACAGCTGGTTATTTGTCTACCAAATTTATTTCTGTCCTTTGACTAAATTAGACTACATTTTTAGTCATCATTGTATTTAGGTATGACTATGTGACTGAATTCTAGACTGTTGAATGTGGATGAAAATGACACATGACATTTGTACGTTTGGGGCACAAAAAGCCTCAAGCATAATTCTCTGTTTTGTAAATATCCTATTTGCTGGGAAGATTTGGCATGCAACAGAGGATTGGAGGAACCTAGAAGAAGTTAGAGCCACAATACAGAGAAGCATGAGCTGCTATATCACTTATGGATGGCTGCCTGCAAAACACCGACACTGAGAAATGTAGTATGTAAAGCCACAGAGATTGCTTGTTTGTCTCAGTCCTTCTACTCTTACAAAAGTGGTTCATATTTTTCCTCCCAGTACTCCTGGGGCCCATAAGAATCACAATATTGTCTAGGCATTTTATTTTAATGCTTAGGCACAGTCAATGGCATGTGAGAATTGTTTACAAATTTATGACCTGCAGGATATTGGTTTCCTATGAGCCCACTGAACACCACAAGGGGGCAGAGTTGCCTAAGCCCATCAATCAGCTAAACAAAATTTGCAACTATGACCCATTCAAGATTAGGCTTCTCTCTGGTGATGTGAACTCTTGTTTCTTTATTTCAGATATGTAGCAGCTTGGTGTAAAATGTTTGATATAGGGATATATTCATTGATGTACTTGCTTCTATTTGTTATTCAAAATTTAGCAACCAAAAAAATTCAGATAGCAAGTATACCTTATTACTACTGGAATCTATATTTCTATTTCTCATTATATAGATATGCATGTATAATTTTATATACTTATGTAGATATATAGAAAATATATATCTGCATAAGTATAAACAAAGATATAAATATGCATATGCTGTTTATTTTTACAAAGTCAATGACTGTAGGTAAAAACGGCACTGTTAAGTAATTTAAACTTCCCCAACTTCTGAATATATTGTTTTCAAAAAAGTTTTAAATTACGTATGTTCACATATGTATGTATATTAAAGATTTACAAAGTCCAGGACTTCCCTTAGCTTTGAGAGACACTTTTTTAAGTGTGCTAATTTGAATTAGAATTTGTACAAAGCTACTACTCAATGTATTTGTATCTGCACAAGCATCTGACCCAAGTCACCAGTAATTTGAATTGCAGATCAGTGACTGAAATTGCAGTACTCCAACATTATGTAACACAAGTTCTGACCCATCTAGACCTAGTTAAGTATTAAAAATTTTGTATGACAAGGTGATAGCAACCACAAAACTGATCATTATAGAGAGGCAAATGTAGAAGTGGGGAGTAGAAAAGAAGACAGGAGCAAGAAAAGAGAAGAGGGAAGAAATGGGGAAAAGGAGAGAAAGGAAGGAGAAGAGGGGAAATATATAAAAAGAAGAGGCAGAAGAAGTAGGAGGAGGCTGAGAAGGAGCAGGAGAAAAAGAGGAAGAGAAGGAGGAGAAAGAAGAGGCTAAAATAAAAAAGAAAAAGGAGGAAAAGAAGAAGCTAATGGCAGTGGCAGCACAGGAGAAGTAGGAGGAGGTGAAAAAGGAAGGAGAAATTTTCACCCAAAGGCAAGATAGAATACATGGTTTTCTAAGCAGTGCTTAGATACAGCATAAGTAAAGAGAAGCATGTGGGGAAATAATATATCAAAATATTAACAAGCATGTTTTATTTTTAACTTCCTTTTATGTATTCCTTTATTAATTAAAATGTTTTTGCTTATGCAGTATTTGCATCATTAACATAGAAATACAGAGCAAAAGAAATGTCAGTATTACACTTTTATCTATAAAAAATAACTTTTTCGGACTGGGGAGATAGATATACAGAAAGAGATATCTCACTATATATATTTCATTATGTATATACCCTATAAGCAAAATTTTATACATGTAAACTATATATAGATAAATATACATACATAAATAAAATTTTAATTCATAATCCTCACACTGTTAAAATAACATGTGTTAACAGATAGTACATTTTTAGAGGCTTACTATTAAAAGAGCATTGAGTATGCTTTTCAGACAAAATTGGAAGAATTTAGAATTCTGTATATTTCATTCTTTGTCAACATGTTACATTTTTGTAAGGCAGAGTGATTTGCAAACATTAAGAAAAATTGCCTAAAAAAAGCCTTAAATAATTTTAGTTTTTATTTTTTTCTTCTTTTGTTATAGCATTTTTGGTGTAGGGGTAATAATTCCACTTCTCTTCCATTTTTCTGCTCACTGACTTCTTACAGTGGGTCAGATATCAATGGTATAATAAAAGCTTGACTGAAAAATCTAAAATAAGGGCAACTTTGAATCAATTTGGCACTAAACATGGTGGGTACTATAAATGGCTAAGTGGGAGTTGGGAGAATACACGATCCAAGAAGACATCACAAACCCTCCTTTAGCCCTCTGTTCTAGGTGTGTATCATAAAAAGAGTTTCTAGGAACACTACAGTCTTGAATCATATTGTAATTTGTT
Source organism: Hylobates moloch (assembly GCF_009828535.3). Classification (NCBI taxonomy): domain Eukaryota; kingdom Metazoa; phylum Chordata; class Mammalia; order Primates; family Hylobatidae; genus Hylobates; species Hylobates moloch. The sequence goes on from NW_026652280.1 coordinate 121,567,859, forward strand.
ACAACAAACTTTAATTTTTTCCATTGTTCTTTTTTTCAGGAAATTAGTAAACCTTTCTAAATTACTTATATACCTATGTTTTTTTCTGTTGTTTCTATCTTTTGACAAAAACAAAAATTGTGAAAGAGTTAGACATGGCAAAACATCATCAGGTTATTTGATTCTATGAAGGTCTGCTTCCTTCATGGTCATCAAACTATTTTACAACTTGATATATTCTGGAATTTTGATAGTAATGTAAATAATTAACTTTCAGAGAAAGTAAAATTAATGTTGTTGAAAGGAAGTATAATTTATTCTTACCCTTTTCTGTGAATGATGCCAGTTTTGTATGCATTAAATTCATTTCAGCATTCTTCATTGCCTATATATTAATATAATCAGATTATTTTTGATGCCTTTCTAGTTCCCTCATTCTTGAATTAGTTAAATAAAGTATTTGGCCTGTGCTCACATTTTATATTTATACAAAAGTTACATTTTTTCCTCTGTTGAATTATCTTTTTACTGCGTCTTATGATCTAGAAAAGACCATCTTTATCAAGGTTGCAGGGGAAACGGCCTTAGGTTGGTGAGATTATATTAACATCTTCAATGTGTCTGATTTTCAAATTAGAGTCGTTATTCTGAGCTGTGGTGGCTAATTTTAATGTGTCAACTTGACTGAGCTAAAGAATGCCCGAATAGTTGGTAAATTATTATTTCTGGGTCTTTCTCTCAGTATGTTTCCAGAAGAGATTAGCATTTGAATCAGTAGACTGAGTAAAAAAAGATATCCTTCACCAATGTGGGTGAGCATTATCCAATCTTTGTAGGGCCTGAATAGAATAAAACGTGGAGAAAAGGTGAAATTTCTCTCTCTCTTTGAGCTGGGACATCTTCTGCCCTTGGACATAAGAGATCCTGGTTCCTGGATCTTCAGACTCTGAGACTTACACCAGCGGTTTCCTAGTTTCTTAGGTCTTCAGACTTAGACTGAATTATATCATCAGTTTCCCTGGTTCTCCAGCTTGCAGGAGAAGGGGATTTCTTGAACTAGATAATAATGTAATGCAATTCCCATAATAAATCTCCTCTTAAAATATAAAAATATACACATTACATGCCTGTATCAAAATATCTCACATACCCTATAAATATATACACCTACTATGTAACCACAAAAATTAAAAATAAATAAACATGTATATATTTCCTATTAATTCTGTTTCTCAGGAGAATCCTGACTAATACTCTATGAAATCAGGAAGACTTCTCCAAGAACTGTTAACTGAAAACCAAGAGACATATACTCAGACGAATATTGTTTTATTTGTTAAATATCAAGATTAAAAAATGTATTAAATTAGTATTATATTATTAGTACAATAAAATTGATATTTTAAAACAAATGATGTCAATTTCATTGAAAAATTGATTTTAGAAGGTATATTTGACCATTGAAATTAGTCACCACATTCTGTGATTTGTAATTTTCTCAATATGTTTTATTACTAATTTATACTTACATGTGTTTATAATTTCCTGAACTGTTCTCAGAGAGGTGCTTTATTGCGTCAGCTTGAGATAATCTGTTTTTCCAAAAAGTTTTACAATAAACTAATATTTTAATTGACCAATGTGACAAAACCGTTTATTTACACAATTAATGTCCCCAATGGTACAATGTTGAAAATCAACATCTTTGTGCATTAGTTAACACAGGGCTTCTTCCAAGATAGGTACATTTGTATCTGTATTTATTCCACGTTGTACATACTTTTTATTGTCTTGTCTGTTACATTATTATAATTTATTTTCAGGATTATTTCCTACTACACTGTTAACTCTTTAAAGGTAAGGGCTGTGAATTTTCTTTGTAACATGACTTCTCAGGAGAGTGGTTGACACAAAATAGACACTAATAGTTTTTGAAGCTGGTTCTTTTGGGGATGTAGTATTGTTTGTGACATACCAGAGTGTTACATCTTCTGAATGAAGTGCTGAGAGTTTTAATTTACTGGTCTCCCCAAATCAATCCTTCAGGTTTCATTGTGATTTTACCTTCACTTTTCTTTTTGAAGTCTCAAAATTTGCTAAGAATATTATGACATTAAACTAAATATTTTATAGGCTGTAACACATCAGGATATTTTTCTTTATGCTAGTATTAGACTAAGGGCTGGGTATATATAAAATGCTGTAGTGGAACAATTTACTACATAGTACCAAATACACATTCAATATAAAAGCTGACAAAACGCTTTCGTGTATAGAACTATTTAAGAAAAAATTCTATCCTAGGAATATGTATTTATTGTTTAAGTCTCAAGTTTTTACATATGCAAGAAGTATCTAGGTCTGCAGTGATCTTATTCTATATTGTTTATCGGTATTACTACTATTATTTTATTATTATTACTTTTAATTTTTAGTCTAAATGCAATAATTATATATAGAAAAAAATAAGATACCCATTTAGCAACCATATATCTCAAGCCTCAATAATTTCCTCTATTTGCTTCGTAGAATCACATGTTCATACATATATATGTATATATATACGTATATATATATATACAATGTAAGGCACACACCCCAAATAATATTAATTTGCACTATTTTCTCCTCACTTAATTAAATTCTCTTCTTTTCTCCCTTATTCCAACTGCTTCTGCATATGCCAAGTGTTTTAATTTCATAAAATTAGCGTTTTTGTACATTTTACTATCTCCATATAGATACATATTTTACAACATTTCTTAATGTTTTAAGCTTTGTGTCAATGATATCATAATTCATATATCCTTTTGCAATTTTTTCCAGTTAGACTCGTTTTGAGGTGTATCCATGTTGTTCCAGATAGTGAAGTTTTTTTTTAATATTCATTTTAGCTGATTCTACCACAGTTTATTTTTTTATTCTTCTGTTTATTGACACTTAACCTAGGCTTTTAAAATTTTTGAGATCAATACTGTAGTGAACATTCATGGACATATCTCTTTATGCATATGCGTGAACATTTCTCAGGGTTATCAAGTTGGGAGTGAAAAAACTGTGTTACAGAATGTGTACATCTTCAACTTTATTTAAGTTGTCTTATAAGGTTTTACATGTCGCTTCACTATTTCGTGATTTTTCTATTGGCCCAGATTTTATGGATTTACCTTAAAATAATTTTTTGCTATCTCCTTTTTCACAACAAATACAGTATTTATGTGATTTCTAGGGGAGTAATGAATGTCATACATTTTCTCCCTTTAGCATAATTCTGCTGTTTTATTGAATTAAAATTAAAAACATGATGTATTATTTTGGAATTACTCTACTTAATAAAAGTAAATTAGTATGACTGCATTACAAGAAATATGTATCTTTGGGCCAGGCGCAGTGGCTCACGCCTATAAAATCCCAGCACTTTAGGAGGCCGAGGTGGGCAGGTCATCTGATAACAGGAGTTCGAAATCAGTCTGGCTAACATGGTGAAACCCCATCTCTACTAAAAATACTAACTTAGCTGGGTGTGGTGGAGTGCACCTGTAATCCCAGCTACTTGCGAGGCTGAGGCAGGAGAATCGCTTGAACCTGGGAGGTGGAGGTTGCAGTGAGCTGAGATAGCTCCATTTCACTCCAGCCTGGGCAACAGAGTGAGACTCCATCTCCAAAAAAAAAAAAAAAAAGGAAATACATATCTTTGGCTTTCTCAATTCATAGTGGGATATCTTCCTTACTTCTACCAATATATCTATTGGTAGAAGTAACCATATTAGAGATCTATTTTTCTAACATAATTTTGAAAAAGAAGTAGTAAACACTGATTTTATTTAGGAAAAACAAAATTAAATAGTGAGTGATCCTAACATGGCTGATAATATCAGTTTAGCCACAAAAATGGAAGAAGAATTGGATATACAAATATTTCAAGTCAGAATTATTAAAGACTGAAATAACAAAGTCATTGAACATTAAAGGTGGAATTTAGAAACATTTTTCAGTTACATTAAAAGGTATTGATGGCTAATTCAATGGATAAGAAATGTATGATTTTGATGTTATTGTTGAATTTTTCTCTGAGAACAAACACTACAGTTAGTCATTTTGAAAAAGGTATCTAAGACTAGAAAGAAAGAGAAAGGCCCCGTTTAACATTTTAATGTTTAGAATAAAAACTGATTTCAATCTTTAGGTAACTAATTTTTTAAATGAAAAAGAGTGGATGCTGGGAGGATCAGCAGAGTTACCTAACACAGCTCAGCCCTGACTACAGGTGTATGAGCAAATAAAATGTTTCCTGACTCAATCAAGGGCCTCAGTTTTGGATTGGTCTGTTATTTAGTAATATATCACTAAACCAAAATCCAAGTGAAAATGTCTAGAAATTAAGGTTTGTTGCTAAAACAGAGTTGAAACCAGGGGTCCAGATTAGGGAGAAACCAGCATTTAGAGAAGAGCTGATGCCGTTTTCGGAGATAAAAAGAGCAAGGAAAGTATTCAAAAAAAAATAAGTTCTAATGGCAGAATGAGAAACATTCCCAATTTTTAAGATTTAAGTAGACATGGAAGATCTACTAAAATAGATTGAGCACTGTCAATAATTTTAAGTTATGAAAACCAAGATAAAAATTGGGTTGATTGTGTAATAGTGAATGTTGATAAATATTTAATTGAATAAAGATCAAACAGAATTTTTGTTTGCAGATCTACTGATTTTGCAATGAGGAGGTCATCCGGGCCTCCTGAAGTAGCAATTTTAATGAAGTGTTATGAGAAGCATGTTACTTATGCCAGGTTGAGTGGGAACGGGAGAAACAAAGTGGAAGTAAATTGTGTGTGTGTATCTACGTTATGTGTTTTGGATGGGAAATTGATAACATTTTAGGTTGACAGTAAAGAAATAGAAGAAAACTGAATGAATAGAAATTTCAGGAAACATAAGGGAGGTCAAAGTGAATAACTGATTAATTATGAGCATATGATTGTTCTTACCTTGGAGAGGAGGAAAGGAGAAAACTCTTTTCTAGGAGACAAGAGAAGACTTTTAGAAGTGATGACTACATACACAGGCTATTTTAAAAGAAATGTGATAAATACTAGTTTGCTAATAGACATACTGTCATGTATTTTACAGCCAACATCCTGTAGGTCAGAAATCTGGTATAGGTCTTAATAATTTAAACTCAAAGTGCCAACACAGTGCGTTCCTTTCTGGAGGCTCTAGGGGAAAATATATTTCCTTGACTTCTAGATACCTCTCACATTCCTTGGCTCATGGCCATCTTCCTTCATCTTTGATGCCAGGAACGACAAACTGATCTTTTTCACATCATGTCTCTGATGTCTCTTACATGGACACAGCTCTCTCGCTGACCCAGCTGGGAAGGATTCTCAGCTAATAAGAACTTGTGATTAGATTGGGCTCACCCCAGTAGTACAGATTAATCTTCCCATGTCAAAGTCTTTAATTTAATCATATCTGCAAGGAATTTTTTAGCCAGAGAAGTAACAAATTCATTGGTTCTTGGGATTAAAACATGTATATCTTTGGAGAGCCCTTAGTCTTCCTACCACAAATCCTTTGTTGATAATAGAGTGGCTTAGTGGTATGTCTTTTGTCAACAGCATATAAAAAGGAGTTACAGTGTAACACTTCTAGGAAAGTTCTTTAACAGGAAAAATAGATTCTAATGTTTCATATGCCCTTTCTTCTTGATTCTGCACCATCTTGCTTTCTGAAACATGATCAAATAAGCTAAGCCTCTGAGAAGAGGTAAATAAATGCTGCAAAAGAGAAAGCTAGAAGTTACTATTCAGTCTCCAAGTTGTCTACATCTGAAACTTTTTATATAAAAGAAAAATAACTCAATTTATTTAAGTTATTATTTTATTAGACTTGTCTTAATAGCTTTTTGAAAAAAATTTCTAACCAATATGCTATATCAGAATGAAGCTGAGTTGGTTATTATAAAAGAGAGAGACCTATGTTGATTGCAAAATGGGTTTTATTTTAATGACTGAATTAGATTATCCATTCAGTAATCTTATTCCTCGGTAGCACACAGGCTTTTACCAGTTGAATTGACAAACTATATAGATATGGCCGAGTTATCTAGAACTACAATGCAGAGTTGATATTCTATTAATAGCTTAAGTGTAATTAAGCCAACAGTTAGACATCAATATAAATGTCAGTGTTATAAGAAAATAGATTTTGCTGTTAGAACAGTATGGTAATAAATTTAATTAGAATTGTAATTGCTTTTTGAATCAGGAAACCTTAGCTGCCATAAAGAAATATTAGCATTTTAAATTTGTCACATATACACTCAATTTTATATCTCACTTTAAAAATATTATATTTTCATGTAGAATATCCAATAAATTGCCTAATATGAGAAAACATTGATAATACCAAAGGAAGTAAAAGATCTTTGAGAGTTTAAAATAAAAGCTAAAAATATTCCTTTTAGGTTAATCAAAGCATCAACTATTTTTACATTGTTCTTTCTGCGTGAACTTCTCGGATTACAACAATCTAAAGTTTTACAATTATGTTACAGTGCAGATTGTTTCATATTTTAAAAAGAAGCAAAGTTACATAGTCATTGGTTGAACCAAATTATTTTCTAATACTAATGGAGGAATTAAGATTATTAAATCAACAAATCACATATTGTTTGAGCTTATTTTTCACATTTTTAGAGAAATGCATTTTTGCTTACTTTAGATATGAAGTCAATTCCTAGTAGTATGTGCTCTGTGAACCATTTCTGATAAGTACAATACTATGTCAGTTCTATTCCTCGTATTAGGTTTTGCTATGTTGCACACACAATTAATATCATCTGTCCTGATAATATTGGTCTAGTAGCATCTTATTTTATTATGCATTAGTGAATAGGTAATTCAGTTTGTGGCTTAGTTTGTTCACCTATTCTTATTTATCTCTTTTACAAATGAAATGTGTAAGTATTAGATGCTGTATTAATATCATTTAACACACTAAGCACATTCTGAAGAATATGCCAAATTTTGTGTTCTTTACTTTTTAAAAAATGATATCAAAATTGTGCCTAAATTATTTTTTAATGCTGCTGTAGTGGATTGAATGATGTCCCAACCCCCAAACTAAAGATGTGTATACAACCAAATACTTGGAATCTGTGAATGTCACCATATTTGGAAAAAAATTGAGAACATACAGAAGATGAAAAGCAATTAAAAACAAAAACAAAACAACAACAAAAACACCAAGAAACAGAGGAGAAGATACTGTGAAAATAGAAGCATACCTTGCATAAGATACTGTGAAAATAGAAGCATACATTGCATTATGCATGTTCAGCTAAAAAATACCAAGTATTGCCACCAGCCACCAGAATCTATGAGAGATTCCTTGAGCAGATTCTTCTCCAGAGCTTCTAGAGGGAACATATTCCTGCCAACAATTTGATTTTGGAATCCTGATCTCCAAAAGAGTAAGAAAATAATTTTCTATTGTTTTAATTCATTTAGCTTGTGGTAATTTATTACAGCAGCCACAGAAAATAATGATACAGCTATCATTTGCCAATTATTTTTAATTCTTAAGTACTGTTATTCAGTTCATAGTTTTTAAAATCAATTTGTTAAAACTAATATTTGGTTTCATTTTACTAACTAAAAATTGTATATAAAGATTGTCTTAAATTTAGAGGAAATTTGGAGGATTTAATATATACCCTTTATTCTAGTCCCTTGGACCTCCCACTACAATGAAAATAAAGTGTTTTATATATTTCTACCCACAAGGATCAACAGAATGGGAGACAAAACCCATCATTTGCAACAACATGGATGGGACTGAAGGACATTATGTTAAGTGAAATAACCCAGGCTCAGAAAACCAAACTTTGCATGTTTTCACTTATTTATGGGAGCTAATAATTAAAACAATTGAATTCATAGATAAAAGGAGTAGAATGGTTACCAGAGGATGGGATGGGTAGTGGTGATGCAGTGGGATGGGGTGAGGTGGAAGTAAGAATGGTTTATGAGTACAAATGGGTATTTCAATAGAACGAATAAGATCTGGTGGTTGATTGTAGAGTAGGGTGACTACAGTCAACAGTAATTTATTATGCATTTTAAAACATTATACATTTATAATAACTAAAAGAATATAACTGGGATGTTTGTAATACAAATAAATGGCAAATGCTTGAGGTGATGAATACCCCATTTACACTGATGCGATTATTATGCCTTATATGCCTGTATCAAAATACTTCATGTTCCTCATTAATATATATGGCTACTATATACCCATAACATTTCACTTAAAAGAAAATACACTTTGGAAATCGTAAAGCGCAATAAAAACAATAAAAATAAGCATCATTGAATTAGTAGACAAGAGAAAATTGAATCCTAGGTTAGCAGTGAGGACATTGAAAAGCAACCTGAATCTTAAGGGAGAATGAACCACAAATACAGAAGATTGGTATAATGTCTATTTAGAAACGTGATCGAATTCCCCTCCTCAATCCCTGAGATTTTTTTCCCTACTCTGGAGAGTATGGTAACTGCCCCTGAATTCAAATGCATGCATGCACACCAGCAGAAGACTGGAGATTTATTCTCTGAAGGAAGAAAAACAGAAATTGTCTTTACTAGAGATATCTAAGCCTTATAGGAGGAGGAGCTTCTAAAGTAAATTAGAGTATTTGTGGAAAAATTTATTGACTAAATATTGTGACTGCTGATCTTTGTTCTCAGCAAGCTGAATAGTATTCTCTAAGAAGAGTCTAGAAAATTCAACTCTGGGGATTGGGCCAAATAAAGAATAAAGATCTAAAAATACTGGCATCAGTGATTCTCCATCAGAAGAGCCAACTGGTACATTCCACAGTGAAACCCATGGTCAATAAGCCAGTCCTCTCCCTACACAGGTGCTTTACTCAGTTTCTAATGTTCCCTTCTTTAATATGAGAAGACAGCTAAAAATAATGACATACCGAGGAACACTTCTAGTGTGAAAGACAAAAATCAAAGCATTATTTAAAAATAAGCAATTTGTGGTGAAACAAAACCATGCAGGGAGAATGACGCTGTATATCCTAGTAACACTTATATCCAAAGAAAAATAAAAAGATATTGTAAGTATTCAAAATATTATAAAATTAATTTAATTTTAAAAATGAACATAGAATAAGAAATCAATTTTGGTAATTAAAACTTTCTGAACAAAGTTAGAATCTCTATAGAGTTGAAAAATAAATTTGAGAATGAACTCCCTTAAATCACGCACATGTTCATAAACACACACACATACAGAGAGAAAGAAAAATGAAAAAAAAATTAAAAGTAGAAAAATTAGTGATTTGGGTCTGACATCTAACCCACAAATACTGGGGATCCAGGAAGAAAGAACAGAAAAAGAGAGAAAAGAAAATCATTGAATAAATAATTCAATATATCTCATAGAATTGTGAAATGTAGATTTGCAGTTTTAAAGCATTCAATGGATTGCCCAGCACAATGATTAAAAGTAGGCTAATACCAACTCATATTATCAACAATATTCAGAATTTGGGGAATAAAAATGCTAAAATATTAAATTGAAGAAGACCATGTGAAATAATCAATAATCAACAAGTCATTGAATTTTTCAGAGATAATATTGAAAGCAAGGAGACAATGGAACAAGGACTTAAACATTGGAATGTTATTTCTAGCCTAGAATTCTATTTCCAGCTGCATTATCATTTCCATTCAAGTAGAATACAACTACTATCTTACATATGACGTCTCAAAAGCTTTACCAGCATGAATCCTTTTCAAGAGAGCTGATTTTGGAGTGTATTAGTCTGTTCTCATGCTGCTAATAAAGACATACTGAGACTTGGTAATTTACAAAGGAAAGAGGTTTATTTGACTCATAGGATGGCTGGGGAGGCCTCAGGAAACTTACAATTATGGTGGAAGGGGAAACAAACACATCCTTCTTCATATGGTTGCAGGAAGGAGAAGAATGAGCAGAAGAGGGGAAATCCCCATATGAAACATTCAGATTTCATGAGAACTCACTCACTATCATGAAAACAGCATGATCACCCACATGATTCAATTACCACCCACTGGGGCCCTCCCATGACATGTGAGGGTTATTGGAACTACCGTTCAAGATGATATTTCGGTGAGGACAGAGCCAAATAATATCATTATACTCCTGGCTCCTCCCAAATCTTATGTCCTAAAATTTCAAAACAAAATCATACCTTTCCAAAAGTCCCCCAAAGTCTTAATTCATTTCAGCATTAACCTGAAAGTATTTTATCTGAGATGTACAAATTACAAAATTATCTGAGATGTACAAAAGTACAAAATTTTATCTGAGATGAGGCAAGTGCCTTCTACCTATGAGCTTGTAAAATCGAAAGCAAGTTAGTTAGTTTCTAAATACAATGAGGGTACAGGTATTGGGTAAATACACCTGTTCCAAATGGGAGAAATCTACCAAAACAAGGTGCTATAGGCCCCATGCAAGTCTGAAATCCAACAAGGCAGTACTTAAATCTTAAAGCTCCAAACTAATCTCCTTTGACTCAGTTTCTTACATCCAGGTCACACTGATGCAAGGGGTGGGCTCTCATGGCCTAGGGCAGTGCCACCCCTGTGGCTTTGCAGGGTACAGTTGCCCTCCTGTCTGCTCTCACAGACTGGCATTGAGTGCCTGTGGCTTTTCCAGGTACATGGTGAAAGATGTCAGTGGATCAACCATTCTGGGGTCTGGAAGATGGTGGCCCTCTTTTCACTGCTCCACCAGGCAGTGCCCCAGTGAGGGACTCTCTGTGGGGGATCCAACCCCATATATGCCTTCCACAGTCCCTTAGTAGAGGTTCTCCATGAGGACTCTGCCCCTGCAGCAAACTTCTGCCTGGACATCCAGGCGTTTCTGTACATCCTCTGAAATCTAGGCAGAGGTTCCCAAACCTCAATTCTTGACTTTTGTGCATGCAAAGGTCCAACACCATGTGTAAGCCACCAAGGCTTGGGGCTTACAGCCTCTGAATCAGTGGCCTGAGCTGTAAGCTGGCCCCTATTAGCCATGGCTGGAGGTGAAATATCTGGATGCAGGGCACCATGTGCTGAGGCTGCACAGAGAAGAAGGGCCCTGGGCCCAGCCCAGGAAACCATTTTTCCCTTTTAGACCTCCAGTCCTTTGATGGGAAGGCTGCCGTGAAGGTTTCTGACATGACCTGGAGATATTTTTCCTTTAGTCTTGGAGATTAACATTCTGCTCCTTGTTACTTAGGCAAATTTCTGAAGCAGGCTTGAATTTGTCCCCAGAAAATGGGGTTTTATTTTCTATCACATCATTAGGCTGCAAATTATCTCAACTTTTATGCTCTGCTTTCTCTTGAATGCTTTGCCACTTAGAAATTTTCTTCACCAGATACCCTAAATCATCTCTCTCAAGTTCAAAGTTCAATAGATCTCTAGGGCAGGGGCAAAATGCCACCAGTCTCTTTGCATAGCAAGAGTGACCTTACTCCAGTTCCCAAAACGTTCCTCATCTCCATCTGAGGCCACCTCAGCCTAGACTATATTGTCCACATCACTATCAGCATTGTGGTCAAAGCCATTCACCAGTCACTAGGAAGATCCAAACTTTCTCACATCTTCCTGTCTTCAGAGCCCTGCAAGTAACTAGAAAGTTCCAAACTTTCCTACATTTTCCTGTCTTCTTCTGAGCCCTCCAAACTATTACAACTTCTGTCTGTTACTCAGTTCTGAAAGTTGCTTCCACATTTTCAGTTTTCTTTACAGCAGCTCCCTACTACCTAGTGCCAGTTTACTGTACTAGTTTATTCCCATGCAGCTAATAAAGACATACCCAATACTGGATAATTTATAAAGAAAAGTTTAATTGACTCAAAGTTCAGCATACCTGGGGAGGCCTCAGGAAACTTACAATCATAGCAGAAGGGGAAACAAACACATACCTCTTCATGTGGTGGCAGGAAGGAGAAGAATGAGTGAAAGGTGGAGAAAAACCCTTATAAAACCATGAGATCTCAAGAGAACTCACTCACTATCACAAGAACAGCATGGAGGTCCCCGCCACCAGGATTCAATTATCTCCCACCAGATACCTCCCATGACGTGGAAATTATGGGAACTACAATTCAAGATGAGATTTGGTTGGGTACATAGCCAAACCATGTCATGGAGATACTCTCAAAAATTAGAGGGTAATTGAAAAGAGGATGACATAGGATTCAGAATGTAAGAGAGGTATTAAAATGTTCCCTGGGATAAAGATTAAGAAAAAAGTTAGATGACAGCTATGAAACAGAAAGTATATCTTTTTAGTATATTTCAGATGGTACCTGGTCCAAGAAAATTATATTGACAAATGCCTTTTGCATTTCAACCTATTGAATGTAGATTTTAATAATTCCATGGAAAAAGCATTTGTGATTGAGCTTATAATAATTACATTAAAGACTAAGCAAATGTAAAATAAGGCATCTATTAATTTTAGGGGAAAACAGGTTGATCAAGAAATGTTTAGATAGCTGAATACTATGGGGCTGGGTTGAAAATGACATGTACATAGTCTTAATGCAAACAATAAATAATATTCAATATAAAATAAAATATGAACGAATATAAAATAATACACAAATAAAAACATAAAGTAACTACTTTTAATTTATGGGCTGTTAATACTATATAAGTGTGTGTGAATGTGGATGTGTGACTATGAATGTGTCTGATGAATGTGGTGATGCAGTGCAATATATCACACAGATAAATGCTTATCCTCCATGGCAGGACATTAAAACATTTGTAAAGCTGATAGTTTTAAGAAGCTGTTATATGATCATATTGTTTAAACGCAAGAGGTAAAGCAAAAGAAAACCAACAGATAAAGGAGTAGAGAGTAGCTAGCTCTGAGACATCAAAATGGACCTATGTGGGGCACAGAAGGTGTTTTATACTATGTGTGGAGAACGTACTCAAAGGTGACCCATCTCCTTGCATTCATGATCTTGAGTAATCTCCTCCCCTCAGTATGGGCAAGGTGTGTGACTTGCTTATATCCAGCACAATGAAAGTTATGGGAATGCCACTTTTATGATGTTACCTAAGATTGAACCTGTGTTGGGCCGGGCACGGTGGCTCATGCTTGTAATCCCAGCACTTTGGTAGGCCGAGGTGGGCGGATCACAAGGTCGGGAGATAGAGATCATCCTGGCTAACACAGTGAAACCCCATCTCTAATAAAAATACAAAAAATTAGCTGGCTGTGGTGGCAGGCGCCTGTAGTCTCAGCTACACGGGAGGCTGAGGCAGGAGAATGGCATGAACCCAGGAAACGGAGCTTGCAGTAAGCCGAGACTGTGCCACTGCACTTCAGCCTGGGAGAGCGAGACTCCTGCCCCACAGAAACTGTAAGATAATAAATGTGCTTTATTTTGAGTCATCAAAATTGTGGCGATATTACAAAACAAAAAAATAATTTACTAGACCTCAGTGAATAATTTGATATTTAAATAATGTGCATAAAGTACTTCGATAAAAATAAAAACTAAAATTAAAGAAGGCACAACTTCTTAATACAAATGGCATGGTATACGACCTCACAGATACCTTTGGATATGGTTTCCTTAGATAATATTTTGAGCCAAGGTGTCAAAGACTAGTCAGGGCAGCCTAATAAGGATGGAAATAACAATTCATGTAGAGGAGTTATGGGTTTATATTATAGTATTTACTTATGTCTTTCCCAGTCTCCTTAGTGTAGCTATAAATAAATTTCTGTTCCATTCATGGGTATTTTTCATGACATGTAGAACTAGCATTGTTATCTTAATTATTCTAACAGAGATCATTCCAAAGGCTGTCTTTCTTAATGTGGGAATTACAAAGGCAAACTTTGCCTATCTCGGCTTATTTCAAAAGCAATTATTTTGAACTTTATTTTTACAAAGTTTATACCTCCTGAATATCAAAGAAAACAAAAAGACAGAAAAGGAAGCTTTTCTAGCACAGAGTTTAAACCAATCAGTAAGCAGGAAAATCAACAATTAGCTAACAAAAATTTACTAACTGCCCAATAAAGATCACGCATTGCTATACAGTCTTAAGGTGAACAAAACAAAACTGACAGAAGGACTTGTTTTTATGGAGCTTTTCTTCTCTCTTACTGATTAAACTAAAATAAAAAAATACTGTGAAAAATATGTTGTGAATCTCACACAAAGAAAATATTAAGTCAAAAAACACAAATTTCTATTGTTATCGCTTTTTTTATTACTAAGTGGACAATATGCTGTATGAGAGTTGTTTCCCACTCAGTACTTGGCTATTATCTTCAATGATTAATAAAAAAAATAAAAGCTAAGAATTATGGGCTCTTTCCTCTAACCACTGTGATATGAATTTTATACATACATTAGTTTATTTAAACTCACAACTATTCTGTGAAGTAGGTAGAAATTTTATCTCTATTTTTCTTATGGGAAACTAATGTTTAGATACACTGAAGCAAGTTGTTTTTACTATCTACTTTGTAACTTTTTAATTTAAATTTTATTTTGTCTGTTATTTGTACAGCCACACCTGCATTATTTTGGTTACCTTCTGTGTGGAATACCATTTTTCATCCTTTCACTTTTAGCTCATTTGTGTCTTTACAACAGGTTTTTTTTTAATTCATTATGCCAATCTCTGCCTTTCACTTGGAGAGTTTAATCCATTTAACTTTAAAGTAATTATCAATAAGATAGAATTACTTCTGTCGTTTTGTTATTTATTTTTATATGCCTTATAGCATTTTATCTCTCATTTCCTGTATTATTATCTCTTGTTTTAAATATTTTATAGTAAAATACTTTAATTCATTTTTTATTTTCTTTTTGTATATTCTTTATGTTACCATAGAAATTATATTTAATATCCTAAAGATAAACAATTTTAATTTGAATTAGTATCAACTTCAATAACATACAAAAATTCCACTCGTTTACACCTCTGCCCAACATTTTCAGTTATTGATGTCACAAAATTACATCTTTGTGCATTGTGTTTTGAAAAACATAAATTAACAGTTATTTATTCATGAGTGTCTTAAATTATGTAAGCAAAAGGTAGCAATGCAATTTATTGTTATAGTAATACTAGGTTTTATAATTGCTCATATATTTATCTTATCTGAGATCTTTATTTATTCATGTGATTTGAGTTACTATCCAGTGTCTCTTCATTTCAACCTGCAGGACTCCCTTTAGGATTTCTTTCAGAGCATGTCTGGTAGTAACAAACTCCCTCAGCTTCTGACCACCTCCATGAAAGTTATTTCTGCATGCTTTCTTGTTAAAGTTAAACTCTTACTTTCTTCTATGGAGTTCAGAGTATCTTCGCAACCAGCCCTCAGATGTCATTCCCACTGTTAGAAACAACACACTGCTGATTTTTGGTTTTGCCCCTCACGAAATGCCGTTACTTTAGACAACTATTCTGACAGAATTATTTCTGAAAACTGCGACTGCATGGACCTTTTTTCAGCATCTTCACATACCTCAGTTTAATCTTTAGTGACTTTGACAGCCCTTCCTCATGTGTACTGGTTTTGGATTACAAATCATTCAAAGTTTTAGAGAAGTCAGTTTGCAACTCTATTACTCATTATTTCTGCTGTTTTGATATAATTTTAATACCTTAAAATTTCTGCTAATATGAGCTTAAACTCTCAATGGTGAATTTTTCTGAGAATAAAAATAAATAGTTTCCTGGTTTATGATAAAAATATTTATTTTCTTTATATTTTCTGGATATATCTGCCCTTTCTTTGTATTACTACTCTAGGACTAACAAATATTAACTTGAGTTAACCTTAACAACAACTTATAAATGCGTATAGTATAC
This sequence comes from Hylobates moloch, assembly GCF_009828535.3. NCBI lineage: Eukaryota > Metazoa > Chordata > Mammalia > Primates > Hylobatidae > Hylobates > Hylobates moloch. The sequence goes on from NW_026652280.1 coordinate 121,583,753, forward strand.
TTAAATTAGCTTTTATCTGACCTTTATGAGACTTGGTTAAGATGGATTTTTCTGGTTTATTCTGTAGAATTCTTTTTTTTTTCTCGTAGAGTGGCCTTGTGATTCTCTACATAATTTATCAAGAGTAACATTATTAATAATCTTCCGAGCACACTTTAAAAAATAGATTTCTTCTCATTGATTGGTATATTTTCATTGTGACTTACAGAGACTTTGAGGTTAGTGATTTAAGCTCCAAGACACAACAGGTATTGCATTTCTTGACAATTATTTCATGCCTCAGGTTGTACGAGGCATAGAGCTAAAGGACATTTTTTCCTCACATGACAAATGTCAGGTTTCTTAAAACATCTCTGATTACGAAGTATCTTCTTTTAAATAACTAAAAACAATGAAGACTTAGATAAGAGAAAGTCATGCATTTTCTCCTATGTCAAAAAGAATTGCAACTTAACTGTCAGCTACCATGAGAATTAAGATTTGTACATCTTAGTATCATAATCCATTAAATAATGTGTTTTAAATTTGTTTTTTGCTGTTTTAGCTCAATATTCAAAATATACACTAAATTTCTATGCTTATTAATGGCAGATGCATTTTTGAGCTAGCTTCTTGAATCTGCTTATTTTACTAATTCAAAGGAAAGCAAAAACAGCTTTCTTTAACCTATAACTTGAGTATTTTGCATCTGATTGGTTGTAGTTGAGTAAATATATACTTGTCCTTACAAAGTCAAACACGTAAGCAGCGGTGTTTATGCTATTTATGTGTGATTAACTTGTAAAAAATTCATCAATTGTACTGAGATCTGCACAGCTTATTTAAAAATTATGTATAAAGTTTTGAAGAATAAAAATGGTTTGACAAGTAGGCAGCCCACAAAGGAACTGACACATAAAAGGAAGAGGATCAAACAGGAATATAGCAGGCATATTCACTCTGTAGGCTGCAGTGTCTGGCTACACTCCAAGGGAGTTGAAAGTAAAAGCAGACATGAAATATAGAAAAAGAATAGAGAAATGAATCTCAAGGTGGAGAAATGAAAGACCGTTTGACATTGAAAAATGATTTTTTAATTTTACGTCTTTGACACACAGTCAATAAACTCACCTCAGCTTAACTTAGTTGACAATGCATGCAACTGTTTCTCTATATCTGAGGAAAGCACACAAAAGCATGTATTTAAAAAATGTTTCTGCTGAACAATGTGAACCTACTATTTTAGTTTCATCAATTTTCCATAACATAAAAGTTAATCCTGGTAAATTTTGTATGCAAGCCTAAATTCAGAAAATCTTTAAATTTTTTAACATTATTTAATATATTTTAACATTTTGTTGCAAGGTCACGTGTTAATTTGATTAAGTGTAAGGTTCTAATTAACTAAGGCATGTAACATGTTGGTTTATAATTTTTATTTATTTGTCAACCATCTATTATTTTAAATTTGAAAATCTATTTATTTTGGCTTTGTATGTAAAGTTCAAGCCCATCAGATATCTGTATGGCACTCAACTTATTTTCAATTTAGTCATTTGAAAATTCTCTTAGGTAAAACTATATAAATATGATACTATGGCAAGTAACTCATAGACAACAAAACCATACTAAAGTGAGAACATCTGATAGTATATCAACTTCTAATAAAAGGTGGTATTTAAATAGTGAATTTTTTTTTAGAATTTCCACATGCAAAGCTCACTCAGTTTTCATTCCTGCATGTAAAAATCTTAAAGAAATAATGCTATCTGGGTAGGATGGCCATAAATATTAAATTACTGTAATAAGTATAAAAGAGGTTACTGCTTACTGAAATTTCTGTACTTCAGAATATGTGCTTTCGTATTCTGATAAATGCAGATAAAATGCCCTCTCAAAAGGTTCTTTTGAGTTAAACTTTCTCCACTAGGTATCTTTGTCTTTCTAATGTGCAAATAGTTATAATTTCATGTTGGCTCAATTTGCATAGTCTTGATAAATTTTGAATTGGTAAATATTTTCATTTTTTACTGGCAACCCATATTGAACTTCTATAAATCAACTAATGTTATTGATCCATGTTTTCAATAAATTGGTTCTTTTCCAACTAATATTAAGTTTTTTGTTTTATATCTTTTGTAGTTATTTTCTTCTAGTCAGTCTTTATGTATTCTGGTTTCCATTTTGCTGTGGAAGATCATCCCCATCACCATACATGAATTCAATTGGATTTGTATTTATATATCCTGTAAAGTTTATTCTAACCATGAATGTATAATCAAATATAAAATATCATCAATGGGCCATTACATCAATCTTCATTCCTACCCCCTTAAGAAACTGATACTTATATCTCAGAATTATCTGTGGATTTGTCTGAACCCAGTTTTTCTTCACTGTTACATTGGTTTAAACAGGAGATACTCTTAATGATTTTTATTAAAAGCGTTCATTTACCAAGTCCCATTGATACTATAGGTGTGGAAACTTTAATTTTATAACATCATATGATTTTTCCTAGTCTTAATTTTATTTCAGTGCCAGGCATGAAATTATAAATCCCTTTTCTCTGGGATTTTTATTTGGGAAATAATTTTTTTGGAAGTACATCTTGAAACATTATGAGAATAAGCCGTAGGAATTTTATCTCTTCTCTATTGTTAGTTCTCAGCATTCATTCTTGAAGTGCAGAGAGAAACACACTAGTATTATTACTATCTGTTAAGAAAGAAATACTGGGATCTTTGTTTAGGACAGGTAAATAGAAACATTATCACTTTTAGAGAAAGTTATTATTTTTGTTCAGTGTTAACCATTCTCAGTTTAATTTTCAGTCTGGCTCTTGGTTTATGTGTTCCAAATGGAATTATATGCTGTATTTATAATATTAAACTACAACTCGATTCTGATGGTATTTCAGTGGGGGAAAATGACCTATTATATTCAATTGAATTTGTATGTTGCCTTCATGTTTCTTATAAACTAGTGATTGTGAATTTAATTACAATTAAAAGTATATTTAGACTAAACATCATTTGACATTTGGATATTTTAATCAATCAGAATTTTTGTATTATCTATATCTATACTTTATTTCCTTGTACCAATGTGGTTACCTTCAAGAATTTGCCTTCATAATGTTCTTTTCCAGGACAGTACTAAAGTGCCCAGAATATCATAAAACTAACTTAGCAATATGGCAAGAAGAGAGCAAATTCTTGCCATTTAGAGAAGAGAAATTGGCAAATGCTTTGAAATAGTTTGTTCTGTGTTTTATGCAGTTAAATATAGACAGGAAACAGAAACATGTAGTTCGTGGAAGACATAGAATACACTGGAGCTACAGGATATTGTATCCCCAGATTTTGCACTCTTTAACTATTTAAACATGTCAAAGGCTAAGATGTCTGTGAATATGTCTGAAGAAAGTTACAAACTCTAGATTTTAGAAAATAAGGGCAAGTCATACAAAATATAATCTCCATTCTGTTATGTCCATCATCATGATTATTAGAGCAGAATTTAAGGTTCAGTAACAGATTTTTTAACTTTCCTTCCTCAGAATGAGAGAATTCTCTAAACCTGAGCAGCAGGCATTCCAAGAAAAAAAGAAGCCATTTATAATACTACCTGTAATGAATAGTGTATTTTTGTATTATCATAAATCTTACACTAATTGTTAACCACAGTAATTTTATTTGTTTCAATGTAAATAAATGTGTATTTTAATTAACAGCATAGTAAATTATTTTCTCTTCTGTGCAATTCATGTTGATGGACTCATTTTGATAGGTGCTTGCTCTTTGGTTATTCAGAGAAATATGTTCCAATTCTTTCATGCTCAATCAAAGATTTGTTTCAGATTGTCTCCTATTCAGAATCTTTTGTTTTTCTCAGTATTGATTTCATTTCTATCAAGTTTTACAAATAAGAAAATAAAAGGCCTTATCTGTATTGTTTATTATTCCTGCTCTTCGGTAGTGTTTTCATTAAATATAAACACGCCTTTCTTATCTGAAATTTTTAAGCCCATTACAACCCATTTCCTTGGTATACTTTTGAACTCCCATTTTTTTCTTTGTTAATGATGTCACGGTCTCTTCTACAATGATGTGACCTCCTTGTTCTTCCATCCAACATAATTTTTGCTATAATAGAATCTAAACACTGAACCCTTTTATTATAGATTTTGAGAAGACACTTTGATTAAATTATTGAATTTACTTTTTGTCTTTTGAATAAAGACAAATCTGTGCAGTATTCACATCTACTTGCTGACCAACTGTATAAGACTATCTGTGAAAATTAGAGAAAAGCTTCTAACTTTGCGTTTAGTCACTTAAAAAAATCTAGCTCAATTATAAAGTCTAAAGTGATTTTAAAACACTTTTTCTTGACTAATTTTGTTTATATTTCAAGGCAAACTGTTTTTATTCTCCATGAGATTTTTTTATATTCTACATTCAGCTTTCTCTCACAGTCTCCAGAGGTGTACTTTTATTGATTTAAATTCATATCTTCTTTATTCTTTAGCCAAGCAGTTTCATTTGTGTTAAAAGTATTTTTTCTGGAATGAGTGAGGATAATTTTAATTTTGAGCTCATAAATTTAGTAACTAAATTTGGAGTCATATTTTTATAGGTTTTTTTGTCAAATATTGTAATTTTGTTATTCACAAAAGTATAAATTAGTTGATAGTCATTTTCAGGCCTCTTAAAAATATAAAATACATGTAACATACTTCTAAGACCATAATTATCTTCAATGTGCATTGAATAATTACTTTGAAGGAAGGTAATGCAACTTTCACTCTTCCTGAGATACTCCCATTACATTACCTTAGTTTTTGCACATCTTAAATATAGGTGTTTTAGTTAAGAATTATTAGGAGAAACATATCTCTCTCTCCATTTTAATTCACTCCAGTCCTCCCCAAAGTTCAATTTCAAGTCAATTTCGAATGTGTGCTCCATTTTCTGAGGAGTCAATAGTCGCATGAGTGGTATATGTGGCTGTCTGTTGGGAGAAACTATCCTCTGTGACTTTGAGAGGATAATTTATTTTCATATTAACAGGATATGAGTATCTGGATCTTCCACACTTTGGCTTTTTCTTTTCTATCTCTTTTAAATATCTCTCTAATAATGGAAAATGGATTACAAATATATGCTTATTTGTCGAATGTCTCATTTCATTTATTTTTCTTTCTGTTTTTTGTTGTTGTTGTTGTTGTTGTTTTGTTTTGTTTTTTTCAGAGGGAGTTTCACTCTGTCACCCAGGCTGGAGTACAGCACTCTGCTTACTGCAACTTCCACCTCCCGGGTTCAAGGGATTCTCATGTTTTGGTTTCCCGCTAGCTGGGACTACAGTTGTGCACCACCACCTCCGGCTAATTTTTGTACTTTTAGTACAGACGGGGTTTCACCATGTTGGTCAGGCTGGTGTTGATTTTCTGACGTTAGTCAGACACCAAAGTGCTGGCATTATAGGCATGAGCCACTGCGCCTGGCCTGTTACTATTACTTAAATTACATCAACAGATTTTAAAAGCTGTAGCAGATTTACAATCTGTTTTTTTTATTAGTCTCACTTCTTACATTTACTAACATTGCAACTTAGATATACTAAGAACATACTCAGTTTTTATTTTGTTTTGTTTTTAATCCCCAAGCCACTGTGTTCTTCTTCATAAACCTTCACTTTTTTTCATGAATTTTGAGTGACACGTTTTCACCTGCCCCTCACAGTTGCCCATAGTGTACTCATTTTGTTCCCTCTCTAGAACTTCCTACACAAGTGGACTTTTGCCAGTCCACTGTCATGTTTTAGGCTTCTCCATCGCCCTGTAGGTAAAGGATAAACCACTATCTCCATTTCAAACTACCATATACATGGGAAAGTCAAACATACTTTCAGTGTTTCAGGATTCTCCTCTGCAAGAGTCCATATTTTAATATAGAGGACATAGGCTCATGTTCTCTGCTTGTTTTGCAGTGAGGGTTCAGGTGTATCATCTAAAGCCCTCTTATCAGTTACACTATATCTGGGCTGGTATTGGGAGTTAGATGAAAGAATTCCAAGTAATATATTTGAGGAATTTTTTGCAGCAACAGAAGTTGGAATACCCAGATTTTAGAGGCTGCATTTCCAGCAATAGAGTTCTAAGTTTAGTATTCATTGTGCAAGCAACAAAAGTGGCAGTGTCAATCTTCTGTAGAATATCAACAATATCTTCATGTGAACAGTTCTGTCATGTTACTTTTGATAATTTTTCATGGCTATGAAGCCTCCAATTCTGGTTCTTTACCCCTTTGATAAGATTCATGTGCTAACCAATATATTTTAGTAAAGCTAATTTCTTCTTAAATTAGCCAGAGTTACTAGCTGCTATTTCAATTTTTTGATTCAATAAAATATAAGATATGATTTTTTTAAAATTCAAAATTTTGTTATATTACTGCTTTTTATGTAAAGAGATAGGAATGCAGAAGACTTTTATTTTTATTGCTTATGTTTACACATTTATATAAACAAAATTTAATATAATACATGTCTACACCTATACAAAGTTATCCTTTGTATATACCAACCAAAATGTAATAAATAAGTCCCCATTAGAAAAAATCATTCAGAATTAATAAGCTAGTGCCACCAGCAGGAAGATACTTAGTTTTAATATTTGGACAAATAGTAATAAAGATGAAATATACTTCACAACACCGAAAGAGATTTATAGACTTAGATTTAGGGCTTAATTCTGTCACTACTAACCTCTATGCCCTTTTGCAAACCATTTAATCATTTTTTGGTCCAATTTATTTCCCTGTAAATGTATTGAGTTACATGGGGCCCTCATAATACCTCTTCCTCTAAATTTTAGACTTTGTAATACAAATTCCTAAAGGAAGTTAAGTAAATATTCTGGGTTTAGCACATTTGGAATGTTAAAGTAAGTTTTTAAAGTAAATATTTACAAGTTAATCTGAAATTACAGAACTGGCCAAAGAGCAGTTTTGGAGAGTGGCCATTAAATACAGAGGAACCATGCCTTATCTTAATGCTGTAAGAACATGTAGGCCTTTATTAAAACTTCCAAAATTGAAAGCTAATTACTTTAAAAACTTTTTCCCTTCACATTCATTGCTGAAAAACAGTTAATCTATCTTTAAAAATACAAAAAAATGTCTAAATTGGCATGTGTCCTGGAAACTGTTTTTGGCAATATTAGTGAGGTAGATTGTGTCTTTCCTCAGTTTCACTTTTCCCGTCTGCACCAGTTTCTCGTGTGACAGTTTCTCTCTATAGGTTTCTGGCAACCCAACCAACATCAGTTGCTGTAAATATTATCATAAGAAGGAATGAAAGAAAGCTTATTTCTTTAATGCACAACTAAAATGTTCAAGTTTTAATTAATATCCAATAACCAACACAAGACAACACTTTTTTTGATAAAGCCATATGAACCTTTTTAAACAATCAAGGATTTGCCTTTATCCTACCAATTAAATCTCAGCTGACCGAATACTCCGTTTTCTTATTCTTAGAAGAATGTGCAGATCTTAAAATAGGTACTGATATTCATTTTCTCCAAGGTTATCCTTGTTTTGCTCATTTTGAATCAGAGACCACTTAGATTCCTAGCTGGAGTCCTGATTTATTTTTCAACAACTGCAACAAGACTGCTAATATGATATACTCTATTTATTGCATTGGAGTTCCAATTCTCCCAAATCCAAGTCTTGCATTTGCCCCATTTTTGCCATTTCAGAAAGTCATGAAGACAAATTTTAACACTGGCCTCATGTACATAATATTAAGAAAGCTCAAGCAGAATTTATACGCAAATATGATTACCATAGCAAGTTATATTATAAACCAGTGACAGTCAGCAATGGTGGTACTACTAACTAAAGGTCATTTTATACATTTGCAGGGATTTTCTTCGTTTCCTCAATAACATGAAGCTGCTGTAACACACATTTAATGATGAGGGATCGTAGACGTTAGATTTGCTGCATGACGCCTGTTATCTGTCAACATCCATTGCCATTACCACTCACGTAACTCTTCCCGCTGCTCTCCCTTCCCCAATATAGCCGGAATTGAAGGATTAAATCTCAGGATTTCCTTGAAGATAAGTTTGGATATTTTTATTTAGGTTAATCCAATGAGATTCTGTTGCCACATATTTGGAAGGTGGCCATAAGGTGAATGCCATCTTTCCGTGACTACTGTCATTCACTGTTGTTTAAGAAAGTTGTTGTTTTCCTACATTAGATTTCATTGTCTGTTGAGTGGCTTTACATTTGTCAAAAAAAAAAAAAGAAACATAGCTCTGGCTTCTTTATAAGACTCACTGACACCAGCTTTAGGTGTCCACACTGCAGTATTCTTTGCCTAGAGACTGCTATGTCAGTGCTATCATTCCCAGATCTAGACCAGCAGAACTAGTCTTAGAAATAGAAACTTTGTAGTAGGAAATTATGGAATTGGGTATGTTTGGGGGAAATACATTTCAACAGGACCAGGCTAGAACGTGTTTCTTCTGTCATTCCAGTGCTTTTGTAAACTCCTAGTTTTCTATATTAAATCCATTGCCATTTATAATACATTTAATAGTTTATGTTTCCAGTACTAAAATCTTATTTCATTCATATTATGAACAGGAATGCTCATTGTGGTTCATGGTTCACAGAATAAAGGATTCCTCTTTATTCCATGAGATTTTTGGGTATTCTCCAAGACCTTCATTTTATGTTATTTTATTTATTTATTAATTTATTTTTGAGATGGAGTTTTGCTCTTGTTGCCCAGGCCAGAGTACCATGACGTGATCTGAGCTCATTGCACCCTCCACCTCCTAGGTTCAAGTGATTGTCCTGCCTCAGCCTCCCAAGTAGCTGGTATTATGGGCATGTGCCACTGCACCTGACCCTTCATTTTATTTTAAATATATATTTATATTTGACATATGAATATCGAGAAAATACAAATATAATAAATAGTGACAAAAAGCAAAGCCGTTATTACCTGGGGCCCCAGGATGGAGGAATTCTTTCAAGAAAAGCAAGAGAAAATATTGAGAGATGATGGAAATGTGTTCTATTTTGATTGTTGTGGCAGTTATACAGGTGACTAGATTTGTCAACATTTAATGAAATGGATACTTAAAATAGATGCATTTTTATTCATATAAAGTATAACTTGGTAAAATGAATTTAAAATGATTAACTTCTGCATTAAGTGTGTCATTTACCAAAACACTTTTTCATACATGAACCATGTTTAAAATTATTTGTGCCTAGAATTTAACTGTTTAAAATATATAAATGCTATCTATTTTTGCACAGTTTTAATAGAGACAGAATTCTCCAGGAGTACTACTGCCTTAATTGATAGAGCTTGCTTTGGAACTTTTCCAAAATATTTTAGTCTTCCTAAATATCATATCAACAGCGTTAACATATTTGTCAATAAAACACGCTAAACTAGTTTTCATCTGTATCTTTCATATTCACAGTGATTCTAAATTTAAGAACAAACATCTGATATTACATCAGGCCTTCTAATGTAATTATGCAAGATTACTTACACTATGGAATTATATAATATCATATTAAAATACTTTTTATTTATTTATCCTTTATATAACAGTAAATTTTTGAGATATACATTTATATTGTGGTAACAGAAAGCTTTGTTTGACTGCTAATCACACTGCTTATTCATTCATTTTAAGAGTATGTAATAAGTATTGTCTGAAGTGCTTAGATTATTGCAATGTTAATAATAATAATAATAAAGAAATCCCTGGCTGCACAGATTTTGTCTTCTACTAGGGTAAACTGATAACAAAAATAAATGGAAAGTCTGGGCATGGTGGCTCACTCCTGTAATCCCAACACTTTGGGAGACTGTGGCAGGCAGATCACCTGAGGTCAGGAGTTCAAGACCAGCCTGGCCAACATGATGAAACCCCGTGTCTCCTAAAAATACGAAAGAAAAATTAGCCGGGCATGAGGTCCTCTATCCTACTGACCACAGTGTTCCCTGAGCTATTAAGAACTCTTGATTTTTTGTCAGAGTGTGGGCATTATTTTTAGTATTGCTCTCTTTCTTTCTCTCTTCTCTCCATTTTGCAATTGGGTTTGTAAATGATTCATTTGATGTTGCTCAGTGTAAGTCTAGATGATAAAATTTATTTTCATTTGTTTGTTAAATTCTAAACACTTGCCAGAGAAAAAAGGAAAATGCTGCTTTTAAGAGATTTTGTTTATTTCTTCATCATGCCCACAAACTTATCTAGCACATAGAATCTTCATGAAAATTGCCTAGGCTGATTGTTTAAGATATGCATGCCTCAACTCATCGTTTTAACAGAGATAATTAATTAGCATTTCTGTGGGCATAGCTTGAGAAGTTGTATTTTTAAAATGTAACCCAGGTGACTTTTTGCACTAGTACCATCATCCAAAAGAAAAGGAGTTTGTATTTGATTGGCCTCTATATCTGCACTCCTGGTCTTTGTGCCTATAGCTAGGATGAAGTGGAAAGGCGCCTGAGCTCCCCACTGAGGGGAAAAATAATACTCAACCCTAATTTCATAACTAGAATACACTCTGTTTTTTCACTTTTAATGTGATTCTGTATTCAATATATTATTATCTTAATGTTGGTTGCTTTAGCCCTTTATTCGTAAGTGAGATTAGACCAGTTGTGAGGGAGACTATATTTGACAGGTTTGTGTTTTAGGGGAGTGATGGTTTTACAAATCATGTGGGAAATATTTCTTTCACTAAATTTTGGGAGAGTTGTGTAACCTAGACAGTAGTTGTTCCTTTACATTTTGAAATAATCTATAAATCTTCCCTTAATTTTTTTATAAGAATATCAACATTTTTTGATGGGGTTGTTTGTTTTTTTCTTGTAAATTTGTTTGAGTTCATTGTAGATTCTGGATATTAGCCCTTTGTCAGATGAGTAGGTTGTGAAAATTTTCTCCCATTCTGTCGGTTGCCTGTTCACTCTGATGGTGGTTTCTTTTGCTGTGCAGAAGCTCTTTAGTTTAATTACATCCCATTTGTCAATTTTGGCTTTTGTTGCCATTGCTTTTGGTGTTTTAGACATGAAGTCCTTGCCCATGCCTATGTCCTGAATGGTATTGCCTAGGTTTTCTTCTAGGGTTTTTACAGTTTTAGGTCTAACATTTAAGTCTTTAATCCATCATGAATTAATTTTTGTATGAGGTGTGAGAAAGGGATCCAGTTTCAACTTTCTACATATGGTTACCCAGTTTTCCCAGTACCATTTATTAAATAGGGAATCCCTTCCCCATTGCTTGTTTTTGTCAGGTTTGTCAAAGATCAGATAGTTTTAGATAAGCGGCATTATTTCTGAGGGCTCTGTTCTGTGTCATTGGTCTATATCTCTGTTTTGGTACCAGTACCATGCTGTTTTGGTTACTGTAGCCTTGTAGTATAGTTTGAAGTCAGGTAACATGATGCCTCTAGCTTTGTTCTTTTGGCTTAGGATTGACTTGGCAATGCGGGCTCTTTCTTGGTTCCATATGAACTTTAAAGTAGTTTTTTTTTTCCGATTCTGTGAAGAAAGGCATTGGTAGCTTAATGGGGATGGCATTGAATCTATAAATTACCTTGGGCAGTATGGCCATTTTCACAATATTGATTCTTCCAACCCATGAGCATGGAATGTTCTTCCATTTGTTTGTATCCTCTTTTATTTCATTGAGCAGTGGTTTGTAGTTCTCCTTGAAGAGATCATTCACATCCCTTGTAAGTTGGATTCCTAGGTATTTTATTCTCTTAGAAGCAATTGTGAATGGGAGTTCACTCATGATTTGGCTCTCTGTTTGTCTGTTATTGGTGTATAAGAATGCTTGTGATTTTTGCACATTGATTTTGTATCCTGAGACTTTGCTGAAGTTGCTTATCAGCTTAAGGAGATTTTGGGCTGAGATGATGGGGTTTTCTAGATATACAATCATGTCATCTGCAAACAGGGACAATTTGACTTCCTCTTTTCCTAATTGAATGCCCTTTATTCCTTCTCCTGCCTGATTGCCCTGGCCAGAACTTCCAACACTATGTTGAATAGGAGTGGTGAGAGAGGGCATCCCTGTCTTGTGCCAGTTTTCAAAGGGAATGCTTCCAGTTTTTGCCCATTCAGTATGATATTGGCTGTGGGTTTGTCATAGATAGCTCTTATTATTTTGAGATACGTCCCATCAATACCTAATTTATTGAGAGTTTTTAGCATGAAGGGTTGTTGAATTTTGTCAAAGGCCTTTTCTGCATCTATTGAGATAATCATGTGGTTTTTGTCTTTGGTTCTGTTTATATGCTGTATTACGTTTATTGATTTGTGTATGTTGAACCAGCCTTGCATCCCAGGGATGAAGCCCACTTGATCGAGGTGGATAAGCTTTTTGATGTGTTGCTGGATTCAGTTTGCCAGTATTTTATTGAGTATTTTTGCATCAATGTTCATCAAGGATATTGGTCTAAAATTCTCTTTTTTGGTTGTGTCTGTGCCAGGCTTTGGTATCAGGATGATGCTGGCCTCATAAAATGAGTTAGGGAGGATTCCCTCTTTTTCTATTGATTGGAATAGTTTCAGAAGGAATGGTACTATCTCCTCCTTGTACCTCTGGTAGAATTCGGCTGTGAATCCATCTGGTCCTGGACTTTTTTTGGTTGGTAATCTATTGATTATTGCCACAATTTCAGATCCTGTTATTGGTCTATTCAGAGATTCAACTTCTTCCTGGTTTAGAAGAATCAAATAGATACAATAAAAAATGATAAAGGGGATATCACCACCGATCCCACAGAAATACAAACCACCATCAGAGAATACTACAAACATCTCTATGCAAATAAAGTAGAAAATCTAGAAGAAATGGATAAATTCCTCGACACATAGAAGATAAGTATTATCTTAGTAGGGTTTTCTGGTGTAGACCCAAGGCAGTACCACATTTCTTTCTGCAGTGATAATGGTTGTTTGCGTCCTCCTGGTATGGAAAAGGAAGGAGGAACATCTTCACAAAGAAAAGGTTATACTCTGCCTTGAGGCTTTTGAAAGGGGTAGAAAACAAAGTGTCCTGTTTATCAACTGCCTTCAGCTTAAAATAATCCTTATGCCAAGTAAGCATATTTTTGGGTGATTTACTCTAATCTCCTTTAACCGTAAGCTTAACTTCTAGGAAATACTGTCTAATATACACACAAAGAGTTACTTCATTTGGATAAAATTCTTAAATTTGCTATGTATATTCAGAGTTCTATTGACATTTCTTTCACATTTAGTGAGACGGAGAAGTACAATGTCAAATTAATAAATACCTTTTCTTGGCAGCTTATCGTAGGAAATGTAATTTGCAATGTTATTCCGAAACCTTGCAAGAATTTATCTAAATAAGAATTTGCCTTTTACTGTTTTTTTCCCCACAATATAACATAATCCTCTCACTTAAAAAAAAGTATTATTGTACAACAAAGTTTCGAGAACAGCATCAAATTACCCATAATGTGCCCACCCAGATATAATCATTGTTTTCATCTGTTTTTCATCTAATATTTAATTCATTTTTCTATTTCTTTTACATACTACTAAAATAAATATCTGAACATTTTAAAGCCTTTTAAAACTTGTTTTTTAATTGCTTTCCACAAAAGATAAACTCTCTAGCCATAGAGTACATGTTTCTCTGTATATGGTTCACAGTATGATCAATGAAAATCAGATTTATAATGTTTTATGTATTTTCCATTTTGTTGCATTTAGGTAGCTCTATTTACTTTTCTCATACTTATTTTGATAAATTGCAATATTGTTTTATATTTAAAATGATCAAATTTGATTTTAGTTTTTAAAGTTAATTATATTACCCATGTGTATTTCTGATTCTGCTATTCTTTTTTTGTGGTTCTTTTTTACATTTATATTTTGGAAAAATACTTTATCTAGTAGGAACTTTTTTTTCAATTTTTTTTGCTTTTAATGTATTTATTGGTATGATTTTTTCATGTACATTTTCCCCTTAATCTGTTACTTAACGTAAATAACACTGATTAATTTTTTTAATTTTATTATTATACTTTAAGTTTTAGCATACATGTGCACAATGTGCAGGTTTGTTACATAGTATACATGTGCCATGTTGGTGTATATGACCCTAAACTGTTTTTGGCTGAATACTTGAATACTATAGCTGGGTAACCATTTTTGTTTTTGTTTTTGTTTTTTTGTCACACACAAACTTCTATTGTCTAACTGATACTTATCTACTCTATCTCTCGTAGTTTTCAGACTTAATATGGGATAACGTACTTCCTCTTTCTATGCAAACTGAACCAATTAAGAAACAAGAAACCATGCAATATAACTAGAACTCTTCTATTTTTCATCCATGATGCCAGCAGTTTACTTCTTTGGCCTACCTCTCAGCAATCTTGACTAGGCATATATTGGTCTTATTGATTGATACTATTTTCCATGAGTTACAGTTTTCAGATGCTTTTGGAGGAAGTACTAACAGGTACAATAAAGGGATATATTTGGCTATCATAAATGAATTATCAGTAGAGTAGAAGGATTGCTATCATGTTTTCTTGTTGACACTGGCAGTGTCTACTGGAGCTTATAATCAAAAGATGCTAGAGGAGAACTACATCATTTTTCATGGTGATGATATTTGCATTAAATTTAAATTATTAACCTAATTTAAATTAGCACCATTTTGCTGTATTGAAAATGACTACCTGGGCCAATTAATAGGTTTCTCTGACGCTAATTTTGTTTTCTTTTCAGTGAATTTTATCTCATATCTGAAATGCCATAGATTTTTTATTACAAAGTTGGTAGTATTATACAAAAGGTGTTTCCTAGAATGCCTTTTTACCATTTTAAACCACATGCACCAGATTTACATTTTAGAAATAAAAACGATTAACACAGAAAATTTATGCTAAGGGAATTTATAGATGGGAGATTATATTAATATTCTAAAAGAGAGATAATGAGCACTCTTTTTTAGTAGGTGTCTAGGAATGAATAAAATAACTACAAATTTAAAATGCCTACCTACTGCTACTTCTTTGAGTGTTGTACTATGAACAATATTAAACTTGATGTCTGTAAAATACTAGCAAACTGAATCCAGCAGCATTTAAAAAATATTATACCATGACTAAGTAGAATTTATGTATTATTGTAAAACATCATATAAACAGATTTATAAACTTTACATCATCATTTCAATTGATGCAGAAAAATCATTTGACAATATCCAACATACTTTTATGATTAAAATCCCTCAACAAACAATGAATGGAAGGAATACATTCAATTTGATAAAGGACATTTACGTAAAACTCACAGTTTATATTACATTTAATGGTGAAAGACTAGATGTTTACCCCTAAAATCAGAAACAAGTAAAGGATGTCTGTGCTTGCCACTTCCATTGAACATTGTACTGGGAGTTCTAGCCAGAGCAATCAGTCAAGAAAAAGAAAAAAAAAGGCATCCATATTGGAAAGAAAGAAAGGAAGCTGTCTTTTTTCTCATAGGGTATGGTCTTGTATATGAAATCCATTAAAAACATTAGAACTAATAATTTAGTTCAGAAAGGTTACAAAATACAAGCTTAATATAAATAGAATTTACTACAATATTAGAACTAATATTTAGAATCCATTAAGAATATTGGAACTAATAAATCCTTAGTAATGTTGCAAACTATAAAATTGATAGGCAAAACCATTGGTATTTCTATATATTTTCCAGGGATGATTCACAAATGAAATTAAGAAAACAGTTTGGTTCATAATAGCATCAAAAGAATGAAATTCTTTCAAATGTATCTAACTCAATAAGTACAATATTTAACTGTAAAAGCTGTGAAAGATTGCTGAAATAAACTTTAAAAGACTTATGTAATTGGAAAAAACGTCTCATGTCAATGGAATAAAGGCTTAACATTTTTAAGAAGGTAATATTCCCAAAACTGATCTGCAGATTCAATGTCATTCCTATCTGGAATTTTAACTGACCTCTTTTTAGAAACTGATAAGCTAATTCTAAAGTTTAAAAGAAATTGAAGAAAAAACAAAATAATCTTAAAAAAAACACTTTCCAATTTCAAAACTTACTACAGAGAAACAGTAATCAAATCAGTGTAGTACTGGAACAAGGATAGGCATGTAGAGCAATGAAGTAGAAACAAAAGTGCAGAAATAAACCAATACGTATATGGTTAAGTGAATTTTGACAAGAGTGTCAAGACAATTCAATGGGAAAAAGAATAGGCTTTGAACAAATGGTTGGGTTGCTCCAGTTGGGACAAATGGAAACTGGGTAGTCAAATGCAAAATAAAGTTGGATCCTAAGTCACTCCATATAAAAAAAATTAACTCAAAATAAATCGACAACCTAAACATATAACTAAAAGTCTAAAAGTCATAGAAGAAAAGATATGGTATTTTCATGACCATGGACCTGGCAAAGAATTCTTAAATATGACACCAAAAACATGAGCTTCAAAAGAAAAACAATATAGGTAAATTGGATTTCATCAAAATTAAAAATTTTTGTAATTCAAAGGACACCATCAAGATAGTGAAAAACCAAACCACAAAATGGTAGAAAATATTTGCTAATCATATATCTGACAGACAAATTGTATTTCAAATGTATGACAAACACTTAGAACTCTTGAAATAATAATCTTGAAGTCTGTAGTAAAAAGACAAATTGCCTAACTAAAAAATGGACAAAGATTCTGAATAGACATTTCTCTAAGGAAAATATGCAAATATATAATCTCATGAAAATACGCTCAAGTTGTTAGTCATCAGGGAAATACAAATCAAAAACATGTGTCACCACTTACCAAACACTAGAATGGCTGAAATTAAGAAGTGAGATAAAAATGCTGTGTGGACATGGAGATATCAGAACCCTCACACATTGTCAGTGGACAGTAAAATGGTGCTGTCAATTTGGAATATAGTCTGGCTGCTCTTAAATGAGTAAATCTAGAGTTACCATATAACCCGGCAATTCCACTTTTAGGTATATACTGAAAAAAATGAATATATATATATACGCACACAAAAATTTGTACCCAAGTATTTATACAAGAATTATACATAATAGACAATATTTGGAAACAACTCAAATGTTCACCAACAGAGAAAAAGATAAACACGTGGTAAATCCATAAATGGGGCTGAGTGCTGTAGTTCATGCCTGTAATCCCAACACTTTGGGAGACTGAGGCGAGCGGATCACCTGAGGTCAGGAGTTCAAGACCTGCCTGGCCAACATGATGAAACCCCGTCTCTACTAAAAATACACAAAAAAAGTAGCCGGGCGTCGTGGCAGGCCCTTGTAATCCCAGTTACTCAGGAGACTGAGGCAGGAGAATCACTTGAACCCAGAAGGTGGAGGTTTCAGTGAACCGAGATCGTGCATTGCACTCCAGCCTGGGCGTCAAGAGGGAAAAAAAAAAAAATCCATAAATGGAATATTACTCAACCACAAAAAGGAATGAAGTACTGAATCATGCCACATCAATAAACCTTAAAAATATTATGCTAAGTGAAAAAAGCCAGTCACAAAAGATGGCATACTATATGCCATCTTGGAAATAAAGTTCAGAAGAAGGATATCCATAGAGACAGAAAGTAGATAAGTGGTTGCTTACCGTGTTCCTTAGGAGTATTGAGGGTTTAGAGCAGCAGTCCCCAACCTTTTTGGGGCACAACGGACCGGTTGCGTGGAAGGCAATTTTTCCACGGACAGTGGGGTGGAGAGGGAGGGAGTGGTTTCCGTTTGAAACTTCCACCTCAGATCGTGCAGCATTTGCTAGATTCCCATAAGTAGCACACAACCTAGCTCCCTGCTTACACAGTTTACAGTAGGGTTTGTTCTCCTGTTGAGCATCTAATGCAGCGGCTGATTTGACAGGAGCTGGAACTCAGGTGGTGATGCTAGTTCGTCAGCTCCTGCCGTGTGGCTTAGTTCATAACAGGCCATGGACCAGTACCAGTCTGTGGCCTCGGGGTTGGGGACCCCTGGTTTAGAGGAATGATAGGTAAAGGGTAACAGGTTTTTATCGTGGTGATGAAAATGTTTTAAACTCGACTGTGGTGATAACTGCACATATCTGTAGACATACTACAAAGCATTGAATTGTACACTTTTAAAGGGGGCATAATATAATATGTGAATTTTACATAATAAAACTATTGTTAAAATATACTCCTTTGAATTCAGAATGTTCTCGGTGAATAGATAAGTCTGAGTTATAAGAATTCTTCATGGTTTGGTAAAGAAAGTACTGGTTCGTACAAAGATATCATTCATAATCTCAGATTTCTGGTTGTTCAAGTTATTACTTTGATTCTCATTCCCCAAATTTGTATTTATTTAAAAACTTTACTTGTATGCGTGGATGAAAACATTGATATTGATTAATTTATTAGGGTTAATTTATTCTTGTCACACTGAGTCATATTGCAAAATGGAATACTAAATGAATATCCATATTCAATAAATATATTTCTATTTCCTAAAGTATTTTGATATATTTCCATAACAACAAGCACAAACAAGGAGCAATCAAACAATATGACCATTCTTGATTCAAAAAGGCTAAAACAAATACTTTACCAATTTTTTGCTCACACTGATAGAGGTTGAATTTCAGCTTGTTAGTAAAATATGTCATTCTCTCAATCTTCCAAGTTTATATTTTCAAACATTATTTTGCCCAGTAATTATGAAGGCAAATAATTTGAATGATTAATCACAATTTATATATTTATAGAGTTATTACATCCAGCTTTAGCATACAAAGTCAACAAACATTCATAATTTATTTTCTTCCTCACTATACTAAGGCAATCTGGGGCATCAAGCACCATCTCTGAATGAAAAGCTTTTTCTTTGGTAACCTGACAATAATTCATTGAAAATTATTTTAGATGGTCTATAGACTTGGTTTGCCCTCTTTTGGCAAAGTTTTGAAGTGCAAATGTAAAGACACTGGTGACAAATATGTATTTTTTCTGCTTTTGAAAAAGGTTACTGTCTTTTTTTCTTTCATTCTCTAGACTTTCAACGTTATACTTCTGAGAACAGAAATTGTTATTGATATTACACTTAATGGTTTGGAACAGCAAATTTAATTAACCTCCAATATTAAAAATGACTCTTCAGTGATAAAAATACAGCTTACATAATTTTCTGATTTTTAGTGTTATGAAACTTAATATCCATCCTAAATTTTGAAACTGCACAAACTTAATCATACATTGATTATTCATAAAAGCAAGGAGAACACTAAAATTATATTATGCTTTCATTGTCTTCCAAGTAAATGGTCAATATTCATTTTTCTATTTAGTCCAAATGGTAGCTGCTGTTTTCTGACCTACCAACACATTTCCATTCTTTTTATTTTGGAATTGTAAGCTCATTTCAACATGCCAAATTGGTGTTTACATTTCAAATATTAAAAGAAGATTTTAATTCCATAATTCTCTGTTACTTCCTTTCTTAACACATTTTTTTAAAACACAGAATTAACAGCTACAGATCGGTTTTTCTAAGGTAAGAGTTTAGTTTTAGATTAACAAAGGATAAAACTCTCCTTGATTTCATATTATAATACTCAGTTTTGTAGCTGCTTCGAATTTTGATGTAAACAAATAATCATTAAATTTTAGGGGAAATATAAGCTTAGTAAATTACACTTTCACTGAATTCTGTTTTCTTTTACTTTATGAAAAAATTCTAATGTAGACTCTCAAAAAACATATTTCACCTTAAGCAATACAATCTTCAGCAGACTGAAATAATTTGTCTGATTCTGTGGCATACCATGAAATTTATTTTATTCTTTCCTTGGTACAAAAATAATTTTTATGCTATATATTTATTCTGCTTTTGAAAAAGGCATTGTATATATTCATTTTTGATGTAATTGCTTTTTTATTTTCTAGCTTGTTCAATTTAATATTAGATGTCTTAGTTTTATAATTAGAATTTTTAACTAAAGAATAACAAAATAACTTCAAAGAGCATTAGTCTGAGAAATGTCTTTTAATTTGATCTTTAAATGCATATTCATGATTCTATTTCTTTTTATGGTAAAAACATCTTCCAAAATTATGTATGATAAGGGTTAGAGTTGTCATCCTAATATTAGCGTATATTTGTTACACTTGGATATACTAAATAGTATGCTGATTTATATTACTAAGATAACATAAATCTTCTTAGGTGACCTGAAGTAAATTAGTTAATCTCTCTGCTCTATTTTCACATCTTGAAAAGAAGGATACTAATAATACCTAAAAGTAATATGATGATTAAATTAGATTAATACATGTAAAGTGCCTAGCAAAGTGCCTGGCATAAAATATGCTCCCAATAAATATTAACTACTATTATTAAAACAATTAGACCTAGATATAGCTTAATATTAATTAACATTAGTTATAGATCCTTGGGGTGATGTTAACTGTAGAAGAATTATAAACTAAGGGTCTTTCTTAGAATTTGATTTATTGCATTGCTAATTTCTTCTTTGTTCAAGAAAAAAAACAGGCTTTATGTATATTAAAGTGATGTAAAAACAAATGATATTAAACTAAAAGATTAAAGGAGAACTCAAGAACAGAAGGAGAAAATATCATTTAAATAATTAAAACATCAGACATAGAACTTGAAACAAATATGCTTAAGATACATGCCCAGTCTCATGATTTCCTAAGAAAATTTTTACCGTGAATAATAAGTAGGCTTGAAGGAAATGTGCCATGTAATTATGTATTCTAGAATATGATTGGATAGTATATTTAAATAAATGTTTTTTAGTACTACTCAGAACAGAGGAAGCCCTTGAATTACCTTGAATACAGAAAAGTTCTTCATGATTTCCAAGAAGCTGGGTAGCCTATATTACACACTACAATTTGCCAATTTGGATTTTCAATGACAAATGAAGAGCAATGATATGTCCAACTTGAAAAACAATTGTCTTTATATTATTACTGCAGAACTTCCTCCCTGAATACTATAAGAGGGAGAAGAGAAAGGCATGAATCAGGCTGTACTTTAAAATAAAAACGATCTATGTGATTTTGATCAAATTATTGGACTACTGTGTTGATTGATATCTTGTAGATTTTTGATGATGTTAAGAAATGAAAGAGATGAGAGAGAGAGAAGGAGTGGGGTGGAGAAAAGAGAAGAGTATGGAAGGTGAGAATGAGAGGAGAGGCGAGAAAGAGAATAGACAGGAAATTTGGAAAGTAGTAAACCTCAAAATGCTATTTGAATGAAATAAGATGTCCTTCATAAAGGATTTAAGCACTGTCAGTTCAAGATGGCCAATTCAACAAACACAGTGGCCCCTCCATCCTAGGAAACCAGCGTAGAATTAAATTCTTAGTGAATCAGAGACTTAAAAAATGCAGATGAATTACTATCTCTCAAATAATAAAAAATAGATTATTTTTTCTTATGTTCATTGCCTAAGGTAAGCAGAACTAGAAGCTATTTGTACATGTCTTGTGTCACTACTTACACATTATTTGTGTGGTTTCATTTTAGGTACATATACTGTAAATTGACATTGATTTTAATGATGACTCTATTTAATTGGCGAGCTCAACCTGTTGATCTTTATTGTAGTTTGTGAAATGTTTCTATTCCTTGTGTTTTCTTATTTTTTCTTTTCCATATCATGGTTTAAGTTTTATATTCTTCCTCTCTGTACACATTCTGAACCATTCAGTTTTTCTTTTTTTCTGTTATTCAATTATTTATTTTATTTTTATTCCATTTGATGAACACTTCTATTTATGAAAGTTGTGCATTATACATCTGTTCCTTTGATCATTACATTCACTTTCAAGTCAGTGTTTCTCTAACCTTAATTTTCACCTGTAAAAAATTATAACAATTGTAGGTGAGAATTTTTAAATTGTACACAACTCACCTTGTTTCATTTTTATCCAGAAAACCAATTTTTTTCTTCAATTATGAATTTACTAAATAATTTTCTCATCATTTCTTGTATCTTATTTCTTGCCCCTGAGATTACCAAACTTTTCTCAGCAGTGTATCCTACAATAGTGGTTACTTTCAGGGGTTTCAAAGGTGATGGATTTTAACAATTTCTTAATATGTAAAAAAGTTGTAGTTGCTGAGAATCACTTTTAAAACAGTGCCAAGGTGGGTGGATCATGAGGTCAGGAGTTCAAGAGCAGCCTGGCCAACATCGGGAAACCCCCTCTGTACTAAAAATACAAAAATTAGCCTGGTGTGTTGGCACACGCTTGTAGTCCCAGCTCTTCAGGACGCTGAGGCAGAAGACTCACTTGAACCTGGGAGGCGGAGTATGTAGTGAGCCAAGATCATGCCACTGCACTCCAGCCTGGGCAACAGAGCAAGACTCTGTCTCAAAAAAAAAAAAAAAAAAAAAAAAACCAGAAACGTAGACATGTAATACGATAAAACCAAGGTACTTATTTCCCAGCTTCAACAATTATCAAAAGTTTAGTAATCTTGCTTTATTTGTACATTTCTTACCCATCCCACCATCCCATTTACACAAATTTAAAGTTCTTAATTATGTACAGTATTTTAATATAAATCATGATGTCATGTAATTTCTGCTATTATTATGTCACTTTGATAGTAATATTGAAAATTATATGGTCACCTGGCTATTATCACATCTAATAATTTTATAAATAACTACTTAATATTATGTATTATGCGGTTCATATTCAAATTTCCCAAATTGGCTTTGAAGGGTCCCTTGAAATCCGATTTTTAAAATTAAAATCCAGGCCAGGTGTGGTGGCTCATGCCTGTAATCTCAGCACTTTGTAAGGCGAAGAAAGGAAGACTGCTTGAGCTCAGAAATTTCAGAACAGCGTGGGCAGTAGGGCAACACAGTGAGACCTAATCTCTACTAAAAAAATAAAATAAAATTAGCTGCGTGTGGTGGTGTGCACCTCTAGTCCCAGCTACTTGAGAGGCTGAAGAGAAAGGATCTCAGCGCTGCAGTGAGTTATGACTGCACCACTGCACTCCAGCCTGGACAACAGAACAAAACTACGTGTCCCAAAAAAGGAATGAAAATTCAAACAAGCTCCAACATTCTCTTTGGTTTTCCATTGCATAATCCTTTTCTATTATCTAAGAGTCTTTTTATCTTCCCTATTTTTTACTGATGGAAATGGATAATTTGTTGGAAAGTTTTGCATTCCTTTTGGCATTGTTTAGCATAGTTCTATCTCTTTCATTTCCTTCAAACTGATAGGTGATTTGTGCATTTTCTGTTGCATCACCTACATAAAATTATAATGATATTTGGTAGCATCCATAGAGTGAAACTAAGATCAATTTGTGATTTTAATTTGTGAACATAATCCCTCCATTACAAAGCTAATATTTTTAGCATCAATTTGTGACAGCTGCAAATATGAATGATAGTTTTGGCTGAACAACAAACTCTGGAATAAAAGATTTTGTTTTTCAGAATTAAAAGACAATTGTTAAATGTGCTATCAACTGAATTCTAATCTTTTAAAGTATTTTTATTTTCCTTTTTATAGAAAGTTTTGCAGTATATATTCCCTACTTTTGGCCCTTTAAAATTTAACTATTATGTGTCAAGATGTGGATTATGTTAATTTTTGTCTGTTTGTTGTTGTGATCTTGACCTTAAACCATTTAAGTCTTTCTTCCGTTGGGATAATTTGTTTCTATGATTTCTTTATATATTACTCTGCCCTATTTTCTCTTTCATTATTTTATTTTTTATTGTCTCCCAGTGCTAACTACTGAAAGAATACCTCAATCTGATTTTTTTTAGTTTTCATTTTTATTTATTTATTTAGTTAGTTATTTTTTGAGACGGCGTCTCCCTCTCTCGCCCAGGCTGGAGTTCAGTGGCACTATGTCGGCTCACAGCAACCTCCACCTCCAAGGTTCAAGTGATTCTCCTGCCTTGGCCTCCTGAGTAGCTGAGATTACAGGCGTGTGCCACTTCGCCCGGCTAATTTTTGTATTTTTAGTAGAAACGGGGTTTCACCATGTTGTCAGGCTGGTCTCAAACTCCTGACCTCATGATCCACCCGCCTGGGCCTCCCAAAGTGCTGGGATTACAGGCATGAGCCACCGCACCTGGCCTCAATTTGACTTTTTATAATTACTTTTTATTGGTAGAATTTTGTTATTATTATTTCTTCCTTTTCTTTTTCCTCCCTCCTTCTTCCTCCTCTTCTTCTTCCTCTTCTTATTCTTATTTTTCTTCTTGTTATTATTACATAATGATTATGGCAAATATTATTCTGCCATAAGAATATTAGCTCATTCATTTATCTGGACTTTCATATTTCTTATTATTGTGGTAGTTTATTCATAGCAGTAGAATATAAAATAAAAATTATATATATATGTTGTATAATTTTCCCTTTATTTAGAATAAGAAATATATGCACTTCAGTATTTTTTTTTTACTTTTTGTTCTCAAAATCTATCAATTTATAGTATATGGTGGATATTCAATCATCTCTAGTTAATTTTATTAAAATGTCTGAAACAGACTCAGGACTCTAAGTAACTAGAAAACTCTTATAAATAGATAACTATTATAATTATATGATAAGTAAGGTTGGAACTATGGTAACATGACAAAATTAAGGACATTAAATGGGCCTTGGTGCCTGAGATCAGAGTTTTCAACATATCTAGGATGGCTGCTAAACCCCGCTGGTTAGGTAGTTACAATCTTCCCTTGAGCTCTTTTTCTCCAATTGTTGTCTTACTCTAACAAGGCTGAAGACTGGTAAGGTGGGAGAAGCCAAGGTGAAAAGTCCAAATCCTTGAGTGGGCTATTTTAAATGAACTCAGCCCCAAGGGTTTAAGGAGTAAATTCTTAAGGAGTAAATTCCTTTCCCCAAAAGGATAAGCTGCTTCTGGTTCAAGAAAAGAAATTCTTCATATGATTCTCATCAAGGCTTATGTTTTAGAACAAAAATCTTAAAATATGAAGAACATCAATAATAGTGTACATTTGCGGGAGCTTTCCTTCTATTTATTTAAGTTCTAGGAAGGTAACTTAATGGCTGTGGTTAATATAGATGTCTGATTAATAATGAGTTCCAGCTATATCCACAGTCTTACACTCATCCCCTGAGCTATGGCTTGCCTTCCATAAAAATGAGAAAGTAGGAAAACCAAATATCACAGAGTTTGGCTTAGGATTCCAAGTCCTTGAGGCAGAGGTACAGGGGCTAAAAGCAATAAAAATTTCTGCTTCTTTATTGTCCAGGGAACAATCTAGCTTCATCAAAATATATGATGAGCATGAAAATAGAAAAATAAACTCATCCTTTGACAGTAAGAAGTTGAATTTTAACAGCGGTAAGCTTAATTCTGATTATTTGGCAAGGTGATAGAGCACTATTGAATATATTGCATAAGCTCGATAAATATGCATTCTATGATTACTACAAAGTCTATAATACTGTAGGTGCCCCATTTTATGTTTTATAGTATGGCCATAGGAATTTACTTCTCTGTAGTAAAATAGTTTGTTAGCCGCATTGCTTTCGAATGTATTACATACAAATAAGTGTTTTAGAATATCTAGGTGCCTGTAAAGTTCATTGAAGGTATTAGAAAGATGAGACTTAACTTATGTAAAACGTTTAAAGCAAATTAGATATTCTGAATGTTATTTAAAATGGCAATGAAACAGATAGCTCAATTCAGCAAATTATTGCTTGTTTCAAAATGTATGAGAATTAATTACTATAGACTGTTGGAGAATAGAGAGAACACCTTACCATGTACTGTGGAGAGAAGAAATCCGAGTTGGTTCCTGCAACATGCTTCAGATTTATACTGGCTAAGAGAAAAGTGGTGGTAACTGTGGATATGTGAAAGTGGGAAGACTAAAAAGTGTGTTCTGAGGAAGTGATTGAAACTTTTAGCCTGAGTGAATTACATTTTAGAGTTTAGGGACTCTGATAAGATCATTTAGTCTTCATTTTTGAAAGCTTTGAGTGTCAGGCTCAGAGTGCAATTTTATCCTGTAGGCAATAGGAAATAACTAAACATTTTTGAGCTGAGATGTGACATGATAGAAGGTTCATTTTAGGAGTATTGACTTATCACAGTATGAAAAATGAATTGCAATATGGAAAGAGAATGGCTCTTGAAGAAGAATTGAGAAGTTATCCTAGAAGAGAGTTTAGGCTGTACAGGAGTGACATAATTCATTTTTAAAACTGCTAAATAAACATTCAAGCACGAAGAGATAACAGTAAAGTACAAAGTAGAGAATTCGGAAATGATTATAATTATAATGGATAAGACTCAGTCACTAATTAGATTTTTTTTTGGAAAAAGAATCATAAGCCCTCTGGTGGTGCCAATAAAAATAAAAATTTGGTTATTTCATCTGATAAATACACAACTACTTTTAAAAATAATAAAATATCTATAATTTTGATAGCAAATTTACAATCTCCTGAATTTTATATATATAGTATGTATATATGTACACACACATGTATATATGGCAAAGATATAAACTTTCTTTCTAAATATTCCTTATATTGGAAGGAGTCCACATTGCTTCCATATTTTGATATGTATAGAAGCATCCTTTAAGTAATCTATGTGATTTCAAGTGATTAAACATCACAGTCTTCCATTTGTTGAGGGATGAAAAATTATCTTATATTTTTGCAATATGAAAAATACATTCCCCAATGAAGTAAAAACTGTTTTAGGGGGTATAACAGACTTTATGAAGTTAAATATTGCTGATGATTCTAATTCAAGTAAGGAGGAAAAAAACTCTCTTGTCACAGACTCATTTTTCTATAAGGTCTCCATGGGATTGTCAGAAGGCATGCAAAAGTATATTAGACCACCACCTTATTTATGACATGGCCCACATCTACAAGAAGGCTAATTGGAGTAGGAAAATATAAAATGCTCAGCACGTTCAGGACATTTATTTCAATGCATATATCACATTCCATTTTTTTTCTTGGTGACAAGCTAAATCTTTCCTAGTTCCACTGTCAAAATTGCCATGCCATGGCGTCAAAAAGGTGCATGAATTCAAGAGATTCTGTCTAAGATTCTTCAGTTCTATCATAATATACCTGTAAATAGTGCACTAATAGGAACCCAGAATGCAAAATAAAGCCAACAATAGTCAACTTTATACACAATTCAGGAATATCTCCCCTTCCTATGGAGATTTCCCCCCTCAGTTGAGCCATGTAATTGATTTATAGCCCATTTTGCTGTGGTTATCTCTGATTTCTACTTTCAACTTGTAATTAGTTGAGTAACATCTTTTGATTTTTCATGCATAGTCTTGCTTAACTCACCCAGATAAGTGAAAATTTATCATATTTATTGTACATATTAATTCCATAAATCAACTCTCACAATATATCCTATGTTATCATTGCACATGAAGTTTCTGATTTTTGTTGAAGACGGCAATTCAAGCACATATATGATTTCTTCCCCCTTTTAAAATTTGCATTGAAATGGACACATGAATAAATGAGAGGCGAATGTTTTAATTTTCATTTTGAAACAAATGTATACATAGTATATGATAAGATCCACTGGTTAGAGTCTTCGATAAATTGAGTTTTTCTCTTTTCTTTTTCTTCTGAAGATAAATCGAGCTTCAGATAAGGATAAAAATTGTCAGTATTTATGTATGTTAAGAAAATAACTTAAAGTGAGTAGATAGAATCTCTAGCAGAATCAAAAATAACCAAACCATCTGAAAGGCTGAGGGAAACTTTAGAACAATTGTGGAAATAAGTCAAACTCAATTATATGAAAAATTTGGAAGAACACCAAGTTCTAACATATGTATATTTCAGGGTCTAAGATGTACTCAAAATGGTACAGCTTCATTTGACATGAATAGAATAGTAAAAAAGCAGGTTCTTCTTGTTGAAAGCTCTAAGGCCAGATAGTCATCCCAGTTATAGAACTAGGAGTCATAACCTAACTAACCACTAATTGTCACAACAAGTATGAAGAATGAAATATCTAAGATGGTGGTAAGTATATAATGCCCATTTTCCCTGGCATTATATCAGGTCTCATTTGCAACAAGCCAGTGGAATCACATATCAAACATAGATTCATCTGAGATGACAAAGAGTACAGAATAAATTTAGGGGCAGTTGATAGGCGTATGAATCAACCCTACAGCTGGATTTAGGAATGTGGAATGCTAACACACTTCAAGGTAAATATGGTATGAGAATCTTAAAGAGGGAGAAAACATCTTCTATCACATTGTTTTTTGATTGAAGGTACTCCTTGCTAGGTAGAGAAGTGAGTAGGGTGTAATGACTTACTAATCACAAAAGAAACAAAAAAAAAATAGTTTGCCATAGGAATAAAACTACCTGTCTTTATCTCCTCAATTTTCACAGCTAATGAAACTTTGCTATAGAAAACAAAAAGAAATCTGCAAGAAAATACATTTCTATTCCTTAAGCCACCCAGTCTAAATAGACTAGTACAAAAAGCCTCTCTTAGAGATGAAGAATATTCAAATTATTAAATAAAATATTCAATATAAAAATATAATCTAAGATATAAGACAAAGTATACCCAATGAAATGGATTTACCACAAAAAAAGCAGAAAGTATGTATGAGAGAATATGGGTGTGTGTGTGTGTGTGTGTGTGTGTATGTGTATTTAAAAAGCCAAAAATGGGACTAAAACAGATAGGACAAAAACTAGAGACAATAATGCAGTAGGAGAAAAACTAAGGACATGTGATATCATAGAAAAACAGATGAATTGAGAGAAAGGAGTAATCAACTGTATGAAAACTTACAGAAAATTTGAGAAAATCAGAGCAATAATTTGACACTAAATTTGTAGCACAAAACTTGACTCATTCTTGGCAAAATCATTTTAAATAAAGTGAGAAATATCAAAGCCAAATTGGAGGAACAGGAGGAATATCTGGAGCATGTGGAAGTGGAACAGTCCAGAAAACTTTTTCTAAGCGCTTTTTTATAAAATACACCAGAACAATAAGATTATAGTTGGAGGAAGGCATGATGTCAAAGGATGGCTGTTGTTATTTTAAAAGATGTTGAAGCATTGTATTGAAGGAGATGCTCCAGAAATAGGCTAACATGAGACTGGCCAGCAGTGTGAATTTTTAGTGTCCTTTTGTACCGTGGAAGCTGAAAGGCTAAAAACAACATTTCCCACTCTGTCTTATAGACTATTCTGCATGAGAATTAGATTCTGGCCATGAGATGTGCTATTTGAAAAGCGGAGTTCAGGTGGAAGACGTTGTCATTCTGTTTCAGCTATTTTTTACTACCCAGACGGATCACGGAGACATGGATTTTTCTGTGGTAGAGTTCCAGGGTCAGGTGATGAGTATCATGGGTCTAGAGAAGCAGTTTCAGGGTTGAGAGCAGTAGCTTTTTGATCCCTAGATTGCATCCGTGATGGTGTGTGCTGCAACATGACAGTTACAACAGAAGCTTCTTATCTATTCCCCCATTGTAGCACATGTAGTAACTACCTTTCCTTTGGTTATTCTTGTGGTCTTTTTTTCTGGGAGTCATTCCTTAAAGCCAAGACAATACAGACTGTTCTCTCAGTCTCAAATATATTAAAGTAACTTATATTTATTCATGGGTGGATATAGGTTTCATGTGAACTATTTGAAAGTCGATTACAAAGGATAAAATACAAAATTTTGTATATAGAATTGGAAATGAAGGTAAATATTAGAATGAGAAAAAATGACAAAATATAAATTTTAAGAACTATAAAACAAGGGAGGTCGAGGCGGGTGGATCACCTGAGGTCAGAAGTTCAAGACCAGCCTGGTCAACATGGTGAAAACCCGTCTTTACTAAATGTACAAAAAATTAGCTGGGCATGGTGGTGGGCGCCCGTAATCCCAGCTACTCTGGGGGCTGAGGTGGGAGAATTTCTTGAACCTGGGAGGTGAAGGTTGTGGTGAGCCAAGATCGCTCCACTGCACTCCAGCCTGGGCAACAAGAACGAAACTTCATCTAAAAAACAAAAAAAACAAAAAACAAAACTATAAAACAATATCACAAAGTATAGAAAAATTAATATAACTTAAAAATATGTGTTTTATATACTTCTAAACATTTTCTTTTTTTGAAAACACTAACTTTGATCACTTCTTCATATGACAATAACTTTGTAATATCATTTTATGCAGAGACAATAGAAATAATTTATTTCTGCCTCTAGCATGATTGCTTGAATATTCTTTTTAATTTTGAGAGTTACATGCATAAAACATGATTTTACATAAAGCCACATCCATTGTTTGTAACACTGTTATCATTTTCTGCCTTTCAAAAAAAGAATTCTGAAATTCTGATAAACTCTATTTGGCACAATTTTTATCTAAGATAGATTTATAATACATATATACCATATGTGTGTACATATATGACAATATATTCATCACACACACAAATTTACATATGTATGTGCACACATGTGCACACAAATAACGTATCTAATTTTATTTGATGCTTTATAAGTATATTTCTGACATGAAGAGCTGTTCTGTTTAGACATTGATGAGGAACACATCGTCACTTAGACTTTTGCACACAATGATTGAAATACTTTTGTGTCTGTATACTTCAACTATTATTTAATCCTCTGTTGCAGACATTCTCCTAGTGAAAGGAGCCATAGTACTCGTTTACATCTTGATGTAAATGCTGGCCTTGAACTTTCATAGGGTGAGTTAGGATTTTCAAATGTTGGTGATTAGGACTATCCCTTGATGCCATTTCTAAACTGAAAGAGTTAGCAAAAGTTTAACTTTACTTGGAAATGATCCATATAAATGTATCCCACCAAGGCTAAATAAGTTAAATTCAGTTTTTTCATAAGTAAATCTCCAAATATGATGGAGGAGAAGGAAGAGAGAAAAGGAGAAAGAGTATTAATATGCAGATAAAATATCTTTATTTGGAAATTTTTAACCAAGAGAATATAATGCAACGTCCTCTCTTAAGCCTTAAAACCAGTACAAATGAAAGCCTCTAAAACAAGCTTCATTAGCCTCATGGCAAGTCGGCCTCTCCATATATTTCTATCATTTCTGCTTAAACTAGTCAGAGTGGTTTCTGCTTCTTGAAAATAAACACTATCATGAGACAGAAATTTACATTATTTTATGTACCCTTCACCTTAATAAAATTAATTTTAAAAACATCAATGGCTACCTTAATTAGATTGAAACCTTACTTCTCAACATGGCTTAGATCACTCTGCATGTTTCCTGTTCCTTTCCAAACTCCCATGTTGGTACAATTTCAACCATACTTCCTGTAAACTACTAACACTGATCTCTCTTCTCTCCTCAAATGTGGCCAAACAATTCCGACACGAAGAGCTATTGTTCTTGGGCCTAGAGCTGTGCTGTTCCAATAGAGTAGACACTAGCTACTTGGGATATTTTGAATTTAAATTAATCAAAGACAATTAAACTCTCATTTCTCAGTTAAACAGCCATAATTCTAGTGCCAGGTGGCACATGTTCCTAATGACTAGCATATTGGCTATCACATATATTGAACATGTTCATCATTGCTGGAAGTCCCAGTGGTCGCCGTTGGCCTAGAATATTTGGCTGGAATTTTTCATACTGACTCATTGTCATCATTTTCGACTCAGATATCTGGTTGCTGTAGTTATTGTCACCGTCCACTCTAACCATTAGCTTCCAAACCCTATTATTTTCCCTTCTTGCCACTTAATACTAATCTGAATATGTATTTATGTATATGTATTTGTACATTAATATTTTGTTCTTTGTTTTGATGAGTATATATGCGTGTTTGTATGTGAGAGTTATATCCCCAGAATCTTCTAGGATGCTTCCTGGACATATTATATGTACAAAAATACTTGAAAACCAAAGGATAAAGAAAAAAAGAATCAATCTACTGTCATCTTGTTATTCAAAAATAGAAGACATTGCTTTTGAATAAAATACATGATAATTAACAAAAGTGGAGTAACGAAGTATGTATCTGGTACTACAGAAAACTGAATCAGTCTAAAGGATTCTTATAGGTTAAGATGTGAATTAAAATTCAAACTCAAAACACAGGTCCAGTGCAAATATATCAAGAAACAAAAGAGATCATTATTAATTTTATTCAAGTAATTGCTTTTATGTTTATTTTACTTGATGAGTTTTATTCAATGCCTATCATTCTATGCCCATTGCTTGGTAATATTTGGTGAAATGTTATTTTATTTATGTACTAAATAAAATAAAATAAATAAAACAATATTTCCTCATTCTTTTCTACTAAATAATATGCACTTAAAATACTGCTAGATTCAATCATTTTTCTTTATTAGTATTGAAACAACAGACAAACACATTTCAGTAGTTTTGTTTTTAACTTGTTTTCAACATTTGGAAAGCTGTTTTTATAAATGTTAAAAGTTGTTTACCCAGTTCTTCTTCCCTTAGCTCACCTAAAAAACTATTAAGATGTCCCAAATTTTCTTTAAACTCTCATGCCATCTATAACGTGATGACCCGTATTCAGTCTTTTCTATGTGAGACAGATACTGCAGTCAGGCAGTATTTTACTACTCCATTTACTTAATGTTTTTCTCTCTGCCCTTTTCTACATTAACAACATAATGCTATCTTTATTGTCTTTCAAGGCCAAAATGAAATACCTCCCCAGTGAAACTACCCAGACAGAACAAATGTTTTCTTTAATCTGCACACACAGGAACAACAAGTACGTCTGAACTCACTCTTTTAAAATATAGCTATTTGTTAGTAAATTTATTCTATTAGATTATAAGTTGTTTAATACTAATGGGGTTATGTTCTACCCATCATTTTCTCAGGATCTTCCCATAGTAAGTCCTTAATTACTACTCCTATATCAAATACTAATGCTTTTGTTTACAATAAATAGAAGGTATTCATGCAGTTTTAAAACACAAAATGATCAGGAGGATAATTTTACATTTAGCGAACACATCAATACATGATGTGTTTAATGTATTGAAAATATATTGCATGTGAAAGCTTCCACTGTGTTCACCAAAATGATTTTCTGAAAATGTCTTTGATTACTGTATTTCTATAAGAGACTTTAGACTAAAAGGATTATTTATGTATTTTTCTAATTACAGAGTCTATTAATAGCATGAAGTACATCTGTCACTGAAAGGTAGGGTAAAACTGCATTCTATCGCTTCTTATTTATGTGAATTGCCTTTGAAGTGAAAACTTAGAATACAATATTTGGAAAAATATGGAGGATATAAACACCGTCACCTTGCTGATTCATTGCATAAGAAATTTCATTACAGAACCCATAATTTCATATAATCCATACTTTAGAGAATTTAAGAATTCTATTACACAATGTTTTGAGTTGTTATTTATTTTTATTATTTCAATGTAAGCTTTATTTCAGTTTTAATGATCATTGACACTTTAAAAGTTTAGTTATTACTGTAGACAAATTTTTAACGTGAAGTTTACAATAACAATTTAGTATTTTTAAAAAGACACAGCAAATATATTTTAATATCCAACTGTGATCATCTTGAGTATGATACATTAAATGCAAAAATTCAGAAGTTATTTTCATTTTTATTATGGCATTTGTTAGAGTGTGCATTATATTGCAAAAGGAGGTTGCTACCCCTTAACCTGAATATCAGTGTAGCTGGAAATACAGTTTCTCAGGTTTTCTTTTCCTCTGATGATGCACTTTTATTTCTACCACAATTACTGGTTTATATATCCTAATTCCATCATTTCCTTTACACATTAATATATTTTTCTACTTTCAGATTTCTTAGGTACTATTCTTCTATTGCATCTGACATTGATAATCCAGAGCTGAAAGCTTTCTTATGACTAACTAAGGGTGATGGATAAGGAGAGAGGAGCTGAAGCAAGACAAAATCCAAACTCATTCATCTTACTCCTTACAAGACAGAGTCATTTTCTCATTAGTGCTTTAATAAATGTAATTTTAATTAGAGTGCATCATTTTATAGAATATGTCTGAAACAGAGATAAAGAATATCCTGCTATTTCATTGATTTAAATAAGTGTAATAATAAAAACTATAAAACAACTAAATAATATAAATTGTAACTTATAATCCACAATCTTTCTATTTTCATAGTTCCTGACATAGAGTAAGTCCACAATTAAATGTTTATTGAAAATAAACAAACTAAAAGAAAACATTTCAGAAAAATAAAATTAAATATGATGTGGATATTTAAGCTCACTGCAAGCTCCGCCTCCCAGGTTCACACCATTCTCCTGCCTCAGCCTCCTGAGTAGCTGGGACTACAGGCACCCGCCACCACACCCGGCTTATTTTTTTGTATTTTTAGTAGAAATGGGGTTTCACCGTGTTAGCCAGGATGGTCTATTTAAACTAATTTCATGAGAAATAAATATATATTGTTAATTCCATCTGAAAAGAATCATTATCACTAATTTCTTTTAGCAGTTTTTAGGAACTAAATATGATTATCTAGGCATATTATACTTATGGTCAGTTTTTATTATTATACAAATCTTTATGTGTGTATATGTGGTTGGGGGTGCTAAAACAAGCAACATTATATAAACTTTTAAATAATTTTTATAGATGTCAAGCAAAATGTGTCTCCACTGATTAACATCCATGTTATACATTATACACGGTTTCGATTTTATAAGGCCAAACTTTTCTTAACTCTGTGCAACATTTTACACTTCCACCAATGATGTCCAAACATTTATAGTTATCTATAGTTTCATTAATATTTGGCATCACAAATGACTTAACCTTGCCAACTAAATGAATTAAATTACATCTCGTTTGAGTTTTAAGTTATATTTTCCTGATTACTAATGAGACTGCTCATTTTTATGTTTCATCATCATTCATATTTTCTGTTTTGTGAAATGGCTGCTCATATATTTTGCTCATTTTGTTTTTTGTTATTGTCTATTTAAAAATTTTGTTTTACAAAAATTTTTTGTATATTCTAGATTTTAATAATTGTCAGTTCATATCAGTTTATGGTGATTTTGAAGAACACAATTTTGGAATTTTTAAAACCCAATTTTAAATGTGTGTATATATGTGTGTGTGTGTGTGTGTGTGTGTGTGTGTGTATTCTGACATTAATAATCCAATACTGAAAGCTTTCCTCCTAACTGACTGACGGAAATGGATAAGGGGAGAGGAGCTAAAAGCAAGACCAAACCCAAACTCATTCATCTGCCTCCTTACAAGAGGGCTTGTTATTTTTGTTTAAGAAATCATTCCATAATCAGAGACTTTAACATGCATCTATATTTTCTTCAGAAAGTTTTAATCTACCTGAAATTGGTTTTAACATGGTCAGAAGTTATTTTCTGCACATTGATTCTAGCTTCACAGTACCATTTAATATGTAGTTTAATTTTTTCCATTAATTTGACACATATTTAATATGCCAAGGTGTTTCTGTATGTGTGGATGCCATCTCTGAGCTCTGTGTTCTATTCCACTGGTCATTGCATTGTATTCATTAACATAACTTTAGTATTAATTCTTACATTTGGTAAGAGAAGCCTCATGTTTTATTGTTTTTCTTTAGGACTGTAGTTGGTACTCATATACATTGCCACTTCATACATGTTTTAGTATTAGTTTATTTGAAACTCTTTTAGGCATTTATTGGATTACCATTGAATATACAAATTAATTAGGGGAGAACTGACTTCTTTACAATATTAGATTTTTTATTAGTTAACATTCTCAGTACATTTAGTTTTTCAATATTTTTCAAAAAAGAATTAAATATTAATCATAACATATTTAAATATGTTCAGCATTTTGAAAATCACAGTTTTCATCTATTTTTTGTTGGTGTAAAATACAATAAAATTAATTTGGAATCTGATCTGTATATCTTAGTAAGTTATTAATTTTTAAAATCATGTATATTATTTTTAATTTTCTATGTAAACAATCATTGTCTACTCAAGACTGAATCAGTTTTTTTCACATTCACATATAATCTACTTATATTACTTGTTGCACTTACAAAACTTCCAGTATGTTATTGAATAGAAGTGTTGAGTATAAGTATTGAACGTTTCTAAGTTGAATAGGCTTACAAAAAAAAATTGGTAGAAATGCTTGACTTGATTTGATTCTGCAGTTCTTAGGTTTCTTAAAAAAAGTTAAATTAAATTATGAATGGTTGTTGAATTTGATCAAATCATTTTTGCAGATAATCAGAATATCATATTATTCTTCCTAGATCAATTTTATACTTTATAATATTTATAAACTTTCTAATGTTGAGTCACGCTAGCATTTTTGAAGCAAAATGTGATGAGAATTTATTATATTTTATATGATATTGGGTGAATTTTACACTAATATTAATATGCAAGACTAACTTGTAATTTTCTTTTTTATATTCCTCTTGCCTGTTTTTGATAGAATGTTGTTCTGGCCTTACAAAAGTAATTTTTAATATATTTTTTTATTTTTACTCTCTGGAAAATTGCATATAAGTTAGATTGGAAAAACTCACTATTAACTTAAATAAGCCTGTTTTATTCATGGTGCCAAGATTTAAAACCATTAATTCAGAACTATTCATGCTTTCTATTACTTTATGAATTATTTAATTGTTTTTCTAGTATATATCTTTACTTTTGCATTTTCACCAATTATATTAAAAATATATAATGAATAATTCGATTAAAACATTATCAGGTGGAAGTGGCCAGGACAGTTCACTAGAAGCAGCTAGTGTGGGTGGCTCTCACAGACAGAAACAGAAGGAGCCAGTAAATACAGCACCTTCATCTGTAATATCCAGGTACTTGCATTAGGACTAATCAAGGAAATACCCTGACCCATGGAGAATGGAGAAAAGCGAGGCAGGACAATGGCCCACCTGGGAGCAACACAGAACCAAGGAAACCTCCCCCACCCAGGAAAGTGGTAAGTGAATGTGCAACCCCTGGAACCCACTCTTCTCTCAACGGATCTTCGCAACCCTCGGGTCAGGAGATCCTCTTGTGAACCCACTCCACCAGGCCTTTCAGTCTGACATACAGCGTTACATGGAATCTTGCAGAGCAGCAGCTCAGGCATGCACAGAGACCTCAGAGCTTTAGATACTTGGGCTCTCTAGGCTTCTCAGCAAAAGTAGCTTCAACTCTGGCCATGTGGAACATTACACCCCTGTACATACCCCTAAAAAAGAGGCTGAATCCAGGGGACTGAACAGCGACAGTCGACTGGCCCCACTTCCATGGCATCGAACAGGAAAAGACCCACTGACATTGTGTTCGGAATTGGTGGGTTCTTAGTCTCACTGACTTCAAGAATGAAGCCGCGGACCCTCGCAGTGAGTGTTACAGTTCTTAAAGGTGGCGTGTCCAGAGTTTTTTCCTTCTGATATTCAGCCGTGTTCAGAGTTTATTCCTTCTGGTGGGCTCGTGGTCTCCCTGGCTTCAGGAGTGAAGCTGCAGACTTCCAAGGTGAGTGTTACAGCTCTTAACGCAGCGCGTCTGGAGTTGTTCATTCCTCCCGGTGGGTTCGAGGTCTCGCTGGCCTCAGGAGTGAAGCTGCAGACATTTGCGG
Organism: Hylobates moloch; assembly: GCF_009828535.3. Taxonomy (NCBI): domain Eukaryota; kingdom Metazoa; phylum Chordata; class Mammalia; order Primates; family Hylobatidae; genus Hylobates; species Hylobates moloch. The sequence goes on from NW_026652280.1 coordinate 121,621,515, forward strand.
TGAATGTTACAGCTCATAAGAGCAGTGCGGACCCAAAGAGTGAGCAGCAGCAACATTTATTACAAAGAGCAAAAGAACAAAGCTTCCCCAGCATGGAAGGGGACCCCAGGGGTTGCCACTGCTGGTTCGGGCAGCCTGTTTTTATTCCCTTATCTGGCCCCACCCACATCCTGCTTATTGGTCCATTTTACAGAGAGCTGATTGGTCTGTTTTAAAGAGAGCTGATTGGTCCATTTTGACAGGGTACTGATTGGTGCGTTTACAATCCCTGAGCTAGACACAAAAGTTCTCTAAGTCCCCACTAGATTAGCTAGATACAGAGTGCTGATTGGTACATTTACAAACCTTGAGCTAGACAGAGTGCTGATTGGTACATTTACAAACCTTGAGCTAGACACAGTGCTGATTGGTTTATTTATAATCCTTTAGCTAGACATAAGGGTTCTCCAAGTCCCCACTAGATTAGCTAGATACAGAGTGCTGATTGGTGCATTTACAAACCTTGAGCTAGACATAGAGTGCTGACTGGTGTATTTACAATCCTTTAGCTAGACATAAAGGTTCTCCAAGTCCTCACTAGACTTAGGAGCCCAGCTGGCTTCACCTAGTGGATCCCGCACCGGGGCTTAGGTGGAGCTGCCCCGAGTCCCACGCCATGCACTCGCACTCCTCAGCCCTTGGGCAGTCGATGAGACCGGGCACTGTGAAGCAGGGGGCAGTGTTCGTCAGGGAGGCTGGGGCAGTGCAGGAACCCACGGTGCGGGGGAGACTCGGGCATGGCAGGCTGCAGGTCGCAAGCCCTGCCCTGTGGGGAGGCAGCTGAGGCCCAGTGAGAATTCAAGCACAGTGCCAGCAGGCCAGCACTGCTGGGGGCCCGGTGCACCCTCCTCAGCTGCTGGCCTGGGTGCTAAGCCCCTCACTGCCTGGGGCAGGCCGCACCGGCCAGCTGCTCCGAGTGCAGGCCCGCCAAGCCCATGCCCACCCGGAACTCACCCTGGCCTGTGAGCCTCACAAACTGCCCTGGTTGCCACACATGCCTCTCCCTCCACACCTCCCTGCAAGCAGAGGGAGCCAGTTCTGGCCTTAGCCAGCCCAGAGAGGTGCTCCCACAGTGCAGTGGCAGGCTGAAAGGCTCCTCAAGCACAGCCAGAGTGGGTGCCGAGGCTGAGGAGGCACTGACAGTGAGCGAGGGCTGCCAGCACACTGTCAGCTCTCAATATGAAATTCCAGCCAGTCACCAGTAGCAGTATTGCACCTTCCTGGGATGAAGATCTTGGGGACAGGGGTGGGTCACCATCTTTGCTGTTTGGGCAACTTAGCCATTCCAGCCTGCAGGCTTTGGAGTATCTGAACCAACTGAGAATGGAAGGAACTCCGAGCACCACACAGCTGCTCTATGAAAACATGACCAGACTGCATTTTTAGGAAGGTCCCAAATCTTGCTCCTCCCACTGAGTGGGACTTCCCTACAAGCCACTCCCATCAGTGTTCTCCACCTGACAGGGATTTAAAGCCTCACTGGAATCTTGGGATAGAGCTCACAGAGGGAAGGCTGGACCACTGTCTTTGCTGTTTGGGTGACTTAGACTTTCTAGCCTTCAGGCTTTGTATAGTCCATGTAAGGCTGACCTGGAACAGAGGGAGTACCCCAGCAAAGCACATCTGTTCTGTGAAAATGTGCCAACCTGCTTTAAAAAGCAGGTTCCTGACCCAGTTCCTCATTACCAGATGGAGCCTCCAAACTGGGGTCTCCAGCCACCCCTGCCAGTGCTCTCTGGCCAACAGAAATTTGAAACATCCCTGGGATGGAGCTCTCAGAGAGAGGGTCAGGCAGCAATTTTTGCTGTTTGGGTGGAAGCTATTCCAGCCTTCAGTCTTTGGAGAGTCTAAGGTGATCCAGGGCTGAAGTAGAACCCCAGCACAGCACAGTTGCAACTGCAGCAATTCTCCAACAAGAGTCCTTAGCAAGGATAAACTAGATGGAATGACAGAAATAGAATTCAGAATATGAATAAGAACAAGTATCATCAAGATTCAGGAGGATGGCAAAGCCCAATCCAAGAAAAATAAGGATTACCCTAAAGTGATATAGGAGTTGGAGGATTAAATAACCCATATCAAAAAAAAACCTAACCAGTCTGACATAGCTGAATAACACAATACAAGAATTTTGCTACGCAATTCACAAGTATTAACAGCAGAGTAAATCAAGCTGAGGAAAGAATCTCAGAACCTGAAGATGAGTTATCTGAAATAAGACAGTCAGGCAAAAATAAAGAAAGAAGAATAAAAATAAATGAACAAAACCTCCAAGATATATGATATTATATAAAGAGGCCAAATCTATAAATTATTGGCATCCATGAAAGGAAGAGGAAGAAAGAAAGCAACTTTGAAAACATATTGAAGGATATTGTCAGTGAAAGCTTTGCCAACCTTGCTAGAGGGGCTACCAGTTAAATTCAAGAAATAGAGAGAACTCCTACAAGATTCTACACAAGAAGATTATCCCTAAGATGCATAATTGTCAGATTTTTTCAAGGTCAAAATGAAAGAAAGAATGTTAAAGGCAGCTAGAGAGAAAGGGCAGGTCACCTACAAAGGTAACACCATCAGGCTAATGGCAGACCACTCAGCTGAAACCCTGCAAGTCAGAAGAGATTGGGGGCCTATATTCAACATTCTTAAATAAAAGATATATTAACCCAAGAATTTCATCTCCAGCCAAACTAAGCTTCCTAAGCAAAGGAGAAGTAAGATCCTTTTTCAGATAGGCAAATGTTGAGGGAGTTTTTTACCACCAGACCTGACTTACAAGAGATCTTGAAAGGAGCACTAAATATAGAAAGAAAAGACTGCTAACAGCTAATACAAAACACACTTAAACACATAGACCAGTGCCACTATAAATCAACCACACAAACAAGCTGGCATAATAACCAGATAATAACACAATGACAGAATCCAATCCACACATAACAATACTAACATTGAATGTAAATGGGTTGAACGTCCCTCCTAAAAGACACAAGTGGCAAACTAGATAAAAAAAGCAATACCCAATGATATGCTGTCTTCAAGAGATCTGTGCCACATGAAATGGTGGCCATTCACTCAAAATAAAGGGATGGAAGCAAATTTAACAAGCAAATGGAAAACAGAATAAAGCAAGGATTGCAATCCTAATTTCAGACAAAACAGACTACGAACCAACAAAGATAAAAAAGACAAAGAAAGGCATTTCATAATGGTAAAGGGTTCAAGTCAACAAGAAGACCTAACTATCTTAAGTATATATGCACCCAATACAAAAGCACTGATTCATGAAGTAAGTTCTTAGAGAGCCACAAAGAGACATAGACTCACACACACTAAGAGTGGGAGATGTCAACACTCCCCTGAAAGCATTTGACAGATTATCAAGGCAGAAAATTAACAAAGATATTCAGAAATTGAACTCAACATTTGACTAAATATATCTGATAGGCCTTTAGAGAAGTCTCCACCCCAAAACAACAGAATATACATTCTTCTCATTGTCTCAAGGCACACACTCTAAAATGGAACACATAACTGAATATAAAACAATCCTCAGCAAATGCAAAAAACTGAAATAATACCAAACACACTGTCAGACCATAGTGCAATAAAAATAGAACTCAAGACTATGAAAATAGCCAAAACCATGCAATTTCATGAAAATTAAACATCGTGCTCCTGAATGACCTTTGGATAAGTAATGAAATTAAGACAGAAATCAAGAAGTTCTTTAAAACCAATGAGAAAAAGGTATAACATACCAGAATCTCTGGGACACAGCTAAGGGAGCATTAAGAAAGAAATTTATAGCACAATGCCCACATCAAAAAGTTAGAAAAAATCTCAAATTAATGATCTAACATCATAACTGGAAAAAAAAAAAAAAACAGAAGTAGGAACAAATCAATCCCAAAGCTAGCAGAAGACAAGAAATAAAAAAAATCAGAACTTAAATGAAGAAAATGAAGACACGATAAACAATTTAAAAGATCAATATATCCAGGAGTTTTTTGTTTGTTTTGAAAACATTAATAGGATAGATAGGGCTCTAACTAAATTAATAAAGAAAAAATGAAAAAATCCAAATAAACACAATCAGAAATGATAAAGGAAATGATACTCCTGACCCCACAGAAATACAAATAACGATCAGAAACTACTAGGAACACCTCTATGCACACAAACTAGAAAACCTAGAAGAGATTAGTAAATTATCTACGCATACATTCTCTCCAGTCTGGACCAGAAAAAAATTAATTTCCTGAACAGAGCAATAATGACCTCTGAAATTAAGTCAGCAATAAATATCCTACAAATCAATTTTCTGCATATGGCTAGCCAGTTCTCCCAGCACCAATCATTGAACCTTTTCCTATTGCTTGTTTTAGGTTTGTTGAAGATCAGATGGGTTGTAGATGTGTGGTCTTATTTCTGAGTTCTTTATTCCACTCCATTGGTCTATCTATGTTGCTTTTTGTACCAGTACCATGCTGTTTTGGTTACTGTAGCAATATAGCTTGAAGTCAGGTAACATGATGAAGGCAATGCAAGCTCCTTTTTGGTTCCATATGAATTTTCAAACAGTTTTTGCTAGCTCTGTGAAGAATGTTGATAGCTTGACGGGAATAGCATTGAATTTGTGAATTGTTTGGGGGCACTATTGCCATTTAAAGATATTGATTCTTCCTATCCATGAGCATGGGATGTTTTTATGTTTGTTTGTGTCTTCTCTGATTTCTTTAAGCAGAGTTCTGTAATTCTCAATGTAGAGATCTTTCACCTCCCTGGTTAACTGTATACCTAGGTATTTCATTATATTTATGGCAATTGTGAATGGGAGTTCATTCCTGATTTGGCTCTTGGTTATTATTAAAAACTCAAAAAACAACAGATGCTGGTCAGGTTGTTGAGAAAAGGAACATTAATACACTGTTGATGGAAGTGTAAATTAGTTCAACCACTGTAGAAAGCAGTATGGAAATTCCTCGAAGAGCTAAGAGCAGAACTACCATTTGAAAGAGCAATCTCTGATTTACAATAAGAAAACTGGAACTCATGACTACTTTGATTTTCTCTGTAGCACAGGATAACCAGTATTAGTGGAGAACACTACAAAAAGTGGCTTGCAGTGAGTTCTTTGCACAGTGGTTTTAAAAACAACCTAGCATCAGAATTAAGAGACTTATTTAAAACTCACCTCTGAAAAAGCTGTTTAAGTATAAAGATATATCTCATTAGGAAATTCTATTATGTTTTATTTGGTTAACAGACACAATCACAGATGAATCAACGGTATAGAATTATAGCAGCAAAACTGGCTTTAGGTGTTGTGTACAAACATAAAAGCAAGGAAGCAAAGAGTCTTCCAAGTGGTGTGATGTGGTAAGCAGATGGCCTTGCACCACGTCAGTGCATCTTTCTACATCACTAGGCACACGCCTCTACCACTCAGGAACATTATGGCTAAACCTGAATGTTCTAGATATAAATCAGGAGTGCTCATCAATGGTTAGTCAGTTGTGAAGTCAGTTAAATCAAAGAAATTCAGTATTAAGTATACATGCCGATTCTTGGAAATCAATTCTAACATTAGTGGTTAGGGAGAAAGAAAAGGAAAACATTCACCTCACAAAATACAGAGCATAATAGAGCAATGAAATACATATGTTAAAAGAACTTCATACAGAAAACACATCAAAAGTCTTTTAAAAATTAAATTCTCAGGCACAGGTACTGTTAAAATGTGGATGGCACCCTCCCAAGGATTGAAAACACACAGCTGGATCATGCATCTGGAATGTTTTCTTTTTTATCCAGGAAAAGTGTTTTCTCTGACTTTTTGATATGTGCACATCACCTTACACGTGGTGCCCAAGAGCCCCGCCATCACCATCCCCGCCCTGCATCTGCATCTGCATCTGTGCCTGCATCCTTGCGATCATCTCTTGCATAGGGTGGAGCTCAGCTTCTTTTTCCAGCAAGATCTGGTCTTTATTCATTTCCTCATTCTCCAATTTCCTGCCGCCTCTCTTGAGTCTCTTAGAATGGCAGTTTTCATAATGAAGGTCCTGGGTCACCTCCTGGAGATCCTGCATGTGGGTGATGAGCATGGTTCTCAGCTTCAGAAAGTCATTGTGCTCTGGGTTCTCCACCTCCACAACACCCCAGGCTTAGAGGTGGCCTCTGACTTTCTTTCCTTTGGCTTCAATCAACTGATTGGATCCAACCACAGAGAATGAGATGCTAGCCTTGAGAAGTCTAGTCTGCTCTTTAAAATCTGCAACTTTATCTGATTCTGCATCAGGTAAGTGATAGATTTTGATGTTACATTCTTCAATTTCATCCAGAATCCTTTTCTCCAGCCGCTCCCGTTCCTTCAGGGTGAGAGTATCAGCTTTTGCAATGACAGGCACAATAGTCATGAGCTCCAGTTTTCGCATTGCAAATAAGACTCTTACCTACAAAATGAGATTCAGTAAACTATTTTTACTCAACCAAATTAAAAAATTTTTAAGGAAAATTAACAGTTGGTCTATTCAGAATCCAATCTTTTTATATTTTATACTGCACTTTAGTGTATTTTCTGTAACTGTAGGTATAGAAGATCTACCTCCCCTGTGGAAATTGAGGTCTGTTGGTGGGCGTGCCCCTGAAGCCCAGCTTGCTTTGAAAAGTGTTCCCACCCTAAGGCCTTGGTGCCCTGAACCTCTGATGCCTACCGGGTTCTCCTGATTTGGGTTTCCTTTAAATACTCTCTTTTTGAGTGATTTTCTGATGGGAGGAAAGTAGCAGTAATCATTTTTTTTGTGTGCAGGCTGTCTCATTTATTTTTAGCCATTGTCATTTCATTCATTTTGTGTAATATAAACTGTGTGTCATGTCAAAGTGAAAGATATTTCAAATCTGTAGCATAGGCTAGTGGGCAGGTGTGCACAGTCGAAGGCATACTTGGTCTGTTTTCTGTGCACTGTAGCCTTAGTGTCACTTTTCTTCTTGTGTCTCCCTGTGGTACACTCCAGCGGTTGCCTTTTTTAACATTTCTGCGGAAGTTGGGAAATTCAACCCCAGAAAGTGACAGATGAAAGGAGACAATGGTTTTGTAGGGAGATGGAGAAAATGCTTAATCTGAGGATGAGACAGGGTTTTTTGGCTTTTGTGGGGGCTAGAAATACATAAAATGAGGCAGTTAAATAATAATAGTTATGAAGGTGTGCTACAGAAAATAATCTGGTGTTCTTGCCTAATTTGCCCTTCATTGTTGCTTAATTGTGAATAGCCAAAAGCTATATGTTATGGCTTATTGTGTGAAGGTAACTAAGAAAAAGTGTTCCATGACTTCAGAGTACTTCCATGCAGAGTCCATTATTTGAGTTTGACATTTAATAACTTTGCTGGAAAATCTGTAAAAAAGAGAAACAAGTTTGCTAGTGACTAAGCCCCACATACATGAGTGAAAGTACTTCAGGTGTGCTGCCTCCTGGTAACAGCTATGCAGGGAGGGAGGACCCACACTGCTACACTTATGATCCCCTTTGGTTTTACTACCCAAATCTAAATAGATACTTTTGATAATAGATAACTGCTCTTTTACTAAGAGATAGTCTCTACCTATAGAAATGTATTTTGAAAACACTTATTTTACACAGCAATTTTGTATCCATTTAAACTAACCTTTTATCAATAAAGCACTATTGTTTAGATATTTTAAAAAATGAAAGAGCAATCCCATTACTGGGTATATACCCAGAGGAGTATAAATCATTCCACCATAAAGATACATGCATGCAAATGTTTACTGAAGCACTATTCACAATAGCAAAGACATGGAATCAACCAAAGTGCCCATCAGTGACAGAGTCGATAAAGAAAATGTGGTATATATACACCATGGAATATTATGCAGCCATAAAAGGTATGATATTATGTCTTTTGTGGGAACACAGATGGAGCTGGAGGCCATTAGTGGGCAAACTACGCAGGAACAGAAGATCAAATGTTGCATGTTCTCACTTATAAGTGGAAGCTAAATGATGAGAACTTATGAACACAAAGGAGGATACATCAGACACTGAGGTCTGCTTGAGGGTTGTAGGAGGGAGAGGAACAGAAAAGATAACTATTGAGTACTGGTCTTAATTTCGGATGATGAAATAGCCCAGGTATTCCTGGGCAATGAAGTAATCTGTACCACAAACACCCGTGACATGAGTTTACCTATGGAACAAATTTTCACATATATCCACAAACCCGAAATAAAAGTTTAAAAAATTATCAAAATATCTATCATGACTTCCAAAGTCTTGCTTAACTATAACAAATTTTTTTTCAAATCCCTATTTTTCTAGGAAAAGATGAATGGAATACTTTTTATACTATTACAATATGGAATAAACCTGTGAAAATTAAACATTCTACCGTTTAGTAGCTCAGTACTTATATGGAATCCTGTACTTGTTTTTAGCATGAATATTAAATGCTATTTTAATTTTCTTTACTTCTCCAAAAGCTACTGTCTTTTATGTGTCTCATTTTTACAGAGATTCTCATCTCTACTCCAAACTTTATAAACCCAAAAGCCTTTTAAATATTTTATAAGGTTGTTTTATTCTGCTTTCTTTAATGCCAATTCATATTTCCTTTCCCCTTTTGGAGTAGTTTGGCTCTCATCTTCATGAAGCTGTAGCTCAGCCTCTGACACCCTCACTCCGAAACATGACAGAAGTCTACTATGAACAGATGCAATTTGTTAAATAAGGAAGTAAGAAAGAAGTCCAATGTTATTAACTAATTTTATCCAGAAACAGATATTTTTAAAGAAATGTTTTCAGAAAGAAAATGTGCCAGTTGATATTCTTAGATAGTATATCATACTCATCTTTTATTTTATATAAATGCAGAGAATTCCACTTCTGGACAAGATGGACTTGTACTGGATTTATCTTACTATGTGAAACAACTGAAATTGTACAAAATCTATAGAAAAAAATGAGTTACAAGATACTATATGTCAGGTAACAGACAGCAGTGTCTACTGGTGGAAGAGTTTCTTGACTTGGATACAAGGAGAGAGAGTCAAGGCTGAGCCTGGCAGATCACCTGAATTGAGCTGCAGACAGACTGATAAAACCAAGAAGCAAGGATTCTCAAGGGAGAGTATCTCAGAGAAGAGTGGTAGACAAAGATAGAAATCTGGAGATCTGCATAAGATCTCCTTCAGGTACTCAACTGACTATTGATTCTTGCATGAATGTACAGACACTATCTAACACATGGAAATAAATAGTCAAAAGGATTAGAACTAAAAATGCTTTGTGTTCATACAGGTCAGAAATAGTGTACGTTTCCACTAGTCAGAATGGAAAGTATCAAGATTCATGGGGCATGGGGTGAAGAACACAAAGACTCTTACCTTAGTAGTGGCAGATAATTAGGACTAGTCTAAACTCTGCTCCAGACGTGAAGAAAAAAATATCTTAAAGTCAATGCACAAAGGATCCAACTATTTCCATGTGAATTAATTGCATCTCTGAACAAAACTTCACGTTTAAGGAATATAAAATTGTCCAACACCAAACAAAGTAAAACCCATAGTATCTAACATCCAGTCAAAATTTATTAGGCATGCAAAAAGTTGAAAACACCAACGTGTCATGAAGAAATAAATCAAAATCAAACCAGAACTGAAATAGATATCTTAAAATCAGATAAGGAAATCAAAATAGCTATTATAAATATTTCATAACTTTTTAAACACATGGAATATTTATAATAACCATTTTGATTTTAGTTATAAATATAATACTATTTATAATTATATAAGTGTAATCATATAAATTATAATTGGGATCTATGTATACACATACATATAAACACACACATATGTATATATCTTCCAAATTAATCTTATAAAGATGAAAACTTCAATGTGTGATGAGAGTACTCCACTAGATAAAATAAACAACTGATTAAATATTGAGTAAGAATTAGTGAATTTAAAAATGTATCAAAATATCTCAAAATACGAAATACTTAAGGATAAATCTGGTATATCATCTCAATATACTTGGACAAATGATTTGACTAAATCCAACACCTATGCCTGTTCAAAATTCTCTATAAGGTAGGAGTGCAAGAGAATGTCCTAAGTAAGATAGAGGCCATCTATGTGATGAAAAAGTGAATGTTATTAACCTAAGATCAGACAAGGATATATATTCTTATCACTTCTAGTCATCTATTCATACATGTATGTATTATTCATATATAAGCATTATATGTAATGTGTGTGTATATATATATTCTATACATAATGTATATATATATATAATGTATAGAATATATATATATTCTACTGGTACATGTGATGTAAACTGCGGTAAAATTTAAGCCTGTTATAATCAGTCATTCTTTAATTTTGTAACTCAATAAATTATGGTGATTATGATTCCTACTATTCAAATAATTATAATGATAGCTAGATTTAGAAAGGAGTGAGTGTCAAAAATATTTCCAGATATAATGTTGAAATATTATGGTATCTGCAGTCAAAACATTCAGGCAAATTGATAGCAAAAATGAAAGAGATGTTCAAGAGTGACTTTTTCTGCAAATATATTAAAATCTATGTCATAAATGTCAATGATTGAAAGTTTAAATTATACAAAATCTTACTTTAAAATCTCTCTTTTTTACTATAAAAAATCTTTTTTCCAAATGTTAGATAGTGTCTGTACATTCATGTAAGAATCAATAGTCAGTTGAGTACCTGAAGGAGATTTTATGAAGATCTCCAGATTTCTACCTTTTTCCACCACTCTTCTCTGAGATACTCTCCTTTGAGAATCCTTGCCTCTTGGTTTTATCAGTCTCTCTTGCAGCTCAATTCATCTATTTCACTTGGTGCATTGTTCATACAAAATATTATTTACAAGGTACTAAACATGATGCAGAGAAATTAAAAGAAACCAACATGTGGTGGTATGTGGGTGGCTTTAGGACTCCTGTTTCAACACTCAAAGACAATTTCTGGAGTTCCAAAATTTCCTGGCAATATATCCCCTTCCTATCTTACATAAGTTCTGTTGGGTTCAATATAATTTTGTGATTTGTCCACAGATATTATGTAGCATAAATAATGAAAAAATAAACATATAATCGATCATATAACTTTTAATTATGAAAAGTTTTTAAAAATTCAATAAGCTTAAAGATGCATGATTTATTTATAATTGTACAGACAGACCCTATTCTTAGGCAATAAAAATAGAAAACTTCAGTTAGCAAATACCTTTAAACTACTTAATGAACTTCTTTCAAAAGTTTCTGTAACCTATAAGTTGACTTGCTGGAATATTTGGCTGAATAGGTAATAGTAAATTCATGTGAAAGTATTACTTAATTTGGAGAATAGATTTTTTTGTATCAAAATAAATATAAAATATGTATTGTTTTATTTTGATAACTCATGTTCAAACACCTTGTAACTGGAGAGAAGTCTAATCAATAAATATGTTGTAATGATTCATTGGAAGCACAAGACAATCTGAAGAACTAATGGAATGTTGGGAAAATGACAGCTAAAAAAACAAATTGGAGCTGTCAGCATGGTGGTGATAATGCAACTGCAAGCTAACATGGAAAAGGTCAGGTAAGGGTTACAAATAAGGGCAGAGAGTAAGTCCTATTCAGATTTAGATACAATAAAGTGTCACTTAGCAGAGTTGGAAGCATGCTTTGATGTGAGGTTACACAGCGTACAGAAAGAACAAGTAAAAAAAATTGCCTGGTCATGGGTGGAAAAAATAAGAGTCCTTCTTGTTAACTAAAGCCGTTCTCTGGATCATCTCTAGATCTGATCGTCACAATGGAAGAAAAATAAAATATAGCTTTAAGTAGTCAGAGTTTCACACAATGAGAAGCATAATAGATCATATAGCCGTAAGTACAATTACTTAGTAATGCCACGAGCTTCAGGTATTGGTACTTATACTGGAAGTAGAGCCAGGTTTTATTTTAATTTTGGGGTGGTGGTTGGTCTTATTAAGCCTAAAAGGTCAATATAATAAAAAGCCAGAATCAATTTTCATATTAATGAATCTAATATTTAAAACTTTATGATATGTTTAAAAGATTGTGTAGTTTCATTTTGTCAGTTATAACCTCTTACATAAATTTTCTCCTCTGTCTTAAACACTGAATTGATATTTGATTGTCTTTGTGATTAGATAGAAAGAAGAGGAATACGAAGACAAGGGTGAGAAAAATTGATTTACTTTGTCATCATGTAATATAATGATTATATTATAAAAATTAAAATATACATAATGTATTTTCTCAAGTCATTGGCTTGTTAATTTGTGCTGCTTTAAAAAATATAAAGTTTCAAATTTTAAAATCTTAAGAGAAGAAAGAGGCAAGGAAAGTCTTTGGTAATTGACATTAGTTTAAAAAGTGTAGTATAGTAGATCCTTTTAGAAAAAATTAAAGTGTCACTGGAGAAAATATATGTAAATAGGAAAAAATATATTGAAAAAGATGCTATGATACCTGGGGGTAACCGTGAAAGTAAAGAGGAAAGCTGCAAATAAAAACACAATTTATATGGTTATCTTTTTCCTATTGATTTCTAAACAACAAGCATTTGCTTAGGACTTGTTTCAGTTGTGTAACAACCATCCCATTTCTTGATGATTTAGAGTGATGACTTACTGTTTGTCAGCCTCATGTGGGTTTACTGGACTGTTCTGTTCCATGTGGACTTAGATGGGACTTTAGGGCAATTGTATCCAACCTTAGGCTTGACTGAGGGTTAAGCTACTGCTGTTGACCAGAGAGGCTGGATTCTCTGTCAGTGGCCTCTTCTTCTCGTTGCTGGAGAGTCCTGAGAGCATAAGGGCTGGGTTCCAAAAAGCAACCTTCAAGGAGGGACCATTTCAAGAGTAAGATAGTGATAACTGCCAGGCCAAGTAAAAGTCCCATTTGGAAAAGAAAACTTGCCAAGGGCCAGGATGCAGAAATGCATGGTCACCAAAGGTCTTCATATAGCATTTTGTATATAAACAATGACAGCCAGTGGTCATCTTTAAAAATGATTTAATTTTGGGCCCGGCACCGTGGCTCACGCTTGTAATCCCAGCACTTTGGGAGGCCGAGGCGGGCGGATCACGAGGTCAGGAGATCGAGACCACGGTGAAACCCCGTCTCTACTAAAAATACCAAAAATTAGCCGGGCATGGTGGCGGGCGCCTGTAGTCCCAGCTACTCGGAGAGGCTGAGGCAGGAGAATGGCATGAACCCGGGAGGCGGAGCTTGCAGTGAGCCGAGATTGCACCACTGCACTCCAGCCTGGGCGACAGAGCGAGACTCTGTCTCAAAAAAAAAAAAAAAAAAAAGATTTAGTTTTATAAATATAAATGTCCTGAGACTTGGTTTGATAAATATAAAAAGTGACCAATGCAAGGAATACCCATTTAAAAAACAAGGGAAAGAGGTTGGCAGAATAGCAGAATGATAGAGTCTGATTTCTACTTTATTCTAAGTTGATATATACAAATATTCTAGCAATTGACTGGCTTTTTGAGATTAGTGTGTAATCTCCCAAAGTATTTTAAATCACCAGTACCCAACATTTTGGGCACCAGGGACCGGTTTCATGAAAGATAATTTTTCATGGGATAGGGGAGGGAGGTGTTTCAGAATGAAACTGTTCCACCTCAAATCATCAGGCATTAGATTCTCATAAGGAACAGGCCATCCAATCTCTCACATGCACAGCTGACAATAGAGTTTGGGCTCCTATGAGGATTTAATGCTACCTCTGATCTGACAGGAGGCAGAGCTCACCTACCACTCACCTCCTGCTGTGTAGCCCGGTTCTTAACAGGTTACCAACCAATACTGATCTGCAGCCCAGGGAATGGGGACTCCTGCTTTAAATTATAAAACTTAATTACATGGTAAGTTTTAATGTATATGTTTAAAACTTTTGTTTTGGAATGTGTGTGTGTGCAGATATACTATACATTGATAATATGTTAAATGTAATCTGCTAATACTAAAAACTCACAACTGTATAGATGGATATCAAGACAATATACAGCACCATGAAAATTAAGCAGTGTATAAAACATATTTAAAACCAACTGAGAAGAGAAACATCAAATTTCTAGTCATGTCACTTACTAGGGGTATTAACCAGCATTTATGGTTGAGCACATGAGAAATCTGACTTACTTAAGCATTAAAAAAAGCATTTACCAATGCAGAAATGCAAAGAAACCTGCAGAAATGGGCATGGATGATAAAACAGGAGTAAGAGGTGGCAAAACATAACAGTCACAGCAAACATATTCCAGGACTCTCCAGTGGGGCCACAACACTTTTGGCCATAGAGATTGCAATGCTGTAACCACAGGCATTGGCTTTGGATGACAATTGTCAAGTTTGCTTGTCAGTGCTGCCACTGCCTCTCTAAGGACATGATACTGCCTCATTGCTACTCTATCTTCCTTGAAAATGACTGCAGTGTGGTCCATGCTTCTGGTTGTCACTGGCTCCCAATTCAGTCTGGTTTCCTGCTCCTAGCTACAAGTGGTAGTGGACCCTTTTTTTCCTACCAAGATTTTATAGGAAGGAAATAGGGCTTTGTGGCTTCTTCTTTTCCCATCCTTCCTGATGTCCCTCTTTCCTTGGACCAAACAAACAAAAACATATTTTGAAAAACTGAACTATTTTTCTTTTCTGAAAACACATTTTAGTAGTCTAAAATGGATTTAAAATTCTTTACTAAATCAATTACAATGCATAGATTTATTTTATAAATTATCGATTAATATAATGAATAGATCAATGGAAAGATCACATTAGCTGAACATTCCTGTGTGTTTTTTATTGTAACATTGAGGTTCTGTCTCAAACCTACAAAAGCAAGAAGTAACATGCAATTCAGAAACAAGGAAAATATAGTAAAATAGAAATACGCTATTATATTCCACAGAGTGGAAAACTTAATAATGAACAAATAGAATTCCCTTAAAATCCCAGTTATTAAGAAGTTTATTCTTAACTGAGTGCAGTGGCTCACACCTATCAACTCAGTTAATTAGGATGCTTAGGCAGGAAAATTGCTTGATTCCAGGAGTTTGAAACCAGCCTGGACAACAAAGGGAGGCCCCATCTCCAAAAATATGCAAAATAAAATCATTTCGTGGATGTTGTGGTGCACACCTGTAGTCGTAGCAACTCAGGAGGCTGAGGTGGGAGGATTGCTTGAGCACAGGAATTGGATCAATCACATCCCAAACCTCAGCATCACACAATATACCTATGTAACAAACCAGCACATGTACACAATGAATATAACACAAGGAAAAAAGTGAAACAATTGTTCACAATTTGAATAAAAGAACTTTTCCTTTATACTGTTTTTTCACTCAAGCAAATTTAAATGAAATGGCAAAATGCAATAAATTATTACTCTTGTAAGTGAGCTTCAAGGTAGTTAAATATGAAATAATGAAATAACACATCATAAAATATCTAAAAATAAAAGGCACAAAAATGTATAACCTGAATTTTATCATAAGGAATAATTAAATAAAAACAGAGGGACATTGTACAAAATAACTGGCCAGTATCAACATCATGAAAGACTAAAAGGACTGCGGAATATTCCAGAATAAATGAAGCTAAGAAGATATAACAATTAAATGAATTCAGACACAGAAAAAAAGACAGTAGAAAGAGAAAATGACAAAATGAGCATACCATGTGTGGATTAATCACTTTACAGCTTCACATCACTTCTAACTTCCCAGTTTTGAAAATTGTATTCTTGCTATGTAAGATGTTAACATACGGGGGAGCTGAGCATATGGCATGTGAGAATTCTTTGTCCTGATTTTGCAACATTTTATAATTGCAAATTAAAATTAAAACTGTTTAAAAATTAAGTTAAATAAGTCAAATTTTATAAATTAAATAAATGAACAAGCAGAATAAATATAATTGAAATCATGCACCTCTATAGACTGTTTTTTTCTAACTGGGTTAACTATATCTGGAACTAGACTTTACTTAAGATAAACATTTTGTGTATTGATACAAACCTTATTTTTGGTGTCTCAAATATTCACAGAATTCCAAAACAAGTAGATGCATTTAATGGGTGTTCTGTACACAGACAGTTTAAAGTATATTCAACACGAAATTGAGATAAATAAAGATTTTTAATTTATACTTTTATTTTCAACAGGTTTCTTAATGACATAAAGTAATGAATAATAGGCCGGGTGCAGTGGCTCACTCCTGTAATCCCAGCACTTTGGGAGGCCGAGGCGGGCGATCACGAGGTCAGGAGATTGAGACCATCCTGGCTAACACGGTGAAACCCCGTCTCTACTAAAAATACAAAAAATTAGCTGGGCTTGGTGGTGGGCGCCTGTAGTCCCAGCTACTCGGGAGGCTGAGGCAGGAAAATGGTGTGAACCCGGGAAGAGGAGCTTGCAGTGAGCCGAGATCGCGCCACTGCACTCCAGCCTGGGTGACAGAGCCAGACTCCATCTCAAAAAAAAATAAAAAATAATGAATAACAAATCATGAGCCTTTTTAAAAGGCTAATAAACAAAACACACATATTTTATTTATATTCTTCATTACCCGTAAAACAAATTGTAAACTCTGAGGTTAAATGGTGCAAACCTGTGGATGACATGAGGTTTTGGAGGCCTGAACGAAAGCAACTTTTCTTAAGATGCACACAATGGACCAATAAGAGGAAAATTTAGGGTGCAATATTTCAGAAAACCATGTTTTCCCTAGAATAAAAGAAATAAAATAGTGAGTTTGTTCTTCGCCCCCAATCTATTTAAAGCAATTTGTCCCATCCCACTGCTGATATTTTCATTTAAAATTTGTGACTTTTTGTTATTTTTGTTTGTTAAAATTTAGGGTGTTAAAAAAATCTATATCTAGTTCACAACTTAGTCAATGTAAATTTAATCTTCACATGAGGATTGTCTTGCTTCTTGAAGGTTCTTCCCTCTCCCTCCTTTACCTTGGATTGACATCCATGTCTGAGCAAAATTGAGACATTACTGATGGCAGAGGGGGCCCGTCTGGACAGGCCACTGCCATGAGGCCAGATGCAGTGGGTGAGGCGTGGCTGGGGCTGGAGCCCGGTCCTGGAAACAGGCGGGAGCCCCACCTGCTTCTGAGTTTGAGGGGCAGGATTGCCACCCTCTTGGGCACAACTGCAGCTGTCTATTGGCGGCTGCAGACCTGGGCAATTCTGCCTCACGGGGACCTGTGAAGCTGACCTCTCCCTGTAGGATCAGAAGTGCCTGATTCCACTACCTGGCCTCTCCCAGCTCTCAACACCCCTCCGATTTCGGAACAAAGTTGAGACTAAGCCCAGGTGCTGTCACAACCCAGCCGGCTGTGTGTGCACTTGGGAAAGTGCTAACACACCATCCCCCTGCCTCACTGGCCCTCCCCAGACATTGATTAGTTGTCGAAGAGCATGGGAGGGCCGTGGGGGCACTGAGGGCAGCTCCACGTGGGCCTGCAGGTGCCCCTTGGCACCAATAGCCAGGGAGCTGTGGGCATTGTGGACGGCAGTTTGATGGTGGCAAGATGCAGATAGGCTCCTGGGTGGAAAGGGGCGGGTCCAGGTGAAGCTCCACCTTCAAGCCAGGGATGACCTGAATCCTGGGGACGAGGCTACCAGTTCTAGGGACCAGAGTGAGAACTTACCGTGTTTTGTCTGGTCCCACCATGGCCGCCCATGGACCAATCAGCATGTACTTTTTCCCCTCTGAAGCCCATAATAGCCCCAATCTCCACTAGACTTAGGTAGACAATTGTACGACCTGCCTGTGGATAGGAGCTTCCCACTTCAGATCTCCTCTTTGCTGAGGGCTGCATAGATAATGGGATAACCTGTCTGAGAATAGGAGCTATGAACTCCAGGTCTTCTTTCTGCTGAGGGCTGCACAGATGTGGGGATAACCTGCCTGCAGATAGTAGCTACACACCTTGGTTCTCTTGAGAACCTTTGAATAGGAGCTACCCACTTTGGGTCTCCTGAGAACTGTTCTGCCTCTCAATGAAGCTCCTCTTCACCTTGCTTGCCCTCCAGTTGTCTGCTTACCTCATTCTTCCTGGACATGGGAGAAGAGCTCAAGACCCAGTGAACAGCAGGACTAAAAGAGCTATAACACTAACAGGGCTGAAACACACCCCACCATACACACTTGCCACATTGTGGGTGACAAGGAGAGAAGAGCTGTTGCTCTTTGGGGAGCTCAGATCTAGGGGTTCCCCAAGCCAGGCCTGTGACATCCTCTTCGGGGTTCTGCAGTTCCTGGCATCTCCAAGCTTTTGGTGTCACCCCTTCCCCTTGTCCAGGTGCAGGTGCCCGCAGCCCATGTGCAATATACCTGGTGTAGCTGTAGCCTCGCATGGAGCTGGAACCTGTCACGGTGCCTGGAACTGCCTGCCCCAACTCAGCAGCCAGCATGCCTGGCTGTGACAGTGGCTGACCACCTCACTCACTCGCCCACACACCCTTTGCCACTCTGCACCTGGACTCGAGCAGAAGGTGCTGCCAGCCACAGAGGTTTCTCTCAGGCAAATCAACACTCTAAGGATCCTGTGACATTACAACATAAGGTAATGGTCAGTGTGTTTTGGTCCCTATTTTCTCTCTGCTGATTGCCATCATTGGCTTATCTTGTTGCATTCTGTTTTGTGAAAGACCTCCAAACGTTTCCTTAAAAAAACTGCACATAATCTGATATAGATTAAGTTTGGCAGAAACCCCTCTGGGTTGAGGATACCCCTGGGAGACTCAGCTACACCTTCTTTTTAAGACTATCAGGTGGAATCATGCTGTCATTCCTTCGATGGCTCTGTTGTTTTGTCTCATGTTAAGATATTCTCCGGCAAGCAGACAGACCCACTCTCATGTAACTTCTGTGCCTTCATTGTCCAGAGAAATTGTTACTATCCTGTTTCACATTATTTGAGGACATACATAAGAAAATTAGGGGAAAAGTGGTGACTGCAATCCTTCCTCTTCCACATGGCCACAACTTCTACCATTTCTCTTCCGTTACTGTGTCTCCTCTTTCCCTTCGTCTTATAGAGGAGTATTTCCCCTTCATTCAAAAAGACTGCCTATCACTGATTTCTACTCAGGAAAATAAAAGTAGCAGATCTTTCTTTTTCCTTAGATATAAAATCATTTAGTAGGAAATCCTCTCATTCCCTATCCAGCACTCTATCTTGGCTAAATAATGAAGCTTTTATGTGTCGTGAATTCCCACTTTACATTTCAAACTAATGTGTTCCAAAAAAAAGGATAATAATGTGGCCTGGTTCAATCAAGGTTTAGTGAAAGTAACTTCTGACTTTGAATAATAATCTACAATTTATTAGTGAGGTAAAATGACAGCATGAGTTCCCCTGCATATTGTTGAGAATTGTAGATTTATCAAAATATGATTTCCTATTACTGTAACTTCCTATCCTTCCCCCTATAGGTATTCTGATTGGATTCTCTTATCCTGTCTTCTTACACAATGACATGAAATAATCAAGGGATGTCCTACTTTTTGAGGTGTAGTACCCCACTCAGCTTGCATCAGCTCAGACTTAAATGTAACAATCTGGAAGTGTTATGGATATGGGGCAGGATTGCTAATGGTTAACCACCACTAGTAGTTTTATCTGGCAGGTGTTTGTTTTCACAGAAGCTGAGTTTTATTTAGTCTTGACTCATTGAGCCTGAAATGCTTAGAGACACTTCAGGGAATGTAGCTCCCTGCCATTCAAATGGCAGGGTTCTGTAAATGAGTTCCTTAGGTAGATGCCAGCACATGTTGCTTTAGATTGCATGATTACATTTTAAAATCTACCAAAAAATTATAGGACGGGGTTTTAAAATGAAAAGGAGTATTAGTGGCTGTGCTGAGGACCTTATAATTGATGGAAATTTATCATAAAGACATTTAGGATTCTTAACCCTTCCATATTTTTATTCTTCATGTTTCAATATTTTGTTAACATCACCACATCTGTATATATTAGGACATACTGGTTTATTCAGAATTAACAAAAACAATGCAATATCATAAAATAATTAATATTTTAACAGCTGATGGTAACAAATGTCACCTTCTTGAGAATATCTAAATCAATATGCAAGTTTTAGCATTGCCTACATTTAAAAAGAAAAAAATGCTAGATATATAATTAAAATGTACAGCAAACATAAATACTTATGAAATTTTATGCCATGGAATATAAAAATTCAATTAGAAACATGTCCTCAATGAAAATCAGAAAAAATCCCCTCAAACGTATGTATTTTAAAACATACATCATTTTGCCTCATTGAAATGGGAAGTGGAATAAGATGTTTACATAGATAAATAAGTAAAATTTTTTGAATCACATGTATTTCTTAAAACTATTTTAGTCAGCATTATTGTGGTATAATTGACATTTAGTAAACTGCATATGCTTAAATTGTACAATTTGACATTATGGCATAAATATACACCATGAAACTATTACCAAAATACAGATACTCAATGTGTGTGTGTTACTACATGTGTTTCCTCATGTCCTATGTAATTATTGTAATTATTCCTTCTCTGCCACAACTATCCCTGTCATGAAATGTCCAGGAAACCACAGATCTTTCTTTGGCTATGCAACAGTTTGCATTTCCTGGAATTTTATACAAATGAGATCGTAGGGTATGTACCTTTCTTTGGATTGTATCATTCAGCATAATTAGATTTCACACAAGCAACAGCAGCGTTTGAGTTCCTCTGTTCCAAAAATTAATATAAACTATCTTTTGATTTTTAGCCATTCAAGTAGTTGTACAGTAATATCACATTGCAGTTTTAATATGCATTTACCTAATGACTAATAATGTTGAGCCTTTTTTTCAGGTGCTTACTTGGCATCTGAATATCATCTTTGGTAAAATACATGTTTTTATCATTGAACAATTTGATTTTTTAATTGAATTATTTTCTTTTTATTGAGTGACTGTTTTTTATATACTCTACTTCCACTTATGTATATTATTAGATACTTGATTGACATTTTACTAAAACAGTTTAAACTTTTTTTTCTTATTTTAATGAGGTTCATTTTCGTAATGTGTTAATTTCCTAGTCTAATCCAAGGTCACAAAGGTTTCTACTATGTTCTTTCAAAAGTTTATAACTTTAGCTCTTATTAAGGTATGTGTTCCAGTTTGGGTTAATTTTTTATGTCGTGTGAAACATGTCTCAGTTTGTTTAATTTTAATTTTTACATATGCATTTCCAATGGTAAATTCTCTGCCTTTTAATTTGTGTATTTAGACAATTTACATTTAATGTGATCATTGATTTGATTAGGTAGAAATCTATCATCTTGCCATTTATTTTACATTTATCTTACTTTTTTTCTTCACTTCTTTTTTCCCTTAATTTTTGTGTTTTAGTGATTAATTCAATAAATTGTATGCTATTTTATCTTCTTTGCTGGTTTAGCAACTATAACCTTTTGTTTTATTTTAGTGGTTGCTTTTCTATTTATAGTATAGATTTCTTATCTTATTATTATCTACCTTTAGGTAATATTATAACACTTAGCCTGTAGTTTAATACTATAAGTAAAAAGGTTTCATTTCTCTCCATTAGACTTTTGTGGTAATATTGATATGCACTCTACACAATACATTGTTATTATTATTGTTTAAATAGTTGATTATATTTGAAAAATATTTAAATAGCAAGATAATATATTCATTTTATCTGGATATAATATATTTACCAAGGAAGCTATCATTTCTTATTCTGTCCTTGGAGTATATCCATATTCCCATCTTGAATCATTCTGCATTTTCTTAAAGGAATTCCTTTAACATCTTAAAGCTGGGTATGCTCATCACAGATTATTTCAACTTTTGAATGTCTGAAAGTCCTTATGCTGCCTTAATTTTTGAAAGATATTTTCTCAGTATAAAACTCTATGTTCACATAAAGTTTTTTCTTCCAATACTTTAAAGAAGTTATTTTCATACTTTAAAGAAGTTGTTCTATTCTCTTTTTACTTGCATGCTTTTAGTAAAAATTTTGTCATCATCCCTATCTTTGTTTCTCTATATTTTTTTCTTTGGATGTTTTTACTATCACCTGATTATAGGTTTTGAACGATTTATTATGATGTATATTCATTTAGTTTTCTTGATATTTATCTTGTGCTTGAAGTTTGAATTTCTAAAAGTCTCGAGTTTATAGTTATTATACAATTTGTAATATTTAGAGTTATATTATTTTAAAGATGTGCTGTTCTTTCTATAAAAACTAGACATTTTAGGATATTACCAAGTCTTAATTAAGAATTTGGTGGGTTTGGCGAGAAGCATACCATGGAATAGTTAAAGACTATATTTCCTGATTGACTTGAAGAAAGAAGGATGGTTGAAGGTAATCTTGAAGTGTACACTGTAATAAATTAGAAAAATAAACTAGCTTTGGTTATGCAAAATTTGAGATATTTTGTTAACAATAGAAACCATTTAAAAATGTATGTCAAAGCCATAATTAACTCAAGGCACTCAGAAAGAATTCTAGGACTTGATGGGAAGAAATTTTTAAGAGGAAAACCTGAAGTGCAGTCTGGAAAGGAGGATGAAAATGTGTGAAAGATTTTATGATATACTTAACTCTTTTGTTTTTTCACACACCTGATTCAATTCATCCAGAAATTATTTTGATCATGGCTTAAATATAGCCAGATTCTAACCACTTAACACCTCTAGGGGTACCATTCTGAGCCAAGTCACCCATTAACTTTTATTAGGAAATACTCTAACTCCATACATTATCTCTCTGCTTCTGCTCTTGCTTCAGTTAGTCTCTTCTAAGCATAGCAGCTACACAAATCATTTACAAATTCTAAGCCAAATATTACAATTTTCTTACCAACATCCAATTTATTTAGTGTAAAATCCGATATTCTTACACAGGCCTATTAGGCAGGCCATGTATCTAATTTTCCATTATCTCTTCGACATTATATTTCGCAGTTCTCATAGAATGTCTGCTCCTAGAATACCTGACTCCAGTATTTCCTCTGTCTAAAACATAGATCCCCAGTATCACTAATATAATTCTTATCCAAATGTTTTCTTTTCAATAGACTACTTACTAGCCTATTTAAAATTATTTTTATACTTTGATTTTCTATAAAATATGTAGCTTTCTATCATACTATATAATTTATAAATTTATTTACCAAGAAGAGGATTTTTGTTTTGTTTTCTTCACTGATATTTTTTATTTTTTACTTTAATTTTAATATTTTATTTTTGTGGTTACATAGTGGGTATATATATTTATAGGGAACATAAGATGTTTTGATACAGGCATGTAATGTGAAATAAGCACATCATGGAGAATGAGATATCTATCACCTCAAGCATTTATCTTTTGAATTACAAAGAATCTAATTACACTCTTTAGTAATTTTAAAATGTACAATGAAGTTATTACGGCCTATAGTAGGTCTTATTTATTCTTTGTATTCTTTTTTCTGTACCTATTAACTATCGACACCTCCTCCCCAGGCCCTTACTACCCTTCTCAGCCTGCGGTAACCATCCTTCTATGCTCTATATCCATGAGTTTCAATTGTTTTGATTTTTTAGATCCCACAAATAAGTGAGAAAAGTCAGTATTTGTCTTTCTGTGCTGTCTTATTTCACTCAACATAATGATCTCTGCTTCCATCCATGTTGTTGCAGATGACTGGATCTCATGCTTTTCTGTGGCTGAATAGTACTCCATTACGTATATGTACTATATTTTCTTTATCCATTTATCTGTTGATAGACACTTAGGTTGGTTTCAAATCTTAGCTATTGTAAACAGTGCTGCAACAAGTATAAGAGTGCAGATATCTCTTTGATATACTGATTTCCTTTCTTTGGGGTATATACTCAGTAGTGGGATTGCTAGATCCTAGGATAACTCAATTTTTAGTTTTTGGAGAAATCTCCAAAGTGTTCTCCATAGGGGTTGTACTGATTCATATTTCCATCAACAGTGTATAAGGGTTTCCTTTTTCTCTATATCCTCATCAGCGTTTGTTTTCGCCTGACTTTTGTATATAAGCCATTTTAACTGGGGTGGTATGTAATCACCCTGTAGTTTTGATTTGCATTTCTCTTATGTTCAGAGACGTTGAATACCTTTCCATATGCCTGTCTGTGATTTGTGTGTCTTCCTTTGAGAAATGTCTAATCAAATCTTTTGCCTGTTTTTTAATCAGAAGACTGAAACTGGACCTCTTCCTTACACCTTATACAAAAATAAACTCAAGATGGATTAAAGACTTAAATGTAAAACCCACATTATTAAATATTTTCTATAGAGTCATTTGAGCTCCTTATATATTCTGTTTATTAATTCTTTATCATATGGGTAGTTTGCAAATATTTTCTCCTATTTTCTGAGTGGTCTCTTCACTTTGTTGATTGTATCTTGTGCTGTGCAGAAGTTTTTTAACTTGATGTGATGTAATTTACCCATTTTTGTTTTGGATGCCTGTGCTGTGGGGTATTGCTCAAGCAATTGTTGCCCAGTTCAATGTCTTGGAGATTTTCCCCGATGTTTTCTTATAGTAGTTTCATAGTTTGGAGTCTTAGATTTAAGTCTTTAACCCATTTTTATTTGACTTTTATATATGGCAAGAGATAAGGGTCTAATTTCATTTTTCTGCATATGGATTTGCAGTTTTTCTAACACCATTTATTGAAGAAAAGACAATCCTTTCCCCAGTGTATGTTCTTGACACCTTTGTTGAAAATGAATTCCTTGTAGGTGTGTGGATTTATTTCTGGGTTCTCTATTCTGTTCCACTGGTCTATGTGTCTGTATTTATTCCAGTGATATGCTGTTTTGGTTACTATAACTCTGCGGTGTCATTTGAAGTTATGTAATGTGATATTTCTAAAGAAAAATTAAAAAGAATAATAAAAAGAGAGGCAATCAACAGTAATAGAGAACTATCAGAAAAAACTGAATCAAATAATTAGAAGTATTGTGAGATAATCAAATTAATATAATGTATAGAAAGTTCATATTTTATATTGCAATAAAAGTTAATACTTACATATGACTTTAATATTCAATACAAAATATATAAAATAATGTAACTAATGGAATGAAAAATAAAGACATGATTATATAAAAGATAAACTTAAAATCTGAAAATAAAAGCTAAATATTAACAAATAAGAGACTATGTACTAATAGTTTAAAAGTGCATACAAATAAAGAACACTAAAATAGTTAATTTTAGTAAAAATAAAGACTTAAAAACAACTACAATTAAATAAGTCAAAGTAAAAAGGAAATTATTTAAATTGAATAACTGTGGCATTAGGGTCAATAAGATTCAGTAAAAATTCAGAATTTTAAGTCTTCAAGCAATAGATTTAATTTTCTAAGCCTTGGATTCTTACATGTAAAATAGAATAATTTTCCACTTTTTAACTTAGAGATTGTTAGGAGTAAGATAATGCACTTCATGAATGTGACATGGATCTTAGCACATAGTAAATTGTCAACAAAGGATTGTTATTTTTATAGTAGAACAAGCTATTCTAAAAAATGAGCCCTGGAGAGTCAGAAGTGGATTGTAAATACCAATAATAATTTTGCATCAAGAAATTGTTGAAGGTATGTTAAAATGTTAAACCATGTAAGTTTTTGTGTAAGTTTATGCAAGTATAGGTGTATAAAATTTAAAACTGAAAATACAAATTAAATCTTAGTAATCAGAAATTAGACCTACTGAAACCCTAAAAGTGTATAAAATAAAACACATTAAATGGTACTTATATCTTATCCCCTATGCCAAAGGGAGCCACCTCATCAACTACCAAGAGGTGATCTAACAACACTCAGCTTTAGCACTCCTCCATAGCCCATTAATAGAAAGTATTATTTATGCCCCCAGTTACCTTCTCCCAATAGTTGTAGTCACCTTCCTCTTGAGTTCACTGTTGTGTCCTATTTCTTGAGTAGTCCTTTCTTGCTTTTAAATATCTCCATATATTTAGCCATTACAGTGCATTTCCTGGGAGGACTGTCATTGCATTCTAAAATCCTCTAGTATTTCATAGCACTGTCACTATCTGCAAGTCAGAATTGCCTAGGCAGCTGTAATGAATCAAAAAAAAAAAAAAAAGCAAACAAGCAAAACAAATGAAATAATCCACAGATTGCCAGACTACACCACAGGTCATTTAAGTCAGAAACTCAGTGAATTGGTTCCAGAAAATATGTTCTATATCTCCTCAGGTGATTTTCAGCCTACATTGAGAACAACAACTTTGCATCATGTATAAAACACTCTTGATGGGTATCTT
Source organism: Hylobates moloch (assembly GCF_009828535.3). Classification (NCBI taxonomy): domain Eukaryota; kingdom Metazoa; phylum Chordata; class Mammalia; order Primates; family Hylobatidae; genus Hylobates; species Hylobates moloch. The sequence goes on from NW_026652280.1 coordinate 121,647,997, forward strand.
ATTTTAACTTTTGATTTTAGATAGGGTAATTATTTCTCTTTCCATTTGCTCTTTATTGTCAGAGTTTCTTTATCCAAATTTTGTACATAGTTTCTATTTTTTTAGAGTATGAAAGAAAATATTACACCGTTCAATTTAATCTTCAAAAAGTCCAGCAGAGCAGGTCTAATCTAATACACATGGTGTTTCTTTCTTTCTCAAATAGCAGAGTGTGACCCATCAAAAAATATCTCCAAAATAGTATTTTTTGTTTGTTTTTGCATTCCTATGCTTATACTTATATAACCTTTGATGCCTGATTTCACGTAGCAGTTTTACTCAAATCTCTCACCATCTGCATTTAATACATGAAAGAAAAAAGATTTCAGTGATCCAAATGGATGCTTTGAAAAATGTATTGGGAGGAGGGAAGGACCAATTTACAATGAGTATTTATGTGACTCAAAGGAAATACAGCAAAACAGTTATTTGCTGATCTACTCTACTATTATGAATGTATTTATTTGTGCATGTGTATGTATATGTGAACCTTTAAATTAAATGTGACACTACCTTTCTAGCCACAGTTCTAGAAAATCAGAAGCCATTACTTAATTAGATAGATCTCAACAATTTTTAGGAACTTCACATTTTCTGCAAGCATAACTTCTCAATGTCGAAAATATAGAGCGCCTCAGTTTTAAGTTGTGGTAAAATAATCTGGGCACCATTCTAGAATTTAACTTCTAAATTTGGCATTCTAATTTCACCTCATAGCCCTGCCTACAAACATGGTTTGAAATCCCCTGCCTTTGTATGGGGGTCCTTAGTCTTGACTTTATATTAAATCACTCGGGGTGCCTTAAAAAGAATACTATGACACTATTATGGATTAATTAAATAAGAAAATGGGAAATGGTGGAATCAGTGCATCATCATTTAGTGCTTTTTCCTTGACTTTTTGCTTTTTTTCTTTTTCAAAAAAGTATATTTACTTCTATTATTAAAATTTTCATCCAGGACAATATTATGTGAAATGGTTAAATTAGAGTAAACGTGGTAAGAATTCTAGGATATTCCTTTTTTTATAAGAGCAAATCACTCAAGTGCTTGCCCAAGTTTATTGGGAGGATCTACATGCTGGAAGAGACCACCTCAATATTTTCTTAATGGAGGGTATGGGAATGTGAATAAATTTCCATAATTACATTCCTGGTAACATGGATACAGAAAGCTGGAATCATCCTCTCTAGAAGATTGATGGGAAAAGTCGAAGCAATTATGAAGAAAAGGTCAGTAACACTAAGCAACTCTCAACAGAACTGCTAGAAAAGCCAACTTTATTTAATTCTCATAACTATTGAAAAAGTTGGCAGTGAGTATAGGATTACAATAGGTATGCAGTAGATTTCTTCAAAAGATTAAAGAATAACTGTTGTTGCTTTAACTGGGCTTCACAGACAAGTAATATTTAAAATACTTCAAGTTGACCTTTAAATGGAAGAACAAAGCTGAAATGCCAACCAACTAATCCATTCCATGTGTTCTATGTTCCTATTTATAAGAGGAAATCTTTAGAAACATTATTTCAAAGTCAATAAAGAAGCTATTTCAGAAACAAAATATTTAGAGTAATATTTACTGTGTATGTAATTTATTTAAACTTATACACTATTATTTCAATTTTACAACTTTATTGTGCAAATATTGCTTTCAATTGAACATTTAAATATTTCTGTTGAATCGTATGTTAGCATTTTAGGACAAGATTATGAGTAGCTTGTGAAACTTATTAAGTTCAGAACTGTGGTTCATAGGTCGACCTCACTGATGACAGCTTTACAAAGGACACTTTTCTATGAATATAATCTATATTTGCTATTATAAATATTGGGTCACAGACCAAAATAGGATGAATGTAAATTCCAGGGAAAACTTATTAATTACAAGGAAGTTATTTATTGGCTAGTAGCAACAGAATCTCTCTCTCTTTCTTCTATCTATCTATCTATCTATCTATCTATCTATCTATCTATCTATCATCTATCTATGTATCTATCTATTTATCTATCTACTCTCCTTCTCTATATTCTCCCAGCAGATAATGACTGAAATGTCATTTTATTCCAGAAATATAATTATTTTCCACATTGTAAAGCTTATTTAATTATAACATACATAACGAAAATGACAAAAATCCTAAAAGTGTATAGCTAAATACATATTTTTTAAAAAACTAAATAAGCCCATCTAAATGGCATCCAAATCAATGACACCACATAACTTTCAATGCAGAATTTCTGAATATGCCTTCTTTTAATTATCTCTTGTCTTCCATCCCATAATTCTCAGGAATATTCATTTTACTATCTTTTAAAAGGACAGGTAGGTTTGTCTGATTTTTGCATGTTATAGAAATTCATATAGAGCAAAAAAAGAGCCCACATAGCCAAAGCAATCCTAAGCAAAAAGAACAAAGCCAAAGGCATAATACTAGCTGATTTTAAACGATACTATAAGGCCATAGTAACCAAAACAGTATGACACTGGTAAAAAACAGATACATAGGTAAATCAAACAGAGTAGAGAACCGATAAAGTGATACACCTGCAACCAGTTGATCTTTGATAAAGCTGATGGTAACAAGCAATGGGTAAAGGACTCCCTATTCAACAAATTGAGCTGGGATAACTAGTTAGCCCTATGCAGAAGAAAAAAACTGGACCCCTTCCTTTCACCATAAACAAAAAGTAACTCAGAATGGATTTAAATGTAAGACCTCACATTACAAAAATACTAGAAGAAAATCTAGGAAATATCCTTCTTGATATCAGCTCTGGCAAAGAGTTTTTGGCTACATCCTCGAAAGTAATTGCAACAAAAACAAAAATTGACAAATTGACTGATTAAAGAGCTCCTGCACAGCAAAAGAAACTACCAACAGAGTAAACAATCTACAGAATGAGAGAAAATATTTGTAAGTCATGCATCTTATATGGTTTGGCTGTTTCCCTGTCCAAAATCTCATTTGGAATTATAATCCCCACAATTCTCACGTGTCACGGATGGGACCACAGATGAAGGTAATTCGATCATGAGGATCATTCCCCAGTGCCGTTCTCATGATAGTGAGTGAGTCACACAAGATCTGATGGTTTTCTAAGCGCCTGGCATTTCCCCTGTTTGCCCTTCTCCTTCTTGCTGACCTGTAAATAAGGTGCCTTTTTCCCCTTTGCCTTCTGCCATGATCATAAGTTCCCTAAGGCTTTCCTAGCTGTGCATAACTGTGAGTCAATTAAACCTCTTTCTTATATAGATTTCCCAATCTTGGGTATTTCCTTTTAGCAATGTGAGACAGAACTAATACAACATCTAACAAAGGTCTGATGTCCAGAATTATTTAACAATCCATTTCATTATAATTTAATAATTAATGAATTAAACAATTCAATAAGCAAAATACAATTCCAATGAAAATCAGCAAAGGACATGAACAGACACTTTTCAAAAGAAGACATATGGTTGGGCACGGTGGCTCACACCTGTAATCCAAAGGCTTTGGGAGTCCAAGGTGGGCAGATCACGAGGTCAAGAGATCAAGACCATCCTGGCCAACATGGTGAAACCCTGTCTCAGCTGGGCATGGTGGTGCATACCTGTAGTCCCAGCTACTCAGGAGGCAGAGGCAGGAGAATCTATTGAACCTGGGAGGTGGAGATTGCAGTGAGCTGAGATCATGCCACTACACTGCAGCCTGTCAACAGAGTGAGACTCCATCTCAAAAAAAAAAAAAAAAATACAAGTGCAACAAACAAGAAAAAAATTTTAGAATCATTAACCATCAAACAAATCCAAATCACAATGAGATATCATCTCACACCAATAAGAATGTCTGTTATTAAAAAGTCAAAAAATAACAGATGCTGGCAAGAGTATGGAGAAAAGAGAAAGCTTATACACTATTGGTTAGAATGTAAATTAGTTCAACCACTATGGAAAGCAGTTTGGAGATCTCTTAGTGAACTTAAAACAGAGCTACCTTTCAACTTGGAAATCCCATTCTTGGGCATATACCCAAATGAAAATTAATATTTCTCCTAAAAAGACACATGCACCTGTGTGTTCATTATAGTGCTATTCACAATAGGAAAGGCAACTTAGGTGCCCATCAATGGTGAATTGGATTGAAAAAATGTGGTTCCTGTAGGCCATGGAATAATACACAGCCATACAAAAAATGAAATCATGTCCTTTGTGGCAACATGGATGCAGCTGGAGACCATTGTACTAAGCAAATTAATGCAGGAACAGAAAACCAACTACTACCTGTTCTTACTTACATACACAAGTATGCGTGGACATAAAAATGAGAGCAATGGACTGCTAGAGGGGGAAGGGAATTAGGGAGGAATGGGCTGAAAAACTACCCATTGGGTACTATGCTCACTGCTTGGGTGATGAGATCAACCTTGTCCTAAACCTCAGCATCACACAATATATCCATGTAACAAACCTGCGCATGTATCCTTGAATCTGGAATAAATATTGAAATTATAAAAAACATAAGGTTGTATATCATAAGTATGTATTGCCAATTTTCAATTAAAACTAAATTTTAAAAAGGAAGAAAGAAAGAAATATTGTATCATATATGTTACTCTGTCTTAATTTTCTTGCTCTACATTAAGTTTGTGAGGGTCATCATGATTTTTTGCTGTAATTGCAGGTTTTCCATTCTCATCGCTGTGTAGTATTCCATTGTATGAATTATCACGATGTATTTATTAATTTTGCTGTAGATGGATATTGCATCTTTTAAAAATAAATCCAATTAAGTCAAATCAGCATTAATAATACTCAGTATTACATTAAATCAGTGTTTGCATTGCTGAGTTATTGGTGATTGCAAACTATCAAAGAAAGGCTATTGAGAATAGCATCCCTGTAAGGCTTCTAATGTAGAAGCCATATTTCATAATAAAACCATATTTCAATAATAAAATATAGCACAGATTAATCAAAAGTGTTGAAGAAATGCATTCATTATGTGTATGTATGCCTATATTACAATAGTTGAGCGGGACAAAGTGGATGTACTTATGAACCAGAACGTGCTGACATTGTCTCAGATAAAGAGAGAAACTCACTGCAAGAATATGATTAAAGTAAGAATCTGCTGTGAAGAAATAAGATAAGTGTCTTTTTCATTGAATAGAAAGGATATTTGGGTTGACAGAATGACAAATTGTGAACAAGGGCCAAATATGGTACCTTTGAGTGTTCAATATGTATTAAAAGGCATGAGACAGGTTCACCATTTTGGTAGTCAAAGTTGGGAACTACACATTGGAAAACTGGAGGAAGTATAAGTTAGTGTTAAATTGAACTGACTCATGCTTGGAACCAGATGATGAATACCTGAGAGGAGATCCTCTGAGTGGTGTTTATTTTCCACCCTTTATGCTGATCTTAAAAATGTTCCAGTTCATATTCTCCGTGGGATGTTCACAGGTGCTGAAATTACTTCAATTTGCAGTCCATATTATTCTTGGGGAATAAAGCTCAACAAACTATAGAGAATATTGGCCAGTCATTAATATTAGCACATTAATGCAATCAGAGTGACTCTAGAAGGAATCTGAAAGAGAAAAATAAAATGATTGTATTTTACGTGACCTTTCCTTTAAATAAGCATAAGGAAATACTTGTGAGAACGTCTGTGAATAATTTCTAAGATCTATATCAATTCGCAATCACAGAGAGAAGATCTTTATCCTTTCTCTGAACTATTCAAGGTTTTAAAAGCTTTATGTATTCCTTTATACAGGTGTATGTATGTATGTATGTATGTATGTATGTATGTAGGTATGTATGTATTTATAGGGGCAGTTACTCAAGTGTGTGTAAGACACTGGCTAAAATTTTGACCTGAGTTTTCTAGAAAAGCACCCTATATTTTAGTTAACTTATCTGGTTAATCAATTTTTCAAATTAGTTTTTATTTTAATGAGTATGCACACATTATATCTATCTCTGTAACTATGCATGCAGGTATAAATATATACCTATCATCTATCTATACACATAGAGAACATCATGAAATTCTAGTTTCTGATAGCTTTTGTTAACATTTTTATGTTTAAACTTTTTGTATTTAAAATGTTTCTATCTTTCAAACATGAAAAAGTGTCTTAGAGCTCTTTAGGAGCTTTTTAAAACATCTCCTGATTTTATAATTTTAACCATTCTTTAGAACTTATTTTCAAATATATTCTATAAATATACCTACAATTTATTTAATCAAACACTTTTTATTATAAATTTTTATCATTTTTAGATTCTTCAGAATTATAAACCTGAGAATTATAGGTATACTCTTAAATAAATCCGAGGATAGGTTGTCAATTATTTTCCTATAAACTGTACTGAAAAGTGTTTATCATATTATATTAAATTACTCTCTCAAACTGTAAGTTCTTTTTGTACACCCAGCAGCACTGTGCAATATTGCTAATTTCTTCCCAGAAATTAGAAATTATAAAAAACATACACACACAAAGAAATAAATATTGCTACATTATTGAAATTTTACCTTTCAGTAAAATCACTCTTTTAATTTGCATAGCTTTCGATGCTAGTGATATAACTTCTTCATTATTATCACAAAATTATTTTTATTTGTATTTTAAATTTATGTGAAGTACTTATGTTTACTATCTTCTTTCTGATTTCCAGACGTTCATTCCCAATTCACTGCTTGCCTTTGTGTTCTGAAAAAAAAATTCTAAATAATATTTCTACTTTTATGTAAATAAATATATTGTCTTTTCTCCTTCATGCTTGACTTTTAGAAAGTTTATTTCCAGTAGAAGTCACATTTATATTAAATAAGTCACTAGTAAGTCCATTTATGTGTTTTCAAAATACCGATATGTAAACAGTGATCACTATTGCTGCTAGCATAATCCCCCTTTGCTGTATAAATGAAGATCTTTACAGAAATGTCAGATACTTTTCAGGAAGGGGAGCACACCACAACTGAATTAGCCAGCTGGCAGGGAAGGTTAATAAAACTCTTATGACAAACGTTATCACATATAAAAAGAACCTATAAATGTTATTTAGACATGGCAACAGGATTCAAGATCCAAAAAGATTGGTAGTTCTAACTTATAGTGTGGGAGCAACCACATTCACCTATCTTCTCTCATCTTACCTTGGCAAATGTATGTACCCAGGTTATAAAAATTAAATGTGGCACATATACACCATGGAATACTATGCAGCCATAAAAATGATGAGTTCATGTCCTTTGTAGGGACATGGATGAAACTGGAAACCATCATTCTCAGTAAACTATCTCAAGGACAAAAAACCAAGCACCACATGTTCTCACTCATAGGTGGGAATTGAACAATGAGAACACATGGACACAGGAAGGGGAACATCACACTCCGGGGACTGTTGTGGGGTGGGGGGAGGGGGGAGAGACAGCATTAGGAGATATACCTAATGCTAAATGACGAGTTAATGGGTGCAGCACACAAACATGGCACATGGATACATAGGGAACAAACCTGCACACTGTGCACATGTACCCTAAAACTTAAAGTATAATAATAATAATAATAATAATAATAATAATAAATGAAAAAAGAATAACAGGATCTTATGTAAGTATTAAAAAATTTGACAATAAAATGATATGCAAAACGTTAAAAAATTATATAAGAATGAATAAAACAAAAGCCTCAGACCTGTAGTCTAGGGTAGGATTAGAACCAAAATTCAAACTACTTGGTATGGTAGGCAAGAATAAAGCTTGTTCTCATTCCAATATTAAACGAGATAGCTAAAATAACCAGTATTTTATTTAGGCAACGACAGAAGTCTGAGTAGTCTTCAATAGGCTTGTTGATAATTCTGGCTATAGCAAATGAGAGTTCATTAATATTTTTCGGTGTAAATATCAGATAGAGTTGCCTCAAAATTGTAGTTTTACTTGCTCCCATATCCACTGAATATTTATTGGGGCAGGTAAGACATATTATAAAGTTATTTCTAAAAATTATTTGAGAAGTAGATTCTTTAAGAAACTTTGATTTTGTAGATTGAGACTCCAAGTAAGCACTTAGCAGATAAAATCAATACCATTCACGTAATATGTATTTAAATAATAAATTTATCCAGATTATTAAAAGCTGTAGGTTAAGGTAGGATTAGAACCAGGAAAAATTATGTAATAAAAGTGATAAAGAATTTCTGAGGACATAAAGTATGTGTAAGTGGTCTAAAATGCTAAGGAGAAGAGGACTAATCTGTCAATTGGATCTAACAGTTGGACTAAACCGTCAGTTGGATCTAATAGTTTGTAAACAAGATGAAGTACAGACAGTTCCTACTTACGATGGTCCAACTTACATTTTTTTTTGACTTTACAATGGTGCTCATATACCCAATCTGTTTCTCATTTTTAGTACAGTATTCAGTAAATTCCATAAGATATCCAACACTTTGTTATAAAATAGTCCCTGTGTGAGATGACTGTGTACAACTGTATTCTAATGAAAATGTTCTCAGAATGTTTAAGTTAGGCAAGGCTAAGCTATGTTGACTCAGTAGGTCAGGCATAGTAAATGCATTTTTTACTATGATAGAAACTATTTCCAATTGGCTTATTAGAATGTAACCCCATTGTAAATCAAGGAGCATCTGTATATTGTTCCAATAGGCTGGATGCATCAGTGATGGTGAAAACATATGGAATATAGATGCAGATGTCCATTATATAATATAAAAGGAGAAAAGAAAAATGTTAAGACTGAAGACATCCAATAGCAAGTTGGTGACAAAGAATCAAATATGGTGTTATCCATGAATGAATGCAATTGTAGGCACGTGGTACTTAATAATAGAGCATAGTAAAACTAAGATACCCTCTAATAATTCTCTGTATTCCAAATATAATCTTCCTCACCTGTACTGTGGAGTCGTTGTTCAGTTTCTCCTTGTTATTCAGGATCACTGACCTCAGTCAGCACAGTAACTTCTTTTTTCGCCTGTTGATTCAGAGGCATAAGGAGCCCTGAGTAGACAGGCAGTACTATTAACCTTCAGTTCAATAGAATCACTGTTGTGTCTCCTGATGGAAGCATTCTTTACTTTGGAACTAAGATCTCTTGGTCAGTAGACCATAAAGGCGCAGGAACAGAAATCAAACATTTCTCTAGTGAGTCACCAGGGATAAGAGTGAGTGGCGCCAATTCCGTTTGCACACTTTGATTCTTGAACCTGTGAGTCCTGGCTACAGAAGAAACAAAACCATGTATCAGATGCTGATTCTGAGCATATACAACCTTGTGGGGACTCTTGCCCTCGCCCTGCATGTTATTGCCACCTGACTGGCATTGTAACTAAATATTCAAAAGGCCAGCCTTTGCACTGTTCTGTCGAGCCAGTTGTTTCAGAACAGTGGACTACATGGTAAGGCCAGTGAATTCCATGAGCATGGGCCCTTTGCCACACTTCATTTGCTGTGTAGTGAGTTCCTTGCTGTGTGGAATACAATGATGGTAGATGTGGCATTCTGTAAGTCCACAGATGGTAGTTTTTGGCAGAAGCATTGTGTGCAGAGAAGGCAAATCCATATGCAAAGTGTTTATTCCAGTAAGAACAAAATGCTGTCCTTTCCATGGTGGAAGCAATCATCCTATCACGGTAATCACCCAAAGGAATGGTGTGCCATCAGAGACTCGAATTTGGCTTTTGCTGCTGGCAGATGATGCACTTAGCTGTGGTTATTTCCAGGTCAGCGTGTGGGTATGGAAGTCCATGTTGCTGGACCCCTGTGTAACCTTCCTATCTGCCAACATGGCTACATTTTTCGGGAACCCATTATAGATGACAGGGTTGGTTGAGAAAGAAAGCTAAATGATATACACTGAACGAATGATGCTATTCAGTTTATTATTAAAATCCTCTCCTGCAGAGGTCACCTTTTCAAAAACATTCACAAGGGACATAAATAACTTCATTTTTTTATTTTTGCATATTTGTAGAGGTTTATTTGCACCTCTTCCCCATATTTCCTTGTCACTAGTTTTTAAATAATATTCCTTCCAAATCACTAGCCATCCAGCTAACCACTGGCCAGTGAATTAGTATCTCATCACCTGTCTGGCCATTTCTCCTTCAAAGCAAAGCGAACAACCAGTGATACATATCAAATGAAAAAATGTCAAAAACTTATAAGTCTCTATAAAGAGAACTTTGAGTAACTGAATGATTCCATTCTCATATAAAGGCTTACTATACAACTGAAACCATTTTATACATAAATATTGATTAATATTAAAAAGCATTTTTGTATGTCTTCATATATATCAAGTGTGATTTATCAATCATTTTACATAAATATTTCCTAACATTTCTCATTTCTCATTCTCTAACATAGGGTCTCCCTTAACCCTAAATATGTATGATTCTTTTTTCTTACCTGTTGCGCAGGTTTTTATCTTGAGCTTTAGATTCCAATTACCCCCAACCCCCACCATTGCATTTGGTTGTCCCAAGGATAACATTAACTTCCTTCTGTCCCCTTACTTTCTTCCCACGAAAACACTAGTTTCTTCTGAGTTTTACAGTTTCAGCAAATGTAATATCCATTCACTCAGCTATCTCAGTTAGATACATGAGTAAGCTTTGACACTGCTTTATGTCTCTTAAAAACAAAATAAAAACTGTATTTTTTCTCAGTTCACAATTATTTCTTAATTAAATTTTGTATCTCACTGATTCCAATCTTAACACATTCTAATGTCTTCTCACCCCACCTTTTGAAATATCTTGCTTAAATTCAATTTGTTCATGCCATATATCATATTGGTCAGGGTTTTTGTTCGGGAAAATAGAAACTACAAATTACTGTAGGCATTTCAATAGAAAGTTGCTTGATCAAATTTAGTGTTTAATGTAGTGCTTAACAAAATGTTTGCAATGGCTGGAGGAAAAACATTGGGAAAATATTTTGCTAGATATAGTGTTTTATATAACTTCCCTAATTCAGAGAAGTTTTAGGAGCCACAAGAAACTACACACAATGATCATACCTTTCTGGGGACATGAAAGTGAGTGAGTGCACTTAAATGCTGAGAGATGTTACAAAAGATAACTTTTCTCAAAGCCCCCAGTTCTGCTCCCTACTGCTGGATGAGCTGTAATGTGACTTCATATGTTCTTCCATCTTCCAAATTTAGCAAAAAATGACTTTTGCACACAAAGGATTTGGGAAGAGGTATTCAAAGTTCAGTTCCTGCAAAGCAAGAGAGACCAGAGAACATAGATGGGGACAAGAGTACTAGGTTACTGACATGCAAATGAAATCACCTATAAAATCTTCTATATGCCTATGCAAAACTTGTAATTTTGTAGATTTTTAAATAATTTGATCTAAATTTTAAACCTATATTACAAGATATTTTAATATCTTGCCTCTATTTCATATTTCATCTTTATTTAATCACTGACTATACTGCCAAATTTTAGTAAGCTAATTTTGCAATTTAAAAATTTTCCTGTATTTCCTCCCCAAAGCTAAGTTTAAATGAAATTTCATTTAAAATAATTTTTCTGCATCTTCACTAACATGTTCTTCTACTTCACACATTCCTGATAATCTGTAATTATACCTTTAAATGCACTTTTAATTGTATGTTGTAATTAGCCCTTTTTATAGGGTTCTACCCAAATTGGTTTGCATGTTTCTTGATGACAGGTATTATTTCTTTACAGAATTGCATACCCACTATTTTGTTTATATAAAGCATTAAATTATTATTTTAAAGAATATATTAATGAATGAATTTTTAACAATGTCTCTTTAGTCTTGATTCTAAGTTCACTTTTTATTTTATAATTTTTGAAGTTAAAACAAGATTTTGGTTAATACTTATTCAAATAAAGGCAAATTTTGTCTCATTACCTCTTCTTAACACACCTTTTTTGGTCTCCATTTCACAACTATTTTAAAAACACAAGAATTTGTGTTTACCTCTATTAAATTTTGTCTATGTTCCTCCTCATATCACAGGATTATCGAGGTCTTTAAAAATAAGGTTAGTCTAATTTTCTAATGTAATAACTATATTTTCTATAGCCTTGATGTCATCTAAAAATTCAATAAGAAAGTTTTCCAAAAGAGGGAATCCTCCCTAACACATTTTACGAAGCCAGCATCATCCTGATACCAAAACCTGGCAGAGACATAACCAAAAAAGAGAATTTCAGACCAATATCCTTGATGAACATTGATGCAAAAATCCTCAATAAAATACTGGCAAACCGAATCCAGCAGCACATCAAAAAGCTTATCCACCATGATCAAGTGGGCTTCATCCCTGGGATGCAAGGCTGGTTCAACATA
>NW_026652280.1:121660796-121721855 GCF_009828535.3 Hylobates moloch
AGCATTAGGTGTATCTCCTAATGCTAAATGACGAGTTAATGGGTGCAGGAAATCAACATGGCACATGGATACATATGTAACAAACCTGCACATTGTGCACATGTACCCTAAACCCTAAAGTATAATAATTAAAAAAAAAAAGAAAAAAAAAAAAAAAAAAAAGAAAGTTTTCCAAGCCGTCATCCTAGATGCTAAAGCCATTATGGTACAAACTAGGATGGGAAAGTCAGGTCTATGTCCTTGGTGACCTTGCCACATACCCTTCAAATCTAATTTTTAAAAATCCATGAATCATTAATCAATCATTGAATGGGCAAGACTCCTTTTGTCTCTACTTCTATCCTGCCTGTCAGGAAACCTGAGATCCCTACGTTCACAGCCCTGATCCCTCCTGTCTTCTGCATCTGTTGTGGAAAATCTGCCTAAAATTCATGTTCCGAAAAGGCAATACTTTGGAATTTGTGAGAATGCATGGTAGCCTGTACTCTGAAATATGTCCCATTTCATTATAACTAAAGGTGAAATATAGGTTTAATTGGAAGTTGTTTCCAATGCTCCTCCTTTGTGGTTTCAGCTTGAGAAGGCCACTTGTACTGCAGCCTTGAAGCTATGGAACGTATTTCAAGATCAGCTGTGTTCTAATGCATGAGGCAGATTTTAGCAAACTTCCATGTTTGTTTTGGTTATATATAAAATATAAAACTTTGAAACAATTTTATGTTACATCTATACGTAATAATGATTGAATATAAGTAATATTTGTGCTGCTTTTAATTTTAAATATCCAATTTCCTCATTTTATCTTATTTTTACTTCATCTTTGATTCTTTATTTCATGTTTTATTTTTGTATTTACTTTTACACATTTGTATAATTTATAATGTTCTAATTACTTAGAAATTTTTTTTTAAAAAAGTTTCATTTTGTTACTAACATTTTATTTTACTAATTTTCATCTTATTAAATAATTTTTATTATATGATTTGAAAAAATAACCCCAATAATTAGTTTTTCAGTGAGAAAAACATTTACTTTTAATTACACAAGTAAAACAACCACGTCATACCAAAATAAAGTCAAATACAAAAAAGTATAATATGTGAAACTCATGTACCAACATAATCCCATTCTCTTATTTTTAATAATTTGGAATACATTTTTCAGGGTTTAAAAAATACTTATAAAGCGTGGCATATATAACGACATTTTAAACTGGTCTGTATTACACTCTCACCTGAGGTTTTGTCATCCCTGACAGGTTTTACATAATGCCTCATTTGCAGATTTGGATCCAATGAGGACTTGTTAAGAATGGTCTTACCTACTATTAAAAAACAAAAAATAGTGAATGCTGGTTGAGAGTGTGGAGAAAAGGGAATGCCTGTACACTGTTGGGGGGAGTGTAAATTAGCTCAGCCATTGTAGAAGACTGTGGCGATTCCTTAAAGACCTAAGGGCAGAAATGCCATTTGACCCAGCAATCCCATTACTGTGTATATACCCAAAGGAATATAAATCATTGTATTATAAAGACACATGCATGCATATGTTCGTTGCAGTGTTCCTCACAATAGGAAATACATGGAATCAACCTAAATGTCCATCAGTGATAGATTGGATAAAGAAATGTGGTACATATACACCATGGAATACTATAAAAGTCATAAAAAGAACAAGATCGTGTCCTTTGCAGGGACATGGATAGAGCTGGAAGAAATTACCCTTAGTAACCTAACACAAGAACAGAAAACCAAATGCCACATCTTTTCACTTATAAGGGGCAGCTAAATTATGAGAACTTATGGACACATAGAAGGGGACAACACACACTGAGGCCTCTCAGGGTGGGGATCAGGAAAAACAGCTAATGAGTACCAGGCTTAATACCTGGGTGATGAAATAATCTGTACAACAAACCCCGATGACACAAGTTTACCTATGTAACAAACCTGAACTTGTACACCTAAACTTCAAATAAAAGTTAAAAAAAAAAAAGAATGGTCTTAGCCTGATCTGTGAATTTTCACAGTCCTTTGCTGCTATGTCCCCCTCTCCTTCATCTGAATCTTCCCAGTGGCACTGATGTGTTTCCCTGCTCCCCATTCCCAAACCACCTCCCCTTCCTGAGTTCTCCTCTTCTTTGATTGTTTCTCTGTTTACCTGACTTTGATTTATAAGCATATGTTCACAAACGAAAAATAATTCATACATATATATAATTATGAAATATCCTTTTTTCTAACTTTTCAATTTTCTTTAATGTTTAATAGTTGCTCACTTTTTTTAACTGTTAAGCACAAATATTTTGGCATTTACACTTAATTGTTACTTTTTAATTTTTCCTTTGTTTAGGTTTTCCTGGATTTTTCAGATCTTGGGAGAGTATCTTTCTATTTGAAATCTGAATATTTGCATATGAGTTGAAAATAATATCTGAATGCTCATACGGCAGGCCACAGAGCCCTGTAGTTCTCCAAATAAGTCTCAGGGTGCTAGAGGAGTGCTTACATTACATTGTATAAATGAACACAGCATTCTACAAATCCATCTGGGTTTTCATATCACCTAAGCACACAGACCCATATTGGACGCTTACTTCAGGCTTCTTCAGGCATCTTCTGGATGTTTGGGTAACTAGTGTCTGCAGCTACTTGATTGTTACTGGTTAACTCAAGGGGTACTTATCTTTATTTACCAAAAACAATGTAGATTGGTAACACCTTTTAATAAAGCTTTATTGCAGCTGTTGTTGTTTTCTTTTGCCGTAACATCAAAGCATACATTTGTACCCTGGTTACTACTGGTTTATTCTGTATGTATGAAATTGATCTAATGAATATCAATGCTAAATTTTAGAATATCATATTTGCTAAACATGTGAACTTTGTATCCAAATTTACCTGTTTTTATATCTCTCTGTACTGCTGACTGATTCTGTGACCATATCCCATTATCCAGTCTCTCTGCATCAGTTTCTATATGCATAAAAGCTAGAGAAAATAATGGCACTTAATCTTAGAGTTGTTGTGAGAATAACATTAATGTCTGCAATTTACTTAGAAGGGTCCATAGTAGATGGTAAATAATTGGAACATCCTAGCAGAGATAGTATGCAGGCTATGAAAAGGAAAAAGTCAACAGTATCACTTTAATTACTAAGTATTTGCAAACTCTTTATTTTGTTGTCAATTTTAAGTCCTTCTTTTCATTTCATAGGATAAAACTGTTGTAGCATATTTAGTTTCAGACAGCGTATTTTTGATGAAAACCAAATATGAGGGGAAAGTT
This sequence comes from Hylobates moloch, assembly GCF_009828535.3. NCBI lineage: Eukaryota > Metazoa > Chordata > Mammalia > Primates > Hylobatidae > Hylobates > Hylobates moloch. Next base: position 121,664,085 of record NW_026652280.1, read on the forward strand.
TTACTACTGAACAACTGGGAGAAAGTTTGGAGCAAAAAAACTATGACAGTGCTCAGTAAATAAATGCTGTTTTATGTTTCCCTCTAGTATTTAATAGATAGTGACCATTCATTAATAATACTTTTCACAGAGATTCAAATTGTAGGAGCTATTGTTTAGTTGATAAACATTGATTTTTTTGCATTGTAGAACTTACCTTATATATAGGGAGCTTGTGCTTAGAATTTTTAATAGTCACTTTTTTCTGGTCTCATTATTGACAGAGTAGAGGTTAGGGCAGGAGAACAAAGGGAAACTGTTTTGTGCAATTATCTGTTTATAAGAACATTAAATCAAATGAGGAGATTAAGAAAATTGATACTGAATTCTGCTGCTCATTGTAAGTTCTATAAAATCTATGTCTTTAATAATCCCTCTTTAGTTGTTTTAAAATCTAGTGTGAAGACCACACAAATAAATATATTTTTGTGGATATCTGTATTTCTTTGAGGTAAGCTGGAATGTCAATGTGTTATATTTGTTTTTGTAAATAGTATGGTGAATATTAGCCAATTTAATGAATGAAGAATATAAAAGTTTGCATAGTTCTGTAATCGTTGGGTACAAGAAACTTCTCTGGATAGTGTCAGCTTCTTCATATCAAGAATATGTTCCCAGGAGAAATAGGGGATCACAGGTTTCCCATGAGGAAGACAGCCTCAGAGCAGACATAGGAGGGCATCCAGTTAAGGATGAAGCTTCATATTCCAGAATTGAGAGCTCTAAACTAGATAGATTAAAAAGTTGAAACAAAACATAGACTACTATGAATATAATTGTTTATCTTTTGCTTGATTTCTTTGTATTGTTGTGCATTTAAAATGAATAGCCAACATTTAAAATAAAGCATATATTTAAAACAAGGTGTAACTATCAAATTTTATACATACTCTGACAGTGTAAATCATATTCCCAGATTCAGCTAAAATGATCATCATAAAAAGAATTTATTTAAAAAATTAAATCTAAAAAGTACTGATATTCGACGGTAGGCATGATACTCATTCAAATTATTTTAAAATTGATAGAGTGTTCACTTAAATCGAAAGCAAGAGAAAAGACCCCTGCTCACCGGATCTCTTTTTATGTGTTGTGAAGGGAGTATGGGCAGAATTAGAGCTGCTTTCAAAGGTTTGAAATTAATCTCACTTAGATTTTTCCTGGAGAGGTAAATTGGAAGTTCATCACAAAATGATTCAGAATGCAAATATGTAAGTCCCCCTGAAAGGGACAATGTCATCTGGCTCAAAGAGTCAATTTGTGACTGGTAGTAAATAATGACCTGTGAGATGCAGGATAGTGATACCTCCATAGGCCCTGGTGTGAGAGAAGCAAATCTGGCCTTACCAAGACCTGCTGCTCCCTCTAAACACAGTTATCCTGCAGTCAAAACATGTAAGAATGCTGAGCTCCAGCCTGGCCTTATAACCATAGATCTTGTTAACGTTTCATCAGTTTAAGCTTCAGAACCCAGGGAACTACTTGATCTCGCTTTGATATTTCTTCTGCACGTGACAGGCTTGGGTTTCAGTATCTAGCTAGGCACTGCAGAAATAACTACCCTCAAATGCTCACTCATAAATAATTATTCAGATCTTCAAAAGATTTTTCATTTATTCTCTCATGACACTTATATCAAGGTCATGCCTTTCTTATTAGGGTTAACAAAACACATTATTGCCTTTGCTTACTACTTAAATTTTTATTCTCATTCCTTTATTTCTCAAGGCATTTGAATTGGTCCAGATTTTTTTAATTGCACTATTTTCTACCTATATATGAAAGAAGAACTTAAAATATATCTCTCTTTTCACCCGTTTATTAAAAAACAAATATTGTTTCAATATTAGGAAAAATCTGGAAGGGTAGCAGAGTTACATATATTTACTGTTGTGGGGTGGGGGGAGGGGGGAGGGACAGCATTAGGAGATATACCTAATGCTAAATGATGAGTTAATGGGTGCAGCAAACCAACGTGGCACATGGATACATATGTAACAAACCTGCACGTTGTGCACATGTAACCTAAAACCTAAAGTATAATAAAAAAAAAAGGTTGGACTTCATTGTGTAGGTAATGAATAGTCCCTGATGGTCCATGAGCAGTGGAATGGCTAGAATACAAAGATTACACAGTTTTCATTGCCAGAGTTGAATTAAAAGTAGAAACTGCAGAAGATAAATTAATCTCTAGATACTGGTCTTAATTCTTCATCTTCAATTCAGTCCCTAGCCAACAGAATTCCAGTTTCTAATCTTCTCTTTACAGAATGAATTGTTGTTAAGCTTATCAGTGAGTTCATAATAGCAAAATAAAATGTATTTTCTTCAGTTTTCATCCCATTTGATGCAAGTATAGTGTTCGCTTTCCATGTGATTTTTCCATCTCCCAGTATTCACTTGATCAGGTATTTTTGTTTCATTTCCTGTGTCTTTTTATTTTCCCCTTTCTCTCACAGTTGTTTAAATATTTGCCATCACTTTGTACCCTTAATTTTTTTGACTTTATATTTTAGAGAAGTTTTAAATTTACAGTTTCCATATGACATCCATTCCCTCTAGTATCTACTATTATCAAAATCTTGAAATAATGTGGCATATTTATTACAAGTGATGAACCAAAATTGATACACTATCATTAAACAAAATAGATAGTTTACATTAAGGGCCACTCTGCTTCATATATTCCATGAGTTTGAAGAAAAGTGTAATGACATGTACCCATGACTGTAGTCCATACAGAATATTTCATTGCCCTAAAAATCTCCTGTGCTCCACCTTCTTATCTCTCCCTGCCCCTAAAGACCTGGAAACCATTGATTTTTTTTACTATCTTTGTAGTTTTGCATTTCTATAATGCATGTAGTTGGAATCTTACAGTATGAAGCCTGTTCAGATTGGCTCCTTTTACTTCGTAAATATGCATCTAAAATTCTCCCAGTTATTTTTATTTTTTTTTGAGACAGAGTCTCTCACTCTACCACCCAGGCTGGAGTCCAGTGTGCCATCTCTACTCACTGCAACCTCCACCTCCTGAGTTCCAGTGATTCTCCTGCCTCAGCCTCCCGAGTAGCTGGGATTACAGGGATCTGCCACCACACCTGGCTAATTTTTGTATTTTTAGTGGAGATGGGGTTTCATCATGTTGGTCAGGCTGGTCTCGAGCTCCTGACCTCAAATGATCCTCCCACCTTGGCTTCACAAAGGCATAAGCCACTGTGCCTGGCCTCTTCCAGGTATTTTTCATAGCTTCATAGCTCATTTATTTTTGTTTCTGAATTATAATTCATTGTGTGGCTGTACCACACTTTATCCATTTACTTATTGAAGGGCATCTTGCTTGCTTCCAAATTTTAGTATTTATGAATAAAAATAATATTTGCCCCTCTTTTTTAATCACTATATTTTGATGCTCCTCAGAACTACAGATTCATTGCATCTCTTCTCAATTATTTACTGTCCCTTGATAAAGTAATAAATTTACCTTTTATCAAGTTTTGTATTCTTAATACGTTTGCCACAAAGAAGTCATACAAGTATAACAAAATTAATCTACTTAAGCCAGAATTCATCTTCTTTTAGCTAACCTGACATCCTCAGTCCTCATTTCTCAGATCTACTGTGCAACTACCTTATCCCTGGTCACCCAGGATCAAAATTAGACACTCTTTAGCTTCCTTTCCCCATTCTTATACCATCACCAAATCATTTAACAGTATCTGCAAAATACTTTGTTTCTACATTCTTTTTTCACCCTTACAACCTCTAAACTCTCATAATATTCTATCTAAAGACTTGGTCTTCCAGGCTTTGTTACTTAACTCTGTTAACCCAAAGTCTTTATGTAGCCAGATTTAGCTTCTTAAAGTGTAAATCTGTTCATGTTATTGTAACAAATGCAATATTGCAATAATGTCTATTTAAAAATAGCCTAACTTAAAATTATTAATTTTTGATATAAAGGGCCCTTTATTATCTGACTCTAACTGATCTTTTCAGACCTAATTCTTACAACTGACTTACAGATACACCAAATTTCGATAAATTTCTTTACCAGGCCTATTTCTTTCCACTTGTGTTTTTGCATTTGTTTGCTTTTATCCCATCCAACTGGAATGTCCTTTATCATATTTTGCCTCTTAGTAAAATCTAACTCTTCCATTAAAATTTTAAAGAGACTACTTTTGAGGATTTCCCCTAAATGTTTTACATAAAATTTTTATTTCTCTCCTCTGTAATACCATAAAGCTTTTAACATATGTCTCTTTTAGTCTTATCATATGCTGTTAAAATATTTTACATGAATATCTTACTTCCCTATAGTGTTTACCTCAAGAACTGAAATCATCACATTTGTGTCTACTGAATTTGACGCACATACAAACTCAGTAAATTGAGTTGCCCACCTTAATAAGTGACTGAATTAGGCAACTGAAATGAGTCATTCAAGGCGAAATTCACCAGAGTTTATACTAAGAAGGTTGTACATAACAGATCTATCTTGCTTCATTTTCCTGGTCTGTGGCCCATGAAGAGACACCTAGGACTCTTAAATATCAGAGGAATGAGGAATTAATATTCAAATATCAGCATGAGCAATAAATAACATTTCCAAATACTCTATTTACCATTTAATGTCAAGTTCCTGAACTATACAAGTCTACAGAAATCTCTAAAATCGTGAAACATTTTCAATCAAGTAATGAATTCTATATTCTTTGAATTTATTAACCTTAATAAAAATGTGATTATGCATGCATCTATTTTTCTGGCCTAAGACAAAAAATATTTGTTCATTTTGTTAAAGTAAAAGCTGCTTGATTCAAAATTTAAAAACAAATGATTTTTTAAAGGACACTTTAAAATGCTGACAACAGCTGATTAAGTCTGCTACAGAAACTTTTTCCTTATTTTTATTTGGGAAACTCAAATCACTATATTTCATTGGTAAGAATTCTGATGTTAAAGTCTTTTTTTTAGTGTTTTGTAGAATTACTTGACCTGAGTGACCCCACTCCACAGTGATTTACAGACTCACCAGTTTTATAAATTTATAATAACATACATACACACAGTGACATTATCGGTCATCCCTTTCCTGGAAAAATATTTATGAAAACTACAGGTCAATAACGTTAATGAAAATTTCTACATTCATTGAGAAAACTATTTTTTATTTCAAATAATATATACTCTAGTCCATATCTAATTCATCTTTTCCATCTACAACTTACAGATTTATAAAAATAAATAATCTCAAATAATTTAAATGAAAGACAATGTATGTATGCCCACATCTGTATGTATTCTGGGGCAGATGACTGTCAATAATCCCTTTCTTCTAGAATCATATGTTCAAGATATTTTAAGAAAGGCATATCATGATGAAGTTTTCCCACAGTTTTGTTGAAGCCAACTGGAAGCCCACTTTTGTCCTCCTGACACATTTGTAGGTCTGATAGATGCGTAGGGGCTGGCTACTTAAAACCAACTAATCACTAGGTCTGTTTACAATAAAAAAACATTTCGAGGCACATTTCTGCTATATGAACTCCTGACAATTTTTTCTGTAAGAGTAGCCTCTTTTAAACTACAAATAGTTTCCTTTATGCAGAAAGTGGATATAATGCCAAAGGGAGTATATCATATCTCTATTTAATTATTACATATAAAAATTTTTATTTACTACTTTCCTTGCTTTCAGTCTCCCAGTCTTATCTCTAGTTGGATTAAAAAATTTTCAGCTGCAGCCTGGCCAACATAGTGAAACCCCATCTCAACTAAAAATACAAAAAAATTAGCCAGGCATGGTGGCGGGAGCCTGTAATCCCAACAACTCAGGAGGCTGAGGCAGGAGAATTGCTTGAACCCGGGAGGTGGAGCTTGCAGTGAGCTGAGGTTGTGCCACTGCACTCCAGCCTGGGCGACAAAGTGAGACTCCGTCTCAAAAAAAAATAAAAAAAAAACAAAATTCAGCTGTACAACGAACTGTGTAAATATGGCAATAATAAGGGTTTAAATAAACATATCTATGTATATATATATTTATATATTTTATATATGTATATATTTATATATATATATTTAATTGTCAATTTTTGGAAAGTCTCTGGATTCCATATCTCTCTACATTTTAAAAACACAAAAATGATTTTATTCTTTTATCTATTGTTCCATTTTTACTAGAAAATATTTTTTTTCTATGCTGTCAGAGATTTTTACTTGAACTTTCCTTTCATTTTTACTTTCCTTTTATTTATTTGCTCTTGGTTTAGTGGTGATAGGGGTTGAATATTTTTTATTTATTTTGTAATTAAATCTATGTAAAACAGAAAGCCCTCAGTGTAGTTGGCTTGTATTAAGACTGTGAGTTATTTTATCAAGTCATAATTTTACTTTCCCCTGAATTGTCCATGCATTAAAATATTGCTTATTAAACAAAAGGCTTTGATTCTCCTAAACAAATAAAATTCTATTTGTTTATATTTTTATATGTGCTGTTATTTCTTGGGTTTTTCAAAAGTTCTGAAACTTACTGGGAGACATATTATAATTCTACTCCTTGTTACATTTTGTCATAAAAATTACTCTGTGTTATGGTGATCTTGCCCCTTTAAAGATAATTGCCTTCAAATTGTAGAGACAAGGTCAGTATCTAGATGTATTTTATTAAGATAAAAATGAGAATTGTATCAGAAGTTATCAGGACCTAAAGATGACTGGTGGGAAAACGCATGTGGATAGACCTTTTAGGGAAGCTATCCAGGCAGCAGTGAAATGGTGACTTTGTCACTGTGTGTCGTTTAGAAATGCCTGCATTTTCTAATATTTCAAAGCTTAATGGACTTTGTTCATTCATTATTTTACAAAACAGTATCATCTATGAAACAGATAAAGGTAGTACTTCTATTAAATTTGTGTACTACCATGCATTTATGTCTTTTTCTGTCTTCCTTGCAGCCTTCCATGACCCTCAACCTAGTGGAATTTTGAAATTACTTATTTTGTCCAAACCTTTCATTATGCCACTGAAGTATAGGAGGATTCAATGACACAGTTCAGTTCTCACACACACAAAAGAATGTCCCTCTCCTCCCTTCTCTGTTTAAACCATACCAAACACCAAACACCTACCAACTAACTAAATAATAACAAATAATAAAACAAGCATAATAATCTAGTTCCTAAGTACACAGGCTCTGGAGCCAAACTGCCACTGAAAGATTTTATGACTTTTGATAAATTGTGTCTCAGTTTCATAATCTGTAAACTAGGCTAATAAAAGTACTTTTTTATACTACAAATTAATGCTATGAAAATTAAAGCTTAATAATCATAAAACTTTTCAGAATATTTTTTAGTTCATTGTAAGTGCTTTGTGGTGTTTATTAGTAAATTTATATTGTAAAGCATAATACTTACAAAAACGTGCATAGAATATACAGATATAATTTAGTAAACAAGTATAAAATAAACATCCATGTATCTATGTAACCACAAACAAATTCAACAGATAGAAAATTGCCACGACAACAGATACAACCCCATCCCTACCACACATCTTCTCAATGTTAAATTCCTTTTCCCTCCTTGTGTATTTCCTGACATAGAAATGTAGCTATTATTATTATTATTATCATCATGTACTCTTACAGAATCATTTTCTCACTTTCCTTTACATTTTTGCAACTTATGTGTGCAATCCTAAATAATATAGTCCATTGTCACTCTGAGAGATACATAAAATAAAACCATATTATATCTTCCTGAGGTCTGGAAATTTTATTTCAGGTGTACATTGCTATTTTTAGTGATAGGTAGGGTCATATTGATATGTAGTATCTATTATAAGATTATACATCATTTTGTTTTTTTTCAATTTTTCTGTTGTTATTAGACATTTGAATTATAACCGGTTTTGTTGTTATAACCAAGGCTGGTGCAGATTTTTTTTTTTTCACATGAAACTGTAGTGTATGAGAATAAGTGAATTTGCTAAGCAATATTGAGAGGTGACAGTGTGCTGGCAGGCCTCACAGCCCTCCCTTGCTCTGGGGGCCTCCTCTGCCTGTGCTCCCACTTTGGTGGCACTTGAGGAGCCCCTCAGCCCACCGCTGCACTGTGGGAGCCCCTTTCTGGGCTGGCCAAGGCGGGAGCCGGCTCCCTCAGCTTGCAGGGAGTGTGGCGGGAGAGGCGCCAGCGGGAACCGGGACTGTGCGCGGCCCTTGCCAGCCGGCTGGAGTTCCGGGTGGGCGTGGGCTTGGCGGGCCCCCCCCCCCGACTTGGAGCAGCCGGCCGGCCCTGCCGGCCCTGGGCAGTGAGGAGCTTAGCACCCAGGCCAGCGGCTGCGGAGGGTGTACTGGGCCCCCCAGCAGTGCCGACCCACCGGCACTGTGCTCGATTTCTTACGGGACCTTAGCTGCCTTCCTGCGGGGCAGGGCTGGGGACCTGCAGCCCGCCATGCCCGAGCCTCCCACCCCCACCATGGGGCTCCTGTGCGGCCGGAGCCTCCCCGACAAGTGCCACCCCCTGCTCCACAGCGCCCAGTCCCATCAACTACCCAAGGGCTGAGGAGTGCTAGCGCGGCGCGGGACTGGCGGGCAGCTCCACCTGCAGCGCCGGTGCAGGATCCACTGGGTGAAGCCAGCTGGGCTCCTGAGTCTGGTGGAGATGTGGAGAACCTTTATGTCTAGCTCAGGCATTGTAAACACACCAATCAGCACCCTGTGTCTAGCTCGAGGTTTGTGGATGCACCAATTGACACTCTGTGTCTCGCTGCTCTGGTGGGGCCTTGAGGAACCTTTGTGTCCATACTCTGTATCTAACTGATCTGATGCGGACGTGGAGGACTTTTATGTCTAGCTCAGGGATGGTAAAGGCACCAATCAGCCCCCTGTCAAAACAGACCACTGGGATCTACCAATCAGCAGGACCTGGGTGGGGCCAGATAAGAGAATAAAAGCAGGCTGCCCGAGCCAACAGTGGCAACCTGCTTGGGTCTTCTTCCACACTGTAGGAGCTTTGTTCTTTTGCTCTTTGCAATAAATCTTGCTACTGCTCACTGTTTGGGTCCACGCTGCTTTTATGAGCTGTAGCACTCACCATGAAGGTCTGCAGCTTCACTCCTGAAGCCAGCGAGGCCACGAGCCCACCTGGAGGAACGAACAACTCCAGACGCCCCGCCTTAAGAACTGTAACACTCGACCGGGTGCGGTGGCTCACGCAGCCTGTAATCCCAGCAGTTTGGGAGGCCAAGGCGGGCGGATCACGAAGTCAGGGGATCGAGACCATCCTGGCTAACACAGTGAAACCCCCGTCTCTACTAAAAATACAAAAAATTAGCCGGGCGAGATGGCGGGCGCCTGTAGTCCCAGCTACTCGGGAGGCTGAGGCAGGAGAATGGCGTGAATCCCGGGGGGCGGAGCCTGCAGTGAGCCGAGATCGCGCCACTGCACTCCAGCCTGGGCAACAGCGAGACTCTGTCTCAAAAAAAAAAACAAAAAACTGTAACACTCACGGCAAAGGTCTGCAGCTTCACTCGAGCCAGCGAGACCACGAACCCACCAGAAGGAAGAAACTCCGAACATATCCCAACATCAGAAGGAACAAACTCCAGACGTGCCACCTTAAGAGCTGTAACACTCACCACGAGGGTCCGCGGCTGCATTCTTGAAGTCAGTGAGACCAAGAACCCCCCAATTCCGGACACAATATGGTATGCATATTTTCAACTTTGCTAGATAATAGCAGGTTTTTTCTAAAGTATCTTTGCCAATTTATACTTTCAAAGCAGATATGTAAAAGTGGTTATTGTTTCACATATTACTACAGAAAAATTTCTCTAAAACTTGGTGATTTAAAACAACCACAGTGATTGATCATCTCTCACATTTTCTGTGGGTCAGGAATTAAGGAGCTTCTCAGCTGGGCAGTTCTGGCTCAGAGTTGCTCATTAAGTCACAAGCAAACATCACCTGGCACTATAGTTATATGAAAGCCTCACAGGGGTTAGAAGATCTGCTTCAAAGTTGATTGATTCACATGGAAGATGAAAAGTGAAAAATGGCAAGCAGCACATTTGCCAATGGCAGGCAAATTGATGGTGGCTGTTAACTTGGTGGCCACGTTCCTGTCCACATGGGCCTCTTCAATGTCCTCATGAATGGCACAACAGGCAGCTGGCTTTCCCTAGACTGAACAATCCCAGAAAGCAAAACAGAAACTGAAATGTCACTTAAAACCTAGTCTCAAAGGGCATAAATTACTTCTGCTGTATAATATTGATAGACAGGCTAGCACGATGAAATTCAGAGGGCATTAAACTAAAGTATTAATTCCAGGAAGCAAGGCTCACCAAGAACCGTCTTGGAGGCTGGATATAACACGCTTGTAACTTCTCATAATGTGAGACTTTTAAATATTTGGTAGAATTCAGCAGGGAAGCTATCAAGTATTGAGCTTTTCTTTACTGGGAGACTTTTTATTATGGCTTCAATCTCATCACTTGTTATTCGTCTGTTGAGTTGTTGGATTTCTTCCTGGTTCAATCTGTGTAGGTTTTATGTGTCTAGGAATTTGTCCATTTGATTTCTAGATTTTCCAATTTATTAGCATATAGTCGCATGTAGTAGCCACTAATGATCATTTGAATTTCTGCAATATCAGTCGTAATGTCCCCCTTTTCATTTTCGATTTCGTTTATTTGGATCTTATTTTTTTTCTTAGTATGATTAAAGGTTTGTGAATTTTATTTAACTTTTCCGGAAACCAACTTTTTCTTTAATTGATCTTTTTATTTTTTTCATTTCAAATTTACTTCTATCCTGATCTTCTTTTTTATGTCTTCTGATCTTAGTTTTTTCGTCTTCTGATCTTAGTTTTTTCTTCTATTTGATATTAATGATGGGTTTGGTTTGCTCTTGGTTTTCCAGTTCTTTATAATACATCTTTAGATTGTTCATTTAAAGGTTTTCCTCTTTTTTGATGCAGAAAATATAGCTATACAATTGCCTATTAGTACTGCTTTCTCTGTATCCCATAAGTTTTGGTATGTTATGCATCCATTATCATTTGTTTCAAGATATTTTTCAATTTTCTTTTTAATTTCTCATTGACCCACTGGTCATTCAGGAATATACTGTTTAATTTCCATGTATCTGTATAGTTTTCAAAATTCCTCTTGTTATTAATTTCTTGTTTTATTCTGTTGTTGTTAGAGAAGATGCTTGATATTATTTCCATTTTTCTTAATGGTTTAAGACTTGTTTTGTGACCTAGCATGTGGTCTATCTTTAAGAATAATCAACATGCTGAGGAAAATGATTGCATTCTGCTGCCATTGGATGAAATGTTCTATAAATATCTATTAGATTCATTTGGTCTAGAGTGCAGATTAAATCCACTATTTCTTTGGTGATTTTGTTGTCTGGAATATCTGTCCAATGCTGAAAGTGGGGTGCAGTCTCCAGCTATTTTTGTGTTACGGCCTATCTCTCTCTTTAGCTGTAATAATATTTCCTTTATAAATCTGGGTGCTCCAGTGTTAGATGCATATATATATTCAAAATGTTATATTCTCTTGGTGAGTTGACCCCTTATCATTATATAGTGACCTTCTTTGCCATTTTTGGTGATTTTTGTCTTGAAAACTGTTTTGACTAATAATAGTATAGTAACTTCTGATCATTTTTGGTTTCTATGTACATGAAATATATTTTTCATCCCTTTATTTTCAGCCTACATGTGTCTTTACAAGTGAAGTGTGTTACTTGTAGAAAACAGATCAATAGGTCTGTGTTTTCATCCATTTAGCCAATGTATGTCTTTTGATTGGAGAGTTTAGTCCATTTATGTTCACTGTTGTTATTGATGAGCAATAACTTACTCCTGTCATTTTGTTATTTGTTTTCAGATTGTTTTGTGATTTTCTCCTTTCTTCCCTTCCTATCTTCCTCTAGCAGAGATTTTTTTTTTTTTCTGGTAATATGATTTAGTTTCTTGCCTTTTATTTTCTGTGTGTCCATTGTAAGTTTTATGTTTGTTTGAGGTTACCATGAGGATTATAAATACTATCTTATAAACCATTATTTTTACCTGATAACAATATAACTTTATTTACATAAACAAATAGACAAACAAGCAAAAATAAAACTAATAAAAACTGTATGCCTTAAATTTGTCTCCCTGCTTTTTAATTTTTGTTGTTTCTTTTTATATCTTATTGTACTGACTATATCTTGAAATGTTGTTGTATTTATTATTTTGATTGGTTCATTGTTTAGTCATTCTACTTAGGATAAAAGTAGTTTACACATCAGAGTTACAGTTTTATATAATATTTTGTGTTTTTCTGTGTACTTAGTATTACCAGTGAGTTTTGTACCTTCAGATAATTATTTATTACACATCAATGTCCTTTTCTTTCTATTTGAGGTGCAACCTTTAGCATTTTTTGTAGGACAGGTCTGGTTTTGATAAAATTTCTCAATTTTTGTTTATCTGGAAAAAACTTTACTTCTTTCTCATTTTTAAAGGATACTTTCCCTGGATATCCCAGGGTATTTTTTTTTTCCTTCAGCACTTTAAATATGTAATTCCACTCTCTCCTGGCCTATACAGTTTCCACTGAAGAGTGTCTTGCCAAATGTACTGGAGTTCCATTATATGTTACTTTTTTTCTTTTTTGTTGCTGCTTTTAGGATGCTTGCTTTATCTTTGACCTTTGGGAGTTTGATTATTAAATGTCATGAAGTAGTCTTCTTTGAGTTAAATCTTCTTGGTGTTCTATAACCTTTTCATACATGGATATTGATATCTTTCTCCAGGTTTGAGATGTTCTCATCTATTATCTCTTTGTATAAATGTTGTACTTCTAACTCTTTGTGTCCTCTTTAAGGCCAATAGCTCTTAGATTTTCCCTTTTGAGGCTATTTTCTAGATTCTGTAGGTTTGCTTTACTGTTTTTTCTTTTGTTTCCTCTGACTGTGTATTTTAAAATAGCCTGCCTTCCAGCTCACTACATCTTTCTTCTGCTTGATAAATTCTGCTATTAAAGGACACCAATGCATTCTTATTTTTCAGCTCCAGAATTTATGCTTGATACTTTTTAATTATTTCAATCTCTTTGTTAAATTTATCTGATAGAATACTGAATTTCTTCTCTGTGTTATTTTGAATTTCTTTGAGTTTCTTCAACAAAGCCATTTTGAATTGTCTGTCTGCAAGATCGTATACCTCTGTTTCTCTAGGATTAATCCTCAGTGGCTTATTTAGTTCATTTGGTGAGGTCGTATTTTCCAGGAGGATGTTGATGCTATTATATGTTTTTCAGGTTTGAGGCATTGAAGAGTTAGGTATCTATTGTAGACTTTACTGTCTGGTCTTATTTGTAGCTGTCTTTCTTGTGAAGACTTTGCATATATATGAACAGACTCAGGTATTGTGATCTAAGCTATATCTATTTTAGGGGGCACCCCACGCCTAGTAATACTGTGGTTCTTGTGGACTTGTGTTCGTACAAGTTTGATGGCCATGGACAAGATTCAGAAGAATTATCTGGATTACCAGGCAGATACTCTTGTTCTCTTCCCTTTCTTTCTCCCAAACATACAGAGTTTCTCTTGCTCTGTTCTGAGCCACCTAAATATGGGGGTGGAATTACACAAAAGCCCCTGTAGCCACCTCCACTGTGACTGCTCTGGGGTCATACCTGAAGCAAGCACAGTGTTGGGTCTTGACCAAGGCTTGCTGTAACCACTACCCGGCTAATGCCTAGGTTTTCTCAAGGTCCTGGGGCTCTACAATCAGCAGGTGTCAAAGTCATCTAGGCCTGGGAACATTCCTTCAGGGCAGTGAGTTCCCCTAGGCCCCAGGTGACTACAGAGTTGCTGTCTGGGAGTCAGGTCTAGAGTCAAAAACCTTAGAAGTCTATCTGGTGTTCTATTGTATTACGACTGAGCTGACATTCAAGCCACAAGATGTAGTCCTTTTCACTCTTCCTTCCCATTTTCAGAAGCAGAGGAGCCTCATCCTTTAGCCACTGCTACCCCAGGCCATGAAGAGTACTGCCAGACTACCCGCCAATGTTGTCTTAAGGCCCAAGGGCTCTTAAGTCAGCTGTGATGAATGCTGCCTGGCCTGGGACTCATCCTTCAGGGCAGTGGGCTCCCCTCTGGCCCAGGGCAGGTCTAGGAATGTTGTCCAAGAGTCAAGTCCTAGGATCTAGAACCACAAGAGCCCACTTGATTATTTTCCCCACTGCCCAACTATCTCCCATGGCTGTGCAGGTACCTGATTTTTAGTTCTTATGAAAGTGTTTTATCTGTACAGATATTTGTTAACTTGGTGTCCTTGCAGGGGATGGGGGACAATCGGTGGAGTTTCTATTCTTCTACCTTGCTCCACTTCTCAGCATTTACATATTTTGTTTACGTTTCGTAAAGTATGTGTTTTTTGCTTATTTTTCTTCTGTGGCTAATTATATATTTTGATGCATGATAAGATGGCTCCTTCTAAGATTTCTGAACTGGCTTTTAAAAGTGTCACAAGCTCAAATGCCAATTTACTGGTTGAAAGCATGGACTCAAGTGTAAAAATTTCTAAACATATAGAAAAATACTATTTACTTCTAGAGCTACAGGAATGAAGTAGCTGACACTAAAACCCAAAGTTTTTCATTCTGATCACTGAATTAAAATATCATAAATTCATATTTTCTACAGACTTTATATGTAAAAGTTTGGGAATTGTATAGGAAAGAGATTCAAAGACCTGTAAGAAATCAATAAATATAAAAAACTAATTCCATGCAAAACAGCAAGTCTCACTGAGCATTTCTGGAACTTAGAAACAGCATGCTGCCTTATCTCAGGATGCTATAACTCCTTCATTTAAGAAAATTACTTTGCAATTGACTTAGAAAACCAATTCTCCTTGCTCTCTATATTCACAACCCATAATTTCCTACATCTCTATTACTAAAAGTAGATGTCAATGTGGTCATTTGGGAAAGGATCTTAGATGATTATTTTCTTTCCATGTCTCCCCTTACTGGGACTACTAGGCTCAAGTATTTTGATTTTGATCAGCAATAGCAAAATGCTCACCGTCATCTAATATCCACATACATTTTTCTCAGGCTACTACTAATAAAAAAAAATCCATGGGGCTATACATATGGTTTAAGAGAGGGCTTGTAATGCAGCAGCAGGAGATATACTAGGAAGGAGGATGGCATGCTTATGCGACTTATGTCGGCTTTCAGGACATTCCTAAATCTAGGCCGAGAAGTATCACTTATTTTAGATGGTGAAATTTTGATGAGCATGCCTAAGTATGTGGATAGAGATAAGTTAATAAAGGGTAATATAGGTTTTATTGTGTCTAACAGTCAGGCAGTTAGTTTTTATCAGTACAAAGAGCATAATTGTAGTTTCTTCTCAAAAGAAAATTTTACTTCCTGAAGAAGGAATTGCAATGTTCACAATATCCTAGGAGCCACTACTATGACTCTCACTAAGAAATGGGACAAGATTGAGACATTATACAAATATGCTATCGATATTCCAAGAATATTGGGTACAAAGAAACTGTAGGCCTAAGTGATGGAGATGTTTATATGTGTTTCTTTTTACATATATGCATATAAACAGCATCTGGTAGAATAATATGTGCACAACAGGGGCTAGGGTCTTTATTTATTCTAACAAGAAGATTACATTTGGTGCAGTGCATAGTAATCCTTTGCTGTTCTACTGGACCCACCTATCCATGGCAGTGTCCAACAAGAGAATGACAGTGGTTTCACTCATGCATCTTTCAAGGCTTTTGTGATGAGATTACTATTGGAAGTATCCTGAGGAATATAGCATTCATTTCATTTATTATTTTGTTAGCCAAGCTCTACTGACTACCGTTTGAAGGCTCTTATAATATTTTCAAGGGCAAAATGTGGAATTTCTTTCAATGCAAAGGATATATATTTCCATTACACACTGAAAAAACAGGAAAAATCGTAGACAGATGTTAGAATCCATATACAAGCATGTCTGGATTAAAAACTGTACCACCTGATCCTTAAAACTGATACTCTGTATGGTAGTCAATGTGAATTACTGTCTTCATGAAAATGTCGTAGCTCAGGGCTATTGTTGAGTAATTCCTGCAAGGTATGGATAGCTTTCTTTTTTAGTCCACAATTACTCTGGTAATTAGTAACTAGTCTGTATGGGGAATGCTAAATGGACAAATGCATAATAAGTATTGAATTACAATTATTTAAGATCCTCTAGGCTTCACTTCATTCGAAGGACTCTGGGGATATAAAATGAGCCAAGTACGGGTATTAAATTATTTATTCTACAGGGATCATATCAAGCCCTATTCTTTAGAGATCAAGTCAACATATCGGAATTGGGGTGTTCATACTATGCAAATTAAGCATGACATTATAGAATTTTTGTTTATTTTTGTCCCAAGGATCCCATGATTAATTAAATACTGCCAAAGATCCTGGGAATCAGACAGTGTTGTCTATCATGTAGTCAACTATTTTGTCTCTCAGTTATGTGGCTTTTGTTGACTTCTATTCTTATGAGATACTTCCATACTCAACGAACATTTCCATGTGATGGTACCCCATCAGGAAAGTCTGTTTTAAAATGGTATTATGTTATTTTATTTCTTAAATATGTTGAGCAGTTTTATTCATTTTTAAAATTGTTTGTATCAGTTTTGTGCTTGAAATCTAATTACCAAAAACCCAATAGCTTAAAACACCACAAATTTCTTATCCTATAGTTCTGTATTTTAGCATCGAAGATGGGTCTCACTAGGCTAAAATCAAGGTATCTGCAGTGCTGTGTTTCTTTCTGGATGCTCTTGGGGGAGGATCTATTCCACTATCTTTTTCAAAGTCTATAAGCTGAGGCTCATGGCCCTCATGTTCATCTTCAAACCCAGAAATTGTTTTCCTTCTGACGTTGTTTCCCATCATCGTATCTCTTTGCCTTACTCTGATTTTTTTTTGTCTCACACTTTCTCACTAAGGGCCTTAGTGTTTACACTGGTCCTACCTGAATAATTCAGGATAATCTCCTTGATTTAAGGTTATTTTAGTAGCTGCCTTATTTTCATTTGCTACATTAATTCTCCTTGTCATGTAACTTAACGTAGTCACAGTTTCTAGGGATTAAGACATGACCATCTTTCTTGAGATTATTATTCTGCCTCCCACAATAGTGTTAATCAAACACCCACTATTAAATAATTACATAACAATATGTATTTTTAGCCAGATGAATATATTTGTGAAGAGTATCAAAGCAATTAAACAATACATGTTGAAGAAATACAAAGAAAAAATTATTGAAAAAACGTAGTGGGTAGCAGAGATTTTCTAAGGTGGGTACATGGTCTGGGCTAGTAGCA
Source organism: Hylobates moloch (assembly GCF_009828535.3). NCBI lineage: Eukaryota > Metazoa > Chordata > Mammalia > Primates > Hylobatidae > Hylobates > Hylobates moloch. The sequence continues at coordinate 121,681,551 of NW_026652280.1, forward strand.
GACAAATCTTAGACTGACACCTCGTTTTTGTGTCAAAACCATAACTCACTTGGGGCTGTTATGTTTTATTGCATATGGAATACCTCCATGAATATTTCATGTGGCTGAATTGCTATTTGTTTTAAAGAAATATTACCCCAAATGTGGGGGAGTTTAATTTATGCTCCCCAAATCTGAGTCAAGGTCCTTCCTTAACCTCTTGCATTTGCTATTAAACTCTGAGGATTGTACAGTCTGACTCCTTTACCTCTCCACCTTGGTCTTTCTTTAGTCATTATTAGGCAGAGTTCAATAATTCTTATAAGACATACCCAAATTAAATTGGCCATTCTTCTATTATGGCATTAATCCACTGAATCCTATTTTATCCCCTGTATTTCTCCTATTAATTAGTTCTTTGATCTCTAGAATGATGATTCATTCTTCTTGTCATATAGCCTAACATCACAGTGTGAAGTTAGCAATGACGTAGCTTCTGCAAAGGAATGAATCAGTTTCTATATATAATTACTTAATAGTCAACACAAAAGCAGCACTTCAAATTGAGATATATGAAAAATAGAATATTAAATATTGGTTAAATTGATGTGTATGTGCTTACCGTGTTTACCGGGGTTCTTTGAAAATACGTAAAATATTTTAAAGTAATTGAGAATAGGAAAGAGAGCTCTCAGCATGAGTTGTTCTCTGATTTCTATATAGCTTCCTAAGGAAATTCTCTGTGACACCTGCCTGCTATTTTCACCTGACATAAGTTGATATCATTTGAGTTGTAGGGTTAATGAATTTGAACCTTTTTTGAGTAAATGTCATTATCTTGCAATAGATTTGAACTCTTTTGAGTCAATTTGTATTATCCTGTAATTTGTATAGCCAAGGTTTCACTTACTAATGACAGAGTTGTACTCATTAAAAGGGATCACAAAATTGAAATATTATTATCGATTAAATTTACATTGCTATTTCAACCAATTAACATTGATTACATCCTGGATCAAATTAAAATTTCTCAAATTATTTCACAGTGGCCTGAGAATGCGGTATAATCTATTTAATTGTTGATGGAAAACCACTGATATTTTCTAAATTGTTATCAGTAAGTGATTTGCATTAGCTTTGCATTTCAGACACTTTCTGAGTTCTTAATTATTTAACTTGTCAAATCAATAATTGGTCCTACAAATGGCACTAAGAATTGCTTTTTCCCAAAGGAAAATAAACAATGTTAACCATTTTATGAAAGATTTTAGAAAATGCCTCTAATAACTGAATTCAATTTCCATCTGCATTATATGTAATATGAAATCCCACACATTCACAGAAACACGATAACTTTTATTGATCTAAAATTAATTATTGCACATCTAGGTTCCTCTTCAGAATGTAGAAAGCTAGAAGGAATTCCTGCTTTTACAACAGCAGTAAAAAAGCTGAACTAACTTCATGACTTTGTGAGCTCATTAAAAATCTGTGGTCACCAACTGAACTGATCCAAATTCTAAAGAAAGACACTGCCTGCAGGAAAGAGGAGGTGCTCACGCAGTCAACAGTGTTAGATGCAATCACGCACCAGTAAGAAATTGTAGAGACACTGTGGAACTTTTTTGGGCTGCAGAAATGTGGCAGAGTTTGTACCCTCTTATCTGTCATTTCTCCACAAACCCTACTACCCATCACAGAACAGAACCAAAAAGCCCTGAGCTGTGTTGATTGCGGTGCAGACCTGGAGGAGAGGAACAGTAGCCACACAGAAGGGACAAACAACTCCTCCAAGAACCTACCCTTCTAACTCTACACAAAAAACAATGCGTAGAAGGAAGAGTAATGCTGCTAGCAGCTAGACCAAATGCACTGGTGAACCCTCATTTCAGCTGAGGGACAGCAAGGAGGAGGGAGAGATAAAGCTTACATCTGGAAGACGGTAAGGATTAAGCACTGAGCTCAGAACTTTAAGCAGTAGAAGAAAGGAGAACTGAGAAAGCTATACACATGCACAAGGCCAGAGACATTGTGCATGCCTGAGGCTGAGTCTTAAACAGAAGAAGAGATACTATATTACCCTCACACTACAACCAAACCAGATCACTTGAGTTACAATGACAGCAGCACACTGTTAGGAGACGGCCAAAAGGGAAAGAACATAAAACAATACTGTCTCTGAGTTACAGTAAAAAGGAAAACCTGAAATTCTGAATCTTATGTTAATGAATTGTGCTCCTATAAAGTACCAACCACCCTAGATACAAGGTTAAAAACTCCTGAACTAAAGGCTTAAGCAAAAGAAAAGTTGTGATGATTTTGCAGCATGTAATTATTACCTCAGTTTTACTATTATTTATTGCTCTATACAACATGTCAGTTTTTAACAAAAATTTATAAGAGAGCTTAAAAAGGCAAAGAAAAAAAGCCACAGCAAAATAAAAACAGACAAAAAACATCTTCAAGAGAAAGAACAATTAATAACCAGATTCAGATGTGACACAGATGTTGAAACTATGTGACTATCAAGCAGGAAATTTAAAATAATAATTAATACATGTAAAATTCTAAAACCTTCAAAAATAAGATAGTGTGCATGATCCAGTTGGTTATTTTAGCAAACCATTGGAAATCATAAGAAAGAATTAAAAGAAATTTATAGAACTTAAAATACATAATGGGAAACAACCCCTTCTCTAGGCTCCTCAACATAATCAACACAGCAAAAGAAAGTCTCAGTGAACTTAATGCCTATTCAATGGGAAATACCCAAGCTGAAACACAAAGAAAAAAATATCTAGTGAGGGAACAAAAGGAGGATATCCAACAGCTGTGAAACAATAGCAAATGTTCTAACATATGTATTTGTAATTGGAGGAGCAGAAAGAGAGAAAGAGGGAAAATACATATATGGAAAAATAATGGCTGAGAATTTGCTAAAATTAATGTTGAGAACTTCAATTTTAGTCCAAACTCTATGATTAGTTTTTCAGGTCTGACCAGAGGCAATTAAAGGATTTCCTAGCAGGTGGGAGGGTAGAGGTTGTCTACTCTACATCAGACTTAGTGCATGGCCAGTGCATTTCAGTCTCTGAAGTGAGTTGACGTCAAAAACTGGCATTCTCCTACCTGGCCATGCTCCTATGCCTATGTGCCCAGACACATCTCCTTGGAGATCTGCTTATCAGTGAAAGCTTAAGATACTTTTCACAATTTTTAACTATATATATGTGTGTGTGTATATATATATGTGTGTGTGTGTGTATATATATATATGTGTGTGTGTGTGTGTGTATATATATATTTTTATTTATTTATTTTTTTGAGACGGAGTCTCGCTCCATCACCCAGGCTGGAGTGCGGTGGCGCGATCTTGGCTCACTGCAAGCTCCACCTACTGGGTTCACACCATTCTCCTACCTCAGCCTCCCAAGTAACTGGGAGTACAGGTGCCCACCACCATGCCCAGCTAATTTTTTGTCTTTTTAGAAGAGACAGGGTTTCGCAGTGTTAGCCAGGATTGTCTGTATCTCCTGACCTTGTGATCCATCCCCCTCGGCCTCCCAAAGTGCTGGGATTATAGGAGTGAGCCACTACACCTGGCCAACAATATATATTTTTAATAATACAGTATATATATCCTTCTCTGACATTTTTTTCACTCAGTGTTATATTTGTCAGAATAATTCTTGCTTGTTCATAAAATTATTTGTCATTGATTTTTACTTCTGTCAGTTATTGCATGAATGAACGTACAAAAATTGTCCACTATCCTGTTGATGGTCATTTGAGTTCCTTACATTATTAAACTTATATACATTGTTTTTATGGATATAATTTTACATGTCTCCTTGAGCAAATATGCAAGAATGTATTTAGGGTTTAGGCCTAAAAGAGGGATCCCAGGATCATGAAGTAAGCACAAATTCAATTGTTCTGATAATGCCAAACTGCCTTCTAATGAAGTGTGTCATTATACATCTGATGGTGTATACTTACATCATCAAAGTCTGAGCATTCCCACTGATACATTCTTTTCCTTAACAGTAAGGTTTAACATTTACAATTAAACGTTCTTGATTATTAATAAAATTGGGTGTCTTTTGATATGTGTACAGTCATTTGTGTTTTTTCTTCAGTCTTCTGTTGGTCTTTTAAGATTTTCTCTATCTTTAGTATACTGAAGGATCTGCAATCTACTGTGTGCTTGACACGTTTTTATTCATTGCTATTTGAAGATATAATCATGTGTATAATTTAAAGTTTCCCTGCTCTCATAGAGCATACAATTTGTAACAAGTAAATTAGCAAGCATATAAATAAGACAATTGCAGGTATTTATAAACACTCTCCAGGATTTTTTGTTGTGTGAGAAATTCTGTATCAAGTTTTGTAATAATGTAAGTAGATAAAATATCACATTGTTTTCTATATAAGTATTATACACAGGAAGTTTCAATGTCTAGCATGCATCTCTACCTGGACTCTTCCTTTTTGTCTTTTCATTTCTTTAGTGTCACAGTGGGCTGTATATGCCACAGGTTGTGTTTTTCACAAGTAGACACTGAGATGGAATTTAGCATGCATAATGTTTACAAGTGATAAGTATTTGTGAAAAAGATGGGGATGAAGTTATGTGGCTGGGCAGAGAAAGAAGTTAAACTATGATGCAAGCTCAACAAAGCCTTGGTCAACCTTATATTGTGAGAACTGGAACACAAAAATCCAGTTAGAATAATCCCACATTGGCCAAAATATAAGGATCTTTGTGCCTCCAGCTCAATTAGTCATTGAATATGGGCTGCCCTGGTTATCATATGTCATTTTAAGTGGGTCTTTGCAACTAAAGTATGGAACTAAAAACAGGGGGCTCTTTGCTTGTAGCCCAGCCACTTGACTTTGAAATGCATTTATTTTTTTTCCTTCTCTTGCATTTAAAGATATAACCTTGAGGCAAAATGCAGAACCTTTTTATGAACCTTAAAATAGACTCCATATCCCTCCCCTTTTCATCATATATACTCCCTTTACATTTATCTAACTGTGTGCTAGTATCTAATTACACGTCTTCTTAAATGTTCCAGGGACTAATCTTGAGACAGGTAGACCAATTCTGCAGACCCAGCTGCAAAGTTCCAGAGATTGCTTCAAGCTGGCTAATTAACAACCCAGCCATTGTTGACATGCTGTCAGCCTGAGGTCCAGGTGGACTGCAACTCAAGATAGGCAGCTGAACAAGACACATAGCCATTATACTCATCCCCATTCTTACACGCCTTCCTTATCAAGTTTTCCTTTTTAAACCCCTGCCTTTCCCCCTATGCCCCTAAAAAGTCAAAGTAGTTACTTTGGATGGCAATCCAGCTGCTTCCCCTTTGCTAGGTTTGGTTAGTAATAAATTACTTTCTACCAGACCTCACTCTTGTTAATTGGACTCTGCAAGCAATGAGCGTCCGGAACTGATTTGTTCAGTTGGTGACATACCCTGTGTGCTCCGGTGGCTAAGGTGGCTAAGCCCGAGGGTCTGGTTTCCATCAGACAAAGCATGGGGCTGCCTGCTGCCTGTGAAAATAGCTGCTTGTGGCTAGCTGACCCCTTAGCTGGAATGGTGGGGAGTTTCCTTGAGGCTGTCTTAGGGGGATCCTCTCTTCCTGTTGCAGTGTCTGTTGCCTTCAGTGCTTCGTTGGTTCAAACAAAGTGACCTTTAGAGAAGTGGATGAACTTTGAAACTAGAATTTTGGAACTTTGAACTTCAGAACTGAGTGACTCAGTTGGAGTGCACCTGAACACCCTCTGCCCCCTTTGAACCGTTGCTGGGGCTCTACTCTATTTAGACTTGGCCGCTAGTGAAACCATTTGAGCATTTTATGTGTTTGTATTTGTGGCATCTGTGGGGCTTTGCTCGGTTTGGACTTAGTCGCCCGTGGGGAAGGTGGGGAGGGAAGGCATTTGAATCTGAGGTGAGGGATTTGAGACTCTACCCAGCCTCTTAAACGGGAGTTTCTTTGGAGGTGCGTCATTTATTTGTACATGTGAGTGTGAATATGTGCCTTTTGTATGTGGGCCTTAATTCATTCTGTCTCTCTCTGTATCTCTCTCTCTTTCCCCCTTTTCCAACTTAGCCAAAAGCTCCCTCTGCCTGAAAACAGTTCACCTTGACAGGTGACTTGCAGAGGTGGGAGGGATTTGTCCCACACAAGGTGTAGGTCTGGAGTGCCGAGGCTCTCCCTGGCAGGAGAAAAATGAGGGTGGTGGGGGAATTAACCCTACAAGGTGCAATGGCTGGAAGGCTCCCATGTCTCCCCTCCTGTCCTTCATTTTCCTCTTCTTTTCTGTAAAGCCTGACTTCTTTTCTCCCTTCCATTCCTTTCTTTTCTTCTGGCCCTTTCTTTACTTCTTTGTATTACAAATAGTTATAATGGCAATTTGATATTTTCATATTTTGGCAAACTTAGCTAATGCGTGTTTTTGATGGTTTCTGTTTTGTTGTTTTGTAATGATAACACAAACTAATGTTTTGTAGGTACTTAAATATGTAAATTATTCTGGCTCTTGAAGAGGCATTTTGATGTGTAGACTCCAGTTTATCCTCTATCAAATAATTTTTTCTTAATCAATTTCTGAATTTTTATTTTTCATTGTTTACTTGGTTTAGTAGTTCAATTGTCTTTATTTTATAGATTTTGCATCTTCTTAAATTCTCCTCTTTAGTGCAATGAATGAGGCATGATTGTTGCATCCTTCCATAGTAGAAACTATAGAAGGCTTAAAAATTTTGTTTCTAAACTGTTACTTTCATTCTCAAAATATTGGCTTATAATAGAAGAGAATTTACCTCAGTTATTATTATCACTATAAATGAAATTTAATTTGTTGGTTGGAATGGTTAAGAAACAGAATACTTGTTCTAAAACTGTTGTAATAATTTTTTAAAAAAATAAAAAATCTCAAGAATCACATTTGTAGGAACAAAATTATATATATATATGTGTGTGTATATATATATATATATGTATATATGACAGTGGTTTCATTTATAATTTGATCACTGATTGCCTTCTTATGTACAGAATTTGCTGATTGAGTTTGGGAACTGACTTGAAGCCTTCCCACCCCTAATATGCAAATCTAGAATTTTATACCCAACTAAAAATAACCTTCAAAATAAAAGTCATAATAAAAGTGTTCTTAGACAAACAACAGCTAATAGTATTAGTCCCCTGTAGAGCAATGCTACCAAAATACTATAGGAAATTCTTCAGGCTGAATAAAAATTATCTCAGGAGGTCTAAAGAAGGTATAAGAAGAATTAAGATTTTCAAAAAGGTAAATAAATGAGTAAATAAAAAAGACACCTGTTTAAACCAGTACATCTCAAATTTTGATATGCATCAGAAACATCTTGTTAAAATAGGGCTTGTTAAAAATGTAAATTTCTGAGCTCAATTCCAGAATTTCATAATTTCATATGTGTGTGTATATATGTCTCTGTGTGTGTATATATATATGTGTGTGTTAATATTATCTATCTATCTAATGTATTATAAGAAATCATCTACATTTATTGTTGCTGCAAATGATAGCTGTAGGATAAAGATAATATTATCATTAGCAAATCCATTTCAGTTGTGAAATTCATATATCTAAAAAAAGAGTGATTCTAATTGTTATTAGAATTATTAGTCAAAGTCAATAGCCTCACAGGCTAAATATTTTTAGTTCAGTTTAAGTAGGTTTACGGAGAGTGGTGTCTAATGTGTGTTCCCTGATCTCTTTGGAGACAACATAATTCTGTTTATAGTTCATATGTTCTTTTCATACAAGGCATAGGACATAAACACAGTAAAAACCTATCCAGGAAACATTATTTTTTGATATTATGCTCATCAGTATGGCATGAAATATCTACTTTCAGGACTTAAATCGCTGCCAGTTAGAGCCAATATTTAGCTTTACAAGTTATATTTGATCATACATATATTTCCTCTCAGTTTCTACTTTCTTTTTCATAAAAACAACATGCTTTATGGTTTTTCTACGAAAGAGGGCTTTAAACATATTTAGAAAACCAAATGTTTGGAATACATTTATATTAAATTTTATTAATTACTTTTTTAATAGGTGCCAATAAACACATAAGACTTGAACAGTTCTTTCATAATATATTTCTTTATTGCAGTAAAAATAATTCTAATATAGGCACACATATAATCACTGAGGCTCATAATCACAAGAAACTAATGTTGCGATTGGTAGCATTTATTTAATTTTCAAGTTTTGGAGGAATTTTAAATATATTACCAAATTTAATCATTCTATTAATAATAGGATGTATTATTATTCTAATTGTGTTGATGAAAATTGAACATTAAAATATTAAGTAAATTCTGTTCCAGCTAGAATTTGGGTGCGTGCTTACATTCATTCTCAAGTAAAATAAATTATTTACAGTAAATTTCAGGGCCCTCTGAAATGCCATGTTATCTTTTTGTAATAATTCTTAGAAGTATAAACAGGTATAATTACTTAAAAATACAAAATGAAAATTAAGGAATAGAGATGTGCTAATTTTTGTATAACAGTATTACATTTTGTTTTATCGTTTTCAGAGTCAAGGAACTTACAGAAAATTAAATATATTTTACTTGTCAATATCATATTTCTTTCAAGAAAATGCATATATAACTTATTGTAGTGTCTTCTGGGATTGGTGGTTCAAAGCCAAACTGCGGTATAGGCTAATGAGGCACTGACTATGAAGTCATACCATCTTTTCCTCTAAGGGAAAGTTCATAACTTTCAATACCTTTTGGGATTGTCTGTAAGTAAAGATATCACATAAAATTTCACTAGCAATATTTGAGATTAAAATGAAAGAGAAATAGTTTTTAAATTAACTTTAAAAATAGTTACTGGTATGAATATTTTATGGAAAGCAGTTCCACCAATTAGCTCCTAGGTGTGCAGACACCTGATAGCTGGATGCTGCCTAAGGCACATATGACATTAGAAAAATAAATCGGCTCTGAGGAATTCAGAGGACAGGCTGGAATGTGAACATAGATTAAGTCACATGAAAATGAAAGGACTAAAGTATGAAGTTCTTTAAAAATTTGCAATAAGATTGTAAACTCAATTCTCAGTTGCTCAGTCTATGTAATTGCTTGGATGCATGCATACTAGAAGACTTGAAGCCAGATGTTTGTTGATCTTTTATTCTCACCCTATGGGTTCTGTCCTCTCTTTGAATTTATTATTGATTCCCTCAAAGTAAATGTTCACTGGGGTTTAGATTTGAGATGAAAACCTGGCACATAATTATGCTTGTGAATCTCACTATCAGAGGATTTGGCAAATGACTGTTTTCTATTTGAGTCTTCTCAAAAATCAGTAGCAGCTTTCATTGGCTTTTGTACCAATTAGCTAGAGAATTGATTTTAAGTTAACCCACAGAAGCATTTTATGACTATGGAAATATTTCAGAAGTTTTATGTAACTTGCATTACATTTTAGAAATCATTAGCCTAAGGAAGAGTTGGTTTATGAGATTTGTTTTTGGTTTTTTTCTTCACCATTGCTTTGGAAATTAGAGTTAGCCAGTAAATATTTCTGTTTTATACGTAATTTGTTTTGGTCTGTTAGAATCCTTATGTTTTAAAAATATAGAATTATTCCAGCTTTCCTGACATCTCACATTTCTACTTTTTTATGTCAATACAAATTATAATTTAATATTCTTGGTAGTTTACATACTGCTCACTCAGTTGCATCATGCTGCCCAACTTTTAGGAGCAACATTAGTCTATGATCTAATGTCAATAGCATCATAAAGTGTAACTACAATAATGGAGCCTGGCGTGGTGCCTCACACCTGTAATCCCAGCAATTTGGGAGGCCGAGGCAGCGGATCACCTGAGATCAGCAGTTCCTGACCAGCCTGGCCAACCTGGTGAAACTGGCTCTACTAAAAGTACAAAAATTAGCAGGGCGTGATGGTCATGCACCTGTAATCTTAGCTACTTCAGAGGCTGAGGCAGGAGAATCGCTTGAACACAGAAGGTGGAGGTTGCCAGTGAGCCAAGATCGCTCCACTGCGCTCCGGCCTGGGTGACAGAGAGATATCGTCTCTAAATAAATAAATAAATAAATAAATATAAATACAGTGTAACTACAATAATAGTGTCTTTGTTTGTGTGAATATTGTTGGAAAAGGGCATTATAATACAATGGGAAAAACTATGTAAAAATGAAATCTAATTCAATTTATATCATAAATATTTTTGAGAACCATTTATCTATCCAGCAATTATTTACAAAATTCTACCACATACCATTTGTGGTATGTGCTAGAAATTAATTTTGAGAAAATCATACATAATTCTTACTTTCATGGACCTTTATGGAATTAACTTATAGAATTAAATAGTTAATTAAATAATCTTAAACATATATAACTTTCTGCTCTAATAATTTCTAAAGAGAAGAATTACAGAAAATGTATGTATAATGGAAATTTAAAAAATGATAAATAAATGAAAGCTTCTTTTTATAAAGTGGCAGTTGAGCTGAAAAGTGAATAAATCAGTTAATGGAAACATGCATATGGGGTCGCTTTTGACAAACATTCCATAAATATTCTATACTGAAATGAGCTTGGAACAATAAGAAATGAAAGTTCACATGAATGTAGAACAGGGAACAAATAAAATTGTAATAACATCATATCACTCTAGAGATAGAGTAGAACTGAAGTAGGACATACAATGGAATTGAAGATTTAGATGTTTACCTGAAGAGTAATGGTAACCAATTCAATTTTTTAACAGAGGGTTGAATGAAGTTTAAAAAGACCAATCTTTCTGGACACTTCATCAGTTTCCTAATATGCCACTTTCTCTTATTTCTCATGTGACATTTTAGTTTATATATATTTACTCATCCTGAGCAAGGTCCATATCTGCTAAGATAATTTCTTATTCTGAATATCAGTTAAAGTTTTTATATTTTCAGAATGAGAGTGACAGCTAACTATGAGGAGAGCTAATCTTTTAACTGTATTTACAACAAAACGTGATTAAATGATAATATCCTAAAATTAATCATGTTATTTCAAATTCCACATGTTAAAACATTAAATATTAAAATCAACATTTCATGCTTATAAATGAGTTTATAATATCAAAATTTTGATGGTGGTAATTATGGTAGGAAAGAATTTCACAGTCTTTTTTTTTTTTTTTTTCACAAAAGTAAAAGTGGAGGTTAATCCAGTATGGGCATATCTTCACTTGCATGATGAATTTTTAAAATGATGACATTGTGGTTAAAATTTTAGTTTTTAGCTTGAAAGTCTGTATCAAGAACTGACTTTGCCTGTTTTTTTTTTTTTTTTTTTTGCAATGGTGTCTCTCTCTGTCACCCAGGCTGGAGTGCAGTGGCGCGATCTTGGCTCACTGCAACCTCTGCCTCCTGGGTTCAAGCGATTATCCTGCCTCAGCCTCCCGAGTAGCTGAGGCCATTTTTAGACATGGTATAATTTATATTTTCCACCAACCCTAGAATATACGTATTACCCACATTTTTTAGATGAGAAAACCAGATTGGGAGAGTTTAAGGTGTTTCCCCAAAGCACAGTGTTAATCTCCGATTGTGTATACCTAAGAATAGATGATCTTGCCTTATATTTCCTCCATGTAGACATAGACTCTGTTAGTATTCGTGTAAAAATGGGCAATTTATCTCCTTTTCTGTGCCTCTGTTTTTACATTCGCAAGTTAATGATGATAATATGATCTAAAAATAGGATTGTTGGGAGGAATAGATAATGTTATACAAAACAGTGTTAAGCACATAATGCTTAATGTCAGTAGTTCTCATCATCATTATTGCTATTATTTAGTGCTAGTAGTGGTAACAAGAGTAGTTACAGTATTTATGTAGTGTAAAGCATGAGTGTGAGGTAAGAAAAAAAACGGATGTGTAAGATGTTGATACCTGACTATCACAGTTTATTTTCCCTTTTGCAGATATATATATATATATATATATATATCTGCAGATATATATATCTGCGAATATATATTCGCAGATATATGCCTGCAGAATATATATCTGCAGATATATATCTGCAGATTATATATCGGCAATATATTGTGCAGATGGAGATAGATTATATTCCAAGTATCCCTTGGGGTTAAGTGACCATAATAATAATGTTATAGTCGATGGGATGTGGGCAGAAGTAATATTTGTCTCTCTCTGGCCCAATTCATAAGTATATCCAACAAGTGATAATTTGTATTTTCTCCTCTTTCACTAACTAGATGCCAATGACAAAGGTGATTTTGGAATTTGTAAATGTTAGACTCTCATCTCTTTGAACAGAGATAAACTATATTTGAGCTAAAACAATTTTGGGGTCCAAATTCTTCTGTTTTTTTCTTTCATAACATCATGATTTTTTTATGTAAAGTAATTTTCAGCACATCAATGTATATCAAAACCTATAATGATACCATGAGATTCTTCTGTCATGGCTAGATATAACCTTCATTCAGATAGAACTATGAACACAATGAATATTTATTCAAAGAACATATATTAACATTCACTGGAAAAAGTTAAAAAAACAACCAAACTGAATTAAAAATGCATAGTTTTTGTTAAAAAACATTTTTATAAAAAGTTAGTTTTACATTATATATTTTCAAAATAGCATAAAAGTATAGGAGGCTTTATTATGACAACTGCCAATTCTATCAACGTAGAAGCATTTGATTTAATAAAGGCTCTTTAGTAAAAGTCTTAAACTCTCTCATTGTCTAACTCATTTTTTTACAACCCCCAACTATTTTAATAAAAATTTTTGAAGTACCTGTTTTACATTCATTGGAAGCATAAATTACTAAAGTTAAGTCTGATTTTTATCAATTTTTAATAGTGCTGTTAATTCTTAATTATAAAGATATGTAAATATGAAAAATAGAATTTGATACCTGAAAAAATGATATCCAGAAAGATACAAATCATGTTAGCCTACGTCAGCAAGATGTCAGAACAGAAATTTCCCAGTTCACATTCCCCAATGGAAACAAAGATTTAGCAGCCATGCACAGTCAAAAGTGCCTTTGCAGGAGTATTGGAGTCCAGATAGGAAATTGTGAATCCCCAGTGGAGTTTAAAACCAAAACGTCCACTATAAAAGGGCAGGCTTGTGCCTCAGTGGCAGGCTTACCAACCATAGTCCTAGCTTTAGACTAGAGGCAGCCATATACTTCTGGAAGATCAGCTCTTGTCCTGCTTTGCCATGGTTTTCACACCAGCCTCATTAGCTCAGCAACCTGGGAGGACTCATGCCCATATCTACCCCAGGTAAAACGCCCTCTGACATTGAACCTGACTACAGATCCTGCAGCAGCCCTGTAATTTGGCTCCAGCCCCACACTACCACAGTCCAGGGACAGTCTGCCTGCTCTGGTACCTAATGAGAGATATGCCTCTTTATGCCCATGTTAACGGCCCACTGACATTGGACTGGACAGTAGCCCCTTGAAGAAGCTCGATGGCCCACTCTAGCCCCATGCTATCATGGTCTAGAGGCAGTGTTACCCTCTCAAAACCGTGGCAGGAGCCATGCAAATTGGCATTCCCAGTAGAAGCCTGCTGACCTCAGACTTGCCTGTAGACCCTGAAATAGCCTAATGATCTGGATACAGTCTTGCTCTACTGGGTTCCTGAAGGCAGTCCTGCCCACCCAGGGGTCCACTGGGGACCTTATCAATAAGAGTCTTTTTGGCAGGAGCTGTACCTATATAAGACACCGATTAAAAGGACTATCATATTCAGACTCAACTGTAGACCCAAAAGTTGCCCCACAATGCAACTCTATTCCTGCTCACTTACAGTCACAGAGTTATTCCCACCAGTCTGGGTATCCAGTGGAAGAAGGTATATATATGCCAAAATCAGTCTGTAAACACTGATAAAATTATTTGCTCCTTCAAATGTACAGACACTAATGCAAGTCTACAAGGAATACCAAGAATCAGAAAAACATGACACCATCAAAAGAAACTAATAAAGGCCCAGTAATTGACTCTAAAAAAATGGAGTTTCATAAACTGCTTGACAGAGAACTCAAAATAATCATCTTAAGGAAACTCAATGAGCTACAAAAAAACCAGGTAGATAACAGAACAAAAATCAGAAAATCAATACACAAGTAATATTAAATGTGTAACAAAGAAATGAAACCATACAAAAGAAAGAAATCCTGGAACTAAATAATACAATGACTGAACTTAAAAATTTAACAGGTAGCTTCAACAACAGACTCAATAGTTCAGAAGTAAGAATCAGCTAACTATAAAATAGATCATTTGAAATTATCCAATTAGGGAAAAAAATAAAAAAGAAAAAGCAGCAAAAATGTATAAAGGATTTATGGGACACCATCAAGAATAACAATGTATTCATTACAAGAATCTGTGAAAGAAAAAAGGGAGAGAAACAGCAGAAAGTATATTTAAAGAAACAACAGGTGAAAACTTTCCAAATCTAGAAGGGGAAATGAACATCTTGATTCATAAAGCCCAAATTTCCAAATAGATATAATTAAACTGACAAAAATCAAAGACAATGAGATAATTTTATAAGCAGCAAGAGTAAAAAGACATACTACATACAATAGAGCCCTCTTAAGATTATCAATGTATTTGTCAGCAGAAATTTTGCAGGCCAGGAATGAAATGATACATCCAAAGTACTAGAAGAACAAAAGGAAAAAAACTTGCCAACAAAGAATACTTTCAGGGTGAGACTGTGCATTAAGAATAAAGAAAAGATAAGACTTTCCAAGACAAACAAAAAATAAGGAAGTTCTTTAACCACTAAACCTGTCTTATAAGAAGTGCTAAAGGAAGATTTTCAAGTTTTAAAGTACAGATGCTAAACGACAACATAAAAGTGTATAAAAATTTAAATATAATTTAAAAGATAAAGAAACAGAAGATTTTAATACTGTAATAGTAGGACATAAATCATTATTAAAAGCAGTATATAAACTAGAAGACAAAACTAGAAAGAATAACCATAACCACAGGATTTTTTTTAATATCAATACATTGTAGAAAGAAAATGTAACATCATTTACATAAACTGCATATACAAGAAAAGACATAAAGTGTAGAGTATCTGTATGCAATTGAAGTTATGTTATCAGCTTAAAGCAGACTTCTTTATCTAGAAAATGTTCAATGTGAGTCTATTGGACAACAAATTGTACAGTAGATACACAAAAGGTAAAGGGGAAAGAATCAAAGCACATCATACAAAAAATTTACCAAACTACAAAAAGAAACAGAAACGAAGATTAAAAAATTACAAAGAGACAGAAAACAACGAAATGGCAAAAGTAATTCCTTACCTATCAATAATTATTTTAAATGTGTATGGATTAAACGGGTTACACTTAATGTGATCCATTTAATGTATTATAAATCAAATCAATTTAATAAATTTTAAATGTAAATGAATTAAACTTACCAACCAAATGAAACAGTGGCTGAATAAATTTATATATATAAATATTACATATATGTATGTTATCTACAAGATATTTTCTAGATTTATGGGACACACATAGGCTGAAAGAGAAAAGATAAAGATATTTCATAAAAAATAATCACAAAAGGAGAACAGGGATAGCTATTCTTATATCATACAAAATAGACTTTAAGTGATAACTTGTCTCAAGAAATGAAGCAGGTCATTATATGATGATAAATTGTCTCTTGAATAGGCAGATATAGCAATGATAAATATATGTGTACCCAATATCAAATATATCACAAATTGAATATATTCAGCTTTTTATTTGTCAATGATACTTCAATAAATTTGGGAAAAAATAAATAGAAAGAAATAATTTAGTCTCTGTGAGGTCTTTTCTACAGTGATATGTCATATTCACTTAATGTTTCCTTTATTGAGGGAGTATTCAACTAGGTATTAATAAGAATACTTAACTAGTGTAACTATGTCCTAAGATTACTAATGATAGAGATTTTTAAGTATTCTACTCTTTTATCTTTGATCTTTGCTCACACAAACCTAGAAAATAAATATGTATGACTATATTTTTTCTGATTGATGCTGTAGAATTTCTCCAGTTATGCACTATGAATAAGTTCTAGAGATCTAATATACAGAATGTTGACTATAGGTAATCATTCTGTGTTGTATATTTGAAATTTGTTAAGTGTAGATCTTAAGTCTTCTCACCAAAAGTTTAACATGTGAGGCGACGAACATGTTAACTAGGATGATTGTGGTGACTCACAATATATAGTGTATCAAAAAATCAAATTATACACTTTAACTATATAAAATTTTTATTTATCAATATATCCCCAATAAAGCTGAGAATAAAGGAATCAGCTTTTGGGAAACAAAAATGAATGATGTTAGTCCAAGCATTTATATATGCTCATAGACTTATTTTAAATTACTTTATTTGAGACTTAGACCTCTATGTAGAACGTTTGAAAGCTGGTACTGGTATATTTCTCTCTTTATGTTCAATCTTTTTTGACTTCCTCTATTACTCCAGTCTATAAATATAGCAGTCTCCTCTCAAACATCTCTACTCTTTATACAAATATATTTGCTTAATCCATTCCCAAAATTCCAAAATTGACTTTTCTCATATAAATTTATGTACATATTTATTCATATTGTATTGTTTCTGGCAGTTACTGGCTCAACAAATGTGTTTAACAATGACTTTCATTCAGATCAGTGTTCTAACTATGTCACTCACAACAATAAAGAAGGTTTTAAAATATTCATAATCCTTTTCCAGCCTATATATAATTAATTTAGTCCACTCTAGACACAATTCTACACAATAATGAAGAAATGCCCCTTTCCCCATTTTCAGTATCTCTCAAGGGCAATAAGAGATAATATTGATAATATACTCTTTATGTGAACTGAATGAAGTCAGAAAAAGTAAAGAGCATATCTTTAAAACAAAGCAATGCACTTGGCAAACATCATAGTAAAAATGGAAAATGTTTTAGCATTTTTCAAGTTACACTCTAGTAGTCAACTGCCTGCATGAAGGTAGGCCCTAGGTACATATATATATATATATACACACACACTAGTTAATGTTAATCATAAAATTGAGGACTTTGCCCATAAAATATCTTAATTACAAATTTTATTGTCATAATGCTTTCTGGTTCCCCACATTTAGTGCTGTGTCATAGGATTTATATCCTTTTTTACCCATTTATAATCTTTCAAAAAAGAAAGAATAAGATTAAAAGATGGGCTGTTTCAGACAAGAGATCCAGGGCAGGCATCTTTGATATGGGGCCATTTTATTATTACACTGAATGTGACATCATAGGCATTCAGAATCTGGTGAAAAATTCTTCTAGGAGCAGCTAACAAGAATCCTAAGACAGGAGTGTTTATGGTTGGGTTGAGACACATTCAGGAGCTGAGTGATTGACAGCAAGAGGAAAAAGACATGAGGTAGATTTGTATTACATTCTCAGTGAAATGAGATGGCTTTAGAAGCTTTTTAATAAAAGGGATATATGATCTAAATTTCCTACTGTATCATTCTCTGTATAGTATGGAATGTAAATAGTACAAACAGAAATAATGAGAATGCATTTGCTAAATTTTATAATAACTCCATTATTTTAGTTTATACTATACAAGTATAAAGTGAACATTGATTATTTTATGATAATTTTGAGAGTTTTTTATTGTAATGAACAGTTTCAGCAGTATCATTAGAGTTCCTTAAGAGTTCCCCAAGAATCATTATCTTAAAAATATTTTATTGTGAATATTATAAATTATTTGGCAAAATTGGAGTAATGATATAAAGAATCATAAGTGGAAGTGTTCTATTGATATATAGTGTCTAAACAAAATACTTCAAATATAATATAATAAATATATTTCCAATTATACATGTTCTCAAAATATGTTAGATACATTTTAAACTGTTAGTTTTAACATTATTTTATATTAAATATTTTATATTTATATGTTATTATGCCATTTATGACCCTACTAATAAACCACAAGTAATGTATTATTGGTTAATTTTAAGATATATATATATAGTTTATTAAATTAACAACTTTTATTTAAAAATAGACTTTGAATCACAACTCAGCTGTTTTCCAATCAATTTTGTTAATTTTTACATTTATTAAGCTCCATTAAAATTATAAATTCAGATGCAGCTTGACTTACAATGGAGTTACAACTCAATAAATCTGTTATAAATTGAAAACGTTATAAGTAAAAAAGGCATGTAATACACCCAGCATACAGAACATCATAGCTTAGCCTAGCCTGGCTTAAATGTGCTCATAACACTTACATTAGCCTACAGTTGGGCAGAAGCAACTAACAAATAGTCTATTTTGTACTAAACTGTTAAATATCTCATGTAATGTATTAAATACTGTAGTGAGAATGAAAAACACAATAGTTGTGTAGGTTTTCAAAGTATTATTTTAAATGAATGCGTATCTATTTTGCACTGTTATAAAGTCAAAAATATGTTAAATTAAACCATCATAAGTCACGGTCCATCTATATATCTTGCAGTATTTACATAAATGGGGCAAAAAAAAGATCCAACTTTTGTATCATTAAAATCAAATAATAGGGAAGTGAGAATAGAGCTGCAAAATCATTCAATGAAATAATTACTAGAAATGTTCTAAATGTGGTAAAATACATAAATATACAGAGTTAGGAAACTGAGTGAACTGTAAATAGGATAAATTCAAAGAAACCCTACGTATAATAAAGACCCCTCAAAACCCGACAAGACATGTCACAGTGAAATTTCTGAACATTGAAGACAAAGCAAAACTTGAAAATAGCCAGAGAGAAATGATACATTACCTACCAATACAAATGACAGTGCACTTCTCAACTGACATGATGGTGTCTAGAAAAACATTGCAGAATATTTTTAAGTGCAGAAATAAGATAACTATTAACTATGAAATCTATATCCAGTGAAATTTTTATCATGAATGAAGGGGACGCAAAGACATTCTATATCAAAGAAATAGTAAAAGAATTTGGGTAGCAGATCTTGAGGACATCATTGAAAAATGGCAGAAGGAAGTTCTTCATAAAGCAAATAAATTATAAAAGAACAACTCATGGATCACCAGAAAGGAAATACAACTGAAAGAATAGATATGTGGATACATAGAATAGACTACCTTCACAAGTTGGATAATTCATTCATTGTATAGTTCATGCAATAGACTATCTTCATGAGTTGTATAATTCATATTGATGATTGAAAATGACACCATCAGATAAAAAAGAAAATCATAATTAAAAGTCAGAAAGTAAAATATTTGAAAGAAAGTCAGTCTTCTACACTGCACTTGAAACATTAAAATGTTGATACCATTAGACTGTGCTAAGACACATATGAATAATGTAATACACAGAGCAACCACTAAGAAAAATATACAAAGACACTCAAAGCATTATGAAAAAATTAAGATAGAATTCTAAAATCATGTTCAAGTATCCTAGACGAAGGCAAAAGAAAAGAGAAACAATGGAATAAGAAGCAGAGGAAACAAGCAGAAGATAAATAATAAAATGGGAAATGTTTCTCTGATATAGCATTTTTTTTTTATTGTACATGGTTAAACTTGTCAATTTAAAGAAGCAATTGACAGAGAGGATAAAATACACAGCCTACCCATATGCTGTTTACTGGAAAATTTACTTCAAATTCTACAACATGCATAGATTTAAAGGATGGAAAAAATATACCATCAATTATTACTTCAAATGTAAATTGCTGGACCACGCCTCCAGAGTCTCTGTTTCAGTAGTTTCAGGATGGGATCTGGAACACTGTATTTTTCTTTATTTTTTAACTTTTATTTTAGTTTCAGGGGTATATGTACAAGTTTGTTATATAGATAAATTGTGTGTCACAGGGGTTTGGTGTACAGATTATTTTGTCACCCAGATAATAACCATAGCACCCTATAGGTAGTTTTTCTATCCTCTTCCTCCTCTCACCATCCACCGTCAAGTACTCCCCAGCATCCATTGTTGCCCTCTTTGTGTCCATGTGTGTCCAGGGATTAGCTCCCACTTATAAGTGAGAACATGCAATATTTGGTTTTCTGTTTCTGCATTAATTTGCTTGGGCTAATGGCCTCCAGCTGCATCCACATTGCTGTAAAGGACATGATTTTTTTCTTATTATGGCTGCATAGTATTCTGTAGTGTATGTGGACCACATTTGCTTTATCCGTTCCACAGTTGATGGTCATATAGGTTGATTCCATGTCTTTGCTGTTGTGAATACTGATGTGATACACATACAGGTGCATGTGTCTTTTGGTAGAATATTCATTTTTCTTTGCGTATATATATTCAGTAGTGTGATTGCTAGATTGAATGGTAGTTCAACCCTCAATTCTTTGAGAAATCTCCAAACTGCCCTTCACAGTGGCTGAACTAATTTATATTCCTACCAACAGTGTATAAGCCTCCCCTTTTTTCTGCAATCCAGTCAACATCTGTTACTTTTTGACTTTTTAACAAAAGCCATTCTGACTGATGTGTTTTGATTTTCATTTCGCTGATTAGTGATGAGCATTTTTCCATGTTTCTTGGTCGCTTATATATCTTCTTTTGAGAAGTGTCTGTTCATGGCCTTTGCCTACTTTTTAATGGGATTATTTGTTTCTTGATTGATTTGTTTAAATTCCTTGTAGATTCTGACTGTTAGGCCTTTGTCAGATGTATAGTTTGTGAATATTTTCTCCCATTTTGTAAGTGGTGTGTTTACTCTGTTCATAGTTTCTCCTCCCTTGCAGGAGCTCTAGTTTAACTAGATTAAAACTTTTCAAGTTTTGTATTTGTTACAGTTGTTTTTGAAGACTTAGTCATAAGTTCCTTCCTAGAGTTTGTTCTAGGATTTCCCTGTCTTAATTACATCGGGAAAACATAGTTTCAGCATTAAGTACTTATTCAAATGATTACAAATAATAGAAAATAAGAATATGGAAAATTTTGTTCACTTAAATAAATATAATATTGTGTCTTGTAAGTTGACAATTGTGAGGCTATATATTCATACTCTGCCATCATTCAAGTTTATAGCCTTAAATTAAAAACTAGTTAGCAATTTATGCATATATTTAAAAGTACATTTAGTAAGTATTCCTGTGCTGATATTAGTTTGGGTTATTTTACTTGTATCATTCAAATTTGGACTTCTTTTTCATAAAATCAGAAGCAAAAAAAATAGAAAAAAATGTCAGTAACTAAAATTGTATACAAATATTCTGCTTTACATGGGAGATGAACTTTACTTATCAAATGGAATCATCATCAATAAAACACTAATATAAAATGAACATTTGTGCCATAAGACTGCTTTTATAAAATAAAATGTTTAAAAATCAAATATCCATGACAGCTGGATAATGTTTATACAAAAATTGTTTTAGATATGCTAGGACAACTAATAACAATGTTAAATTAGTGATATAAAGATTTATTAATCCCAGCACTTTAGGAGGCCAAGGCGGGCAGATTACGAGGTCAGGAGATAGAGACTATCCTGGCTAACAGGGTGAAACCCCGTCTCTACTAAAAATACAACAATTATCCAGGCATGGTGGCGGGCGCCTGTGGGCCCAGCTGCTCGGGAGGCTGAGGCAGCAGAATGGCATGAACCTAGGAGTCGGAGCTTGCAGTCAGCTGAGGTTGTGCCACTGCACTCCAGCCTCGGCAACAGAGCGAGACTCTTGTCTCAAAACAAAAAACAAAAACAAAACAACAAAAAAAATTTATTAAAAATATAGGGAAAAATAAATTATACTTACTCTTTCAAAATATGTATATATATATATACAGTTATAGAATGAGAGGTTAAAATGTGTGCATTCATACATAGAAGGCTGAGAAAGCTACAAAACTTTGTGTTTAAATAATATACATTTAAACATTGTCACAATTTCCAAAATTAGAGTTGGTAACATGCCCCCTTTTTTTTTTTTTTTTTTTTTTTTTTAGGAAAAAAGCTTTAAACTGATTATCGTAGTATAATGTTGTCTAATAATTTAAGGTTAGTAACATTCGTTCAAAGAATAATTGTGCTAATAATTTTTAAGCCATGTGCAATCATCAAGATTCACACAAAAATTGTAATTATTTTACCTTCCTAGACAGTGGAATAAAATAATTTTGAACAAAGTTAAAGTATGTTTTCAAATTTCATACAAGACAAACTGAAGAGCTAAAAATTGAAAATGTCTTATAAATCATTCTGAATAATATTACTGAATCATCCAGAGTATGATCAAGACCAAACATTTTTCTATATAAATAGGCTAAATGAATACAAATTGTTTCTCTCACTATGAAGAACACTTATTGCAAATTCTAAATTCACAGCAATTCTCCAGGTAGAAGTTGATGGTTTTGTGCTGATTAGAAAACAAATGTGAAGAAGGCTATTTTAAGATAGGCTTCCTGTATTCAACATAAGGCCATAGAATCTAAAGGAGGTCAAATAACTTGTAAATACAGTCATACAACAAAGCATCCATAGTTCAATTGGCAATAACCTCTTCTGCTTAGGTTCCTGTCTATAATTTTTATGAATAAGATTATGTAATTCACAGGCATTTTGTGATTAAATATGTGACCACAAAAGACTATAGAGAAAATCAAAATCAAATAATTTATTGAAATGAATATAGTTAAATATTATATCTAAATGATATATACATAATTTCAAAACAATATCCATGTTTTAAAACATAATTTTACATTTTTTATTTAAATAGAGTTATATGTTTTATTTAAGTAGTAAAGTATGTCAAGGAATACATAAGGAAGATAGTTAATGCCTAGGAATGTAATAAAAATATGTTTAATGCTTTCTCATATGTTTTGATTCATAGTTATTTAAGAAAGTACCTAAGAATGACATAAATTGAAAATGTAGAATAAATTATAAGAAATTCATAAGTGTAAATCCTATAAATTATAATTATTTGTGACATTAATAAATTATTCATGCTTTTTAGCTAAATCATTTCTGATGTAACAGTTAATTAACAAAAAGTTACTTCAACCTTTCTGAGGAAAACGATTTGAAACTTTATTATAAATGATATTATGTATCCATAGAAAATAATCCCTTACAACCTCTAAATGAAGTATAATTTGCAAATTGAAAATGTATGCTGGTATTCATCTAAACTGTCTGTATTGGTTAATATTTTAATATCTTGCAATATATGGGATAAAACAAATTATAAAATGAAACATTCTAAATAAAATTCTATGACATTCTGCAGGAATTGGTGACACAGTTATTATGGAAGTATAACTGATAGTCTTAAGTAAGTTGTTGAATATTTTCCCCTATAAGTCTGTTGTTTTCAAGAACATAGTGAACTTACAAAATTACGCTAAGCTTCCTTCAATTTTATCAGCTCTTTCTAATGAAGAAATAATCTGATTACCATACACTGACAATGGATAATACATGTTATTAGAATTAATACACCTTACTTAGTTAAATTTTCACATCATAATTCAATTTTTATTTTTCTTCTGTGTTATTCTACACCATTTCTGGTTAAATTACACTAAATGTTATCTCTACACATGAACTTAATAAGGATTATTTCCATAGTAACTAGTACAAGTTTTCAGTAAATAATAGCTTTGGAGGTGCTGTATCATTGGGATTACGTTTTGAGTTATTCTATTAACCCTAAGGGACTTTTATGTTTATTTTTTCTTGGAAGGACTTAATTTGAAGAACAAAAGTAAAGATCAGATTTAAGTTAGAATAGATGTTTCTCTTTATTTTCTCTCTGAGAAATATCGACAGAGACACAGAGACATGCTTGCACCCTACGTTACATAATTGATAATTTAAAACTAAATTGAACCAATTATTTCCAGATATCATTGATATTTCAAAGACATTGTTTCCATTGGTAAAATATATTCATTCACATTTGCTTTCACAATTATCTATTCCTTAGGGATTCTACTTATTTTATTTACTCTACAGCCAGAAAATTACATGCGGTTTACACTATAGAGGCTATAGATTATTTAATTTTTAATACAATTTAATTTTTATTCTTATTTATAGATAAATAATTTGATAATAAATGATGGGTAATAATTAGTTTTTATTTTCTCAACGAATATTTATTAAGTTTTCTAACGTGGTAGTTATCCAGAAAGACATAGAACATAGACTAGTAAGCAAGCAGACATTGGCCCTGATCTCGTGAAGGAAGCATTTAATTAGGTAACATTACAATTTCATATAAGCATAATTTTATCTTCTTACATGAATACAGAAGACTAAGATAAGTGATAAGACAAAATAGAGTTACATACATTAAAGTAGTAAAAATCCATGAATCTACCAAGGTTTAAAGTGCTTCAAACACGTCATAGGGATAATCCACAGTATATGAAACCAGCATGTAAAATGCTGCCTTAGTTGAGGGAACAACCTTGAACAACAGAAAATGAACAGTTCTTTTAAGTATTTCTACATTTCTGGGCTTTTCGATTCCTATTTTCCTGGCATAACATTGCACGTCTGGAATAAGCCTTTTAGTTCTTCTTTTCCATGTGTTTTAGACATTTGTGGTTATTTTTCCAGCGTCTTCACTGATGGATTACATACTGTCCTTTTTTTTATTTTCCATTTTCTCTAGAGAGCACAGCACCTATCTTTATCTGTGTATAGACTGCACTTTGTCATACAGAACTACATTAATTTGATTTTTTTTTTAAGATGGAGTCTCGTTCTGTCACCCAGGCTGAAGTGCAATGGCACAATCTCAGCTCACTGCAACCTCCTCCTCCCGAGTTCAAGCTATTCTCCTGCCTCAGCCTCCCAAGTAGCTGGGATTACAGGGGCCTGCCACCACGCCCAGCTAATTTTTGTGTTTTTAGTAGGGATGGGGTTTCACCATGTTGGTCAGGCGGGTCTCAAATTCCTGACCTCATTTGTTTCCACAAAGCCCCCAGCTCTGTGTATCTTGTAAACAAATCATTGCCTTTTAAAAAAATGTTTTCTTAACTTGGAAGAACACTGCTACTGAAACCACTAGCATCGACAAAGATGCTCAGCACACAAAATGCTTAATTGCATCCTTGGAAGCCCTTTATAATCCTAATTTTTGTACCCAAATATACCATTTCATGTGTATACAAACACACAAAGAGAAAAAGTGTATAATACTAGCATAAAAATAGCACATAACTTGTGTCTCTTATTCATGAAGACTTAGAAATCAATTATACAGAGTAAACATTGGATTCATTTCATTGGACTGACCTGCAACCTAAACAAGTGGTAAAAGATAGAATTATGACAATTAAACAATGTTATTTTTGAAATCTAGCAAGACCCAGGTTTAAAAAGTAAATTAAATTCAGGGAGTAGATTACTATTAAATAACAATATGAAAATGTTGAACCTTAATTGTGATAAAGAAAATGCAAAAAATTACTACATAAATATAATTTTATAGCCACTATGTTAATGAAACTTATAGTTTGAAAGTACCAAAAATTAGCAAGTAAAATATAGTGGGAAGTTGTGAAATACTAATATTTAAGAGTTTAAATTTCTTAGCCACATTGGAAAATAATTATGCTTGATCTTGGACAGTTGGATATGTTTACTCGATAACTCCTTATTCCAGTTTTATGTATTTTCATTAGAGATACTCATATATGCACACCAAAAATGTTTAAAGTTGCTCATATTAACAATGTTTATAACAGCAAAAACTTAGAAATCTATCAAATATCTATCAATATGGGAAATGTAAATTTTAGTAGCAGAACACTTAGGATCTCAAAGGGAAATATAGAAAGAAAGCAAAATTTCCAGATATATGTAGCAGTTGTTTGTGGTGAGGAAAAATAAAAAGTAGTTATAACTATGAGATATTTGAATTAAAATATCATATATTATATTTCTAATTACAGTCCCTTGTACGGAAGTTAGATTTTTAGATAAAACATTTGTGCTTGTGAATTTAGATAAATTAGTAAACAAGCTTACCAATGAAATAAATAGCTAATTTATATATTAATGTGAATTGTAAATTTAATATTGGCGATCAATCAATTCCCACTGGATTAAGGGAGGCTTAAGTTATTTGTTTATTCTGCTTCTTGGACTTTTATTCTTGATCTGCTTTATACTTCAAGATTATAATAGAGCAATTTAGATAAGGCATGTTCACTCTCTTGACAGTTTACTTGATATTCAGTCTTACACATTTTCTGTCCCTCAAAGAAGTGTTGCTACTGCAGAAAAGATTTTATAGGAGTAGGGAGGAGAGGTAGGAATAAGAAAAAGATCATGTTGGATGTAATTACCAGTTTATTACTGGAAGAGTTTTCCAGACAAAGTTGAGAAGTGGGAAATAGGAAGAAGATGTGCAATGGCTGCTTTACTTGGTTGCTTATTCATATCTCCAGTTTTTACAATAATCATTAGAGATTCCCAACATCCCAAAGCTACTGAATTTCTGAACTGCACATTGATTCTGGTGATTTTTTTCCTCCATCCTTCTTTTTGTCTAGACTTGAAGATCATTTTGTGAAAAATTTGTGAAGGGTCATTTTTATAGGACTTCATCAAATTTAATATAAATCAATACTAGTAAATATTAAGCAAGCCTAAAAACCGAACAAAGGCAAAAAATATGTTTTTAAAGTCAGAGAAGGAACCACTATGAAATGTCAGAGCTTTTATCATCATATATATTCTTAATATATTTAATAAAAGAAGAATAAAATAGTGTTAGTAAATATCTGATAACTCTTCTCAGGATTTAAGTAGACACTGCTATTATGGGGTTAACATAAGCAAACTTTTCTATGAAGATTTTTACACAAGCTATTTGCAAATCTTCATCACCCACCCATTCCTTAACACACTTCAAGGGGCTGTCTGAATAATTCTTCCAGAACTTATTTGGAGTAAGTTTATTAAAGACCTCATATCATGAATGCAATGAACATATCTTAATCCTAATTTGCCTTGCCCTGACTTTAGTACCTTATAGGGTTGGCCTTGTTTTTCTCTAAAAATATTATCTTGAATTCTCTATTTCTATTTCCATAAAATGCCATTTTACATTTTCCTTCTATTTTTCTGGACATTCTTTTGTAGTCTCTTGTCAGCTTCTCTTCATGTATACATTCATTAATGATTAAAGTTTTTCTGAAATTTATAGTGGACGTTTACAAAATTTTAGTGTGCATCTACTCTCATTATTTCAGTTACAATCTCTTTGTGAGAGCTCTCATATTTGTGTATCCGGTAGGGATTGCTCTAGGGCCTAAATATGGAGCTTCTTATGGATATCCACCTTGAACTGTCTCACCAGCACTACTTATTTAACACAAATCTCCTCTCCAAACTTATATATTTTATGTGTTCCCTAAATCAGAAAATTACACCATGGTTTACATAATGGTTTTCCCTCAGCCCCAAATCTGGAATTATTCTTGAGTCTCTTATTTGTCATCAATTATATTACAAATCCGATTTATTCTATATCATACATACCTCTGAAACCCACCCACCATTTTGTTCCTCATTGTCAAGTGGCCATCATTTCTTCTCTGGATTATTGTAATATTCTCTTAAGTGATGTTTCAAAATTAACTCTTCCTACTTTGTTATTTGTTCTTCATTCTTTAAGATCTCCTCTTGTAAATGTAAAACTGATGGTCATCTGATGTGTAAAACAATTCAAGGCCTTCCTAGTGATATTTGAACAGACCCAAAATCTAGCCAATAATACCATCCAGGGGTTTCTTTCTGTCTAACTTTCTAGGATCTTTTCACATATCTATTCCCTTAACTCTCCATACCTTAGCTATATTGACTTTCATGTGGTTCCTTTATTTGTCATGGTTACTTCAAGCTCTAGGTCAGTTTTTCTGTACCTGAAAAGGCATTTAACTCTTACTATTCCTTTATATGGGTATTTACATGAGAACACAAACCTATATAGATTCTTCTGTTAATTCTTCACATAGAATGCTGAAATCAATTCTTTATTATAATTGAAATTTATTACATGATAAATATATATTTGATATGATATTGAAGCTTTCCATTAGCACAGCACTTGTGTTAGTCTTGTTCATCATTATAGTCTAAGTATAGAGCTTGATAAATTGTAGGCATTAAATAAAAATATATTTGAATAAAAATGAATAAATAAAAAACCTCTATATAAAGAGAAGAATTAAAAGTATTTCAATGAAGAAAAAACACAGCGGCTACATTTAATTTAAAAATGTATTAAACCTTAAAAGCAAAAAATGCATCATATTTTATTATTCTGAAATTAAATCTAGTGCAGATGAGCCAGCGCCCACAGCCAGTGAGGTAAGAATTTATAAAATCTTGAAGAAATTCAAAATGAAGCAATAATGTTCCCTAGAGTTTAGAAGACTAGTGTTTTTCAGGTGTATACATTTTTGAAATTTTATTTTTGTACTTTTAAAATTATTATTCAGATTTTATTGTACCAAATAAACTGTATTTATATATTTTTAAGTCTATGCATATAGGCAAATATCTCTAAAATTTCTCTTCTGATAAAAATACTTATATATACACATTTAGGTATTTTGTGTGTTTATCCAGTAAGTGCATTAATTCTAATCTTACGTTTAGCAGTTATTAATATTCCTTTTGCACAACATCATAGGTGTCATAGACAGACAGTTCTGGAACTAGGAATCCTATACTGGAAACACTGTATACTGCCTTACACCGATTATACTTTAATATATTTAAGCAATTTGTTGAATTCTTATTCACTAAATGTTCTTTTCCCATCTTCTGGCCTGGCTCAGTGGGTCATGCCTGTAATCCCAGCACTTTGGGAGGCCAAGGCAGGCGGATCATTTGAGGTCAGGTGTTTGAGACCAGCCTGGCCAACATGGTGAAACTCTTGTCTTTAATAAAAATACAAAATCAGTCGGCGTGGTGGCACACACCTGTAATCCCACCTACTCAGGAGGCTGAGACAGGAGAATCGTTTGAACGCAGGAGGCGAAGTTTACAGTGAGATAAGATCAGGTCACTGTACTCCAGCCTGCACGACAGAGAGACTCTGTCTCAAAATAAATAAATAAAAATATAAAAGTAAATACATTTCCCATCTTCCAGTAAATTGCTGTTTTCAGAATTTATCATAAATCTATACTTTCTGGGCTTTCATCCTTTTAAACATCTTAGCCAATAACTTCTGTACTCCATCGTGTCTAATATATTCCTTGATGTAATGGGGAGTGATTCTCATAATGTTGAATATCTTATTATATTAACTTAGTGTGTTGATCTTACTGCCTGAAATATACTTTTAATCTTCAACTTTCTTGTATGAATTTAAAACATGCTTATCGTATTAGTATGAATCTTTTAGCATTCTAATATTGTTACATTTTACTCCTCTGATTAATACTGAGTAGGCTACAAAATACATTGTATTTTATACTAACATTTTACATACAGAATAAACATTTTATATACTTCTTTAGAACAAGTTACTAACATTTCTAGAAGCAATATAGTTGAAAGAATATAATGAAGTCCTTAAGTGCAAACTAGTTGATTTTAGATGTATTCAATGTTTCATAAAACATTCAATAAAAATGGCATTAATGTATTTTTAAAAGATATTAATACAATGCCTGGAAATTTACATAGATTAATACATGAGAAGTAACTCAGTTTTTGTTTGTAAAGAAAAATTATTTTTAAAGAGATAGTTTGGTCCTAAGTTGTGTCTTTTGGCTCATTTCATTGAAATGGTAAGCTTGATTAGCTCCTAAATTAATATTTTTTCAAAGAAGACATTATATAGACACAGCAATAACCAAATACTCTTTTATTTATATATGTTAAAAGTCAAGTAAATAAGGTATACTCAAGCTAAACTGTAATACCTTCAGCAAAACATTTGTCCAATAAAACACTTTTGGTAAAAAGTTTGCTATTTTTTCCAAGTGCCATAACCAAGATTCATTTAATTAATGAAACTTTTAATGTAATTTCACCTTCTTTTCCTTTTAGGTTAATAATTATCAAATATATGGCAATGCTGGACTTTAGCTGATCATCGTGCTTCTGGAAAATAACAAAGTTGAGATATCTGTTCACCATTTTGTGTGTCGAAGGACCACCTACTTTTTACATATGACAAGAACTACTCACCTCCACTCTTCAGGTAAGACTTACTGTCACTCTGCCCCATGACTCCCCTGCGTTTTGGGGTTGACTCCCTTGTACCTGAAGCTATACTACTCTAAGCCTCCTTTATTTTTTTAAGATGTTTGTCATTAATGAATATTCGCTGTATTGCAATAGCCTGAGTAAAATAATCTTCTCAATTGTTCAGTACATATTGTGTGTGACAAAAGAAAGACAGATTGTAATTTGGCATATACTAATAATTTTAGTCTTTTTATTTATGAGTTATTCTATCTTTCTGAATGCATAATAAAATGTAATTTTTCTTTTTATTTTGAGAGGGAGTCTTGCTCTCTTGCCCAGGCTGGAGTGCAGTGACAAAATCTTGGTTCACTGCAACCTCCATCTCCAGAGTTCAAGCAATTCTCCTGCCTCAACCTCCCGAGTAGCTTGGATTACAGGTGTCCGCCACCACGACTGGCTAATTTTTGTATTTTTAGTAAAGATGAGGTTTCACCATGTTGGCCAGGCTGGTCTCAAACTCCTGACCTTGTAACCTGACCATCTTAGCCTCCCAAAGTGCTGGAATTACAGGCGTGAGCCACTGCACCTGGTTGTAAAATGTAATTTTATATAAAGTTATAGACATAAGTTTAAATAGTAATATATATATGTATGTGTATGCACATACAAATATACTGTATTGGTCTGTTCTCACACTGCTAATAAAGACATACCCAAGACTGAGTAATTTATAAAGGAAAGAGGTTTAAATGACTCACAGTTCCACATGGCTAGGGAAGCTTCACAATCATGGCAGAAGGTAAAGCGGAAGCAAGACACGTCTTATACGGCAGCAGGCAAGAAAGCTTGTGCAGGGGAACCCCCTTTGTAAAACTATCAGATCTTGTGAGACTTATACACTATCACAAGAACTGAATGGGAAAGACCTGCCTCCAGGATTCAATTACTTCCCACCAGGTCCCTCCCACAACACGTGGGAATTATGGGAGCTACAATTCAAGATGAGATTTGGGTGGGGACACAGCCAAACCATATCATACACACACATTATTCACCTGAATTAAATAAAAGCAAGTAATAGAAAGAAGATAAATATTAAATGAATATGGAATACTTTTCACCAACTTTATATATATGTACACATTTGCACATACACAGATGTAGTTTATGGTGGCTACATGAAAAGATTAGGTAGAAATAGGTCATTTCAATCACGTCAACTAAATATCACTATTTAAAAATCCAAAATAGATTCTTGAAATCTTTATATGTTTTTATTTGGGTTCAGCAAAATATTTTGACTTTAAAATGTTAGCACCACAAAGCACCTCAGTAAGAGGATAATGAAAAACTTAAAAGGGTAATAAGTTCAGAAATCTCTCTCCATTTAAAAAGTTATTTCTTTATAAAGTTTTTATTTTCCTGCTGATACAGAAATAAAATTCAAATTTTGCTTAGTGACATAGTGTAGTCATATTCAGGATATCGATTTTTACCCTACCAAAAAGGTAATAACGAAGCCGTGTACGTTTCCTATTCAGCCTTTGTACTCAAAGTTTAAATTCAAAAAAAGAGAGACCCTGTATCTTAGAATACCTTCCCCTCTCCTAGCAACCACATTATTGAAATTCAAACTGCTAACATTCTAAAATCCCCTTTTTAAATAAGGATAGAACATGCTGAAGAAAAGAGTTATAACGAGAAAATATATGGGAACAAAATACCTATGCAATGCAAAAGTCTGCATAACTAAACCACTCAGAGTAGAGGACAAAAGTAAGATTCCAAAGATCCAATAAAGTCAATTTTTAAAAAAGTATAAATCAGTTCCTATGTTTTTGATCAAGTTAAATTTTCTGTGTCCTTAATCATATATTAAGATAATCTAAGATAAATTATCTTAATATTTTGCAAAGCAGCCATAAGTATAAAAAATACCATAAGAATAATCAGCATATTAAATTCATGAAGAATTTTTAGAAAATATATCTCCAAATAGAGTGTACAAAACATTTTCTAATAATTGTTGCTTGAAATTAAATATTTAAAAAATAATTTTTTAAAATTATAATATAAGCATACTAAAGAATATACCTAAATAAGTGTAGAAAACAGTTCATTGCTTCCTACTATCAAAAATAAACGTATATTTATATATTTATTCTAAAACATTGAAATTATATTAAATATGACAAAAATAATAGCCACAGGAAGCAGTTTTTGTAATTTTTTAAAGTGTAAGTGAGAACAAAATATTAAAGAATACATTCATTTGATGAAAAATATATTAAATAGTCTATTGCAGCAGGCTGGGGCACCATTAAAGCCCCAAGTTTAAATTTTCTTTTTTTGAGACTGTTTTCCTCCCAGGCTGGAGTACAATGGTGCGATCTCGGCTCACTGCAACTTCCACCTCCCAGGTTCAAGCAATTCTCCCACCTCAGACTCCTTAGTAGCTGGGATTACAGGCGCCTGCCACCAGGCCCAGCTATTTTTGTATTTTTAGGAGAGAGGGGGTTTCACCATGTCGGCCAGGCTGGTCTCAAACTCCTGACCTCAGTCCATCGGTCCACCTCGGCCTCCCAAAGTGCTGGGATTGCAGGCATGAGCCACTGCACCTGGCCTTAAGTTTAATTCTTAAGTGAGTCAATCAGTTATAGCTCTGCTCAAAGCTTTGAGTGCACCTAAAATTTCATCCAACATCTATTATCTTTCATCATATGCTAAAACAGCTTGAAGATGTATATGCTTTTATAAAAAATCTATAAAACAACAAAATTAAGGGTTTACATTTTAAAGCACCATTATTCACCTATAGTTGATGAATGAACAGTTAGAATGAAAAAAATAGAATTTTGGTCAATTCTGAAATGGTTCCACCATATCCAAACAAGTTGTATTAATGCATGTATACATTTCTTAATAGATAAAGTACTCGAATTGCTACAAGTACAAAAGCTTACAAGTTTCTAGTGAGAATGGCCTCTGTCAAAAACTTTGCTGTATATTGATTAATTTTGTTACTATAAAACAAAAAGATAGTTTTCAATCGAAAAATATCAAACACAAAGTTTTGAATTATAAAAGCGGCTTCAAGCAAATAATAATTTTTCCCCAGAATCAAAATTTACATATTCAAAGGGCGTAAGCAAGCATTGGGCACAGATAAAGCATTCTTTTCCTGGAGGATCCCAAAACCAGCAGATGGTGCAACCAAAACTATCATTTTCCGCCTATATTAACATGTATTTCAATTTTGGATTAAGAAGTTTTGACGATGTACGCAGAAACACAATTCACAAAAGGAAACTATTATGGTTTTGGATTTTTTTAATATATACTGTTGATTGCATTGAGAAAAAAAATTATTTATAGGCTTCTCCCTATTTTCAAGCCAGCCAGCCATCCTAAATTCATTTATTTTATTTTAAATTATAACAAATCTAGACCATGATATTATCACCTGCTCCAAACAACAGCCTTTTCCTAGTTTATACCGTTAACATTTTTATCATGGTATTTATATTTGGTATTATTAGGTCATTATAACTTTACAGGAATGCCTAATTGAGATAATTAATTCACTCTTTTATGTTAATCCTTTTCTACCTAGCATCCCATAAGATAATGGAGGTGTGATTTTTTTTCAGTAACTTTTGCTAGTTTAATAAATGACTTAACCTCCTCATCCATATTCATTTTGAAATCATACTTAATATTTTAATATAAAAGAATAAGCATAATACTGAATCTACTATGCATTACATTTCATGATTCTTTAATATTGTTTTGATCAGAGAATAAAGAAAAATATCTTTGATAGTTTTGATATCCTGAAAGTTTATCATGTTTTTTTCCTTGCCTGGACTGAATAACCTCTGATTTGGGGAAGTCATTAATACTTTTACTTTAATCATAAAATAAACTGTAGATTATCTCTTCATATATGTGTGTGTTTGTGTGTATGCATGTGTGTGTAGTAAGTCAAAAGAAGTTGAAAAACAATATTCTCTGATAACCTCTACATATTACAAACTAATTTTTCTTTGGATAATTTATAGAATTTATATTTTCAAATAAATTGTGTTTTTCAATTGGCTGTAACAACACTGGCAAGCTCAAAGTCTCACCATAAACTCTTCATGGGCCTGTGTGCAACGGAAGATGATACACAGGCCAATATTTTCCCCTTTGACTGTTGGTAATGGATAGGCAAGAGGCTTGCCAAAAAAAATCAGATCTTATTCCTCAGATCCCAAATCCTATAAATAAACAGATGCTGTCCCAAATATTAATAGGTTGAAATTGAGATCTGAAAAGCCTTTGTGATAAGATGTCTCTAAATTGGCTCTGAAATATCTCTATTTTTGGTATTTGTACCTTGTGAAATGTTCCCTTTTTGAGTGTGACCTGGACTCTTTGAAATGCTACTAGCTAATAAAATACTGCATATATAATGAGACATTACTTGGAAGACTATTTTACAAAATTGACTGTTGACTTTCATCTGAGGTGCTCTTCCTCACTCTCTGGCTTGCTCACTTTCTGGGAAGACATTTGTCATACTGTGAGATACCCTATGAAAAATCTCAAATTGCAAGAAGTGAGAGGCTCCAGACAATAGCCAGGTAGAAACTGGGCTTTTCATCTGACATCTTTGAGGACGTAAATATTGCCATGAACCAAATAAATGAACTTGACATTCCACCCTCACCAGGTTGCCCTTCAGATAAAACTCCAGCCCTGGCCAAAAGTGTGATTGAAAAAACAAGAAACTTTAGCCAGAGGTATTCAGCTGAGTCATATTCAGCATTCTGTCATTAGAAACTTTTGTTTTAAGTTGATCAATTTGGAGTAAATTGTTATGTAGCAACAGATAACTGTTATAATCTACCCATTTTTAGGATATATGGAGCTTAAGGAAAAAATGCAATTTTATAGAGATACAGTGAGAAACTGCAGAATGGCATGCACAGGTGGAAAGTAATTAGGGAATTGGGGCCTGTGAATATAGTTAAACTGAGTCTTTTAGGTACATATTTGCTTTAATTAGATAAATACATTTTAAAAGTCCAGGATGGCACAGGCATTTATATTTTTTATTCAATTATCTCATATTTTATTTCAGTGTTAACTACTCATCTATGTCAAATTAACTATGCTCATTGGATTATTTTACTTTTATTTAAATTTTGTTATCTGATACTTATTATATAGAATATGCAAATTGAAGTCCTGTCCTTCAGCAATCAATAAGGTAAAGGAGAAGAAAGACAAAAATCAGTAGAATTTCATGATAATTTAAGATACTAACAGACTGTGCTTTGCATGAGAGTGTGAGACCATAAAAATTACTATGGAAGCCAAAACTGTGGAAATAAACCTTAATAATCAATGGGGAAAATTATGATTGTTCCATGACCTGTGAAATATTTGTTAAAAATTTTAAAATGCTCTTACTGTGGGTGATAAAAATAGATAGGGAAATAAAAAATAGTAAAACTAATATTTATTTAGTACACTGTAATTTTTAAAATTAAAAAATTGTTTTCTTTGTAAAATAATCTTATCAAGAATATATTGAACATTGCCTTGTGGTTGTATAACTTACACCACTAAGCAAGCATCTTTTTGTATGCCTTAGAGAATTGTTATATTCCTTTCTAAATTTGGATCAGCCACCAATATTTTATTCTTTACACTTTCAACATTAAGAAATATCTCTGAGAGTTACAGGAATGTGAAGTTTTGTGTTGTTTTTACTTCCTGTATGTCATCTCTAGCCTTTTACCGTAATCAGCTTCTTTATTTACATTGGTAAGTTCACCTTCACTAAATTACTCTGGCTGCTTATTTAGAGCCTTTCAAGCAATGGCAGTGTTGACACTGCCACAATCTGCCATTTCACCTGTAAAATCTATATAGTGTTACACAAGTATTATATATTATATAGAGATTATATATAATATTATTATGTATTATATAGAGATTATATATAATATTATTATATATTATATAGAGATTATATATAACATTATTATATATTATATAGAGATTATATATATAATATTATAATATATTATATATGTGAAAGGAAAATAAACCTCAGGACCCCCAAATCACTAAGCCAAAGGAAAAGTCAAGCTGGGAACTATGTCAGACAAGCATATTTTCCATTATATTTCTAAACATGATTGCTAAAATATAAAAAGCTACATATCTCTTTCACAATTTGCCCACAAGGAAATTCCTTTTGGGCAAAGGACAGACAGAACTCAAAGTCATCCCTCTGAGGCTCACCTGAGACAAATGCATATCTGATTACTTCCTCTGCCCTATTGTTTATGTAAAAATGCAGATTCACTGAGCCAGACTAAACTGTGTGTTCAGTGGAAGGCTGATGAAGAGCTCAAATTGTGTATTCAGTGGAAGGATAAGCAAGGACTGAAAATAATGCAACCTTTTGACTGTCATCTACTTCTAACTTGGAAGCCCCCACTTAGAGTTGTCCCACCTTACTAGACCAAAAGAATATACATCTTACACATATTGATTAATGCCTCTTGTCTCCCTAAAATGTATAAAAGCAAGCTGTATCCCCCTACCTTGGGCACATTTCATCAGGACCTCCTGCAGCTGTGTCACAGGCATGTCCTTAACCTTAGCAAAATATTAAATAAACGTTCTAAATTGATTGAGATGTTTCTCAGATATTTTCATTTACATAGGCAGTAGTATATATAATACAATAATGGTATTATACAAGTAATATATACTATACTCTGTTAAAATGCTATATTATATTAATATATGATGGTATTATATATAATATATGGTTTCATTTTTATAAGATGTCATGTAAGTTTATCACTAGGAGATAAAGAAACAACACTACACATTTGTTATCTGTGTGTAAACTGAATCACAAGAAAAGCTGTGATTAGTCATTGATCAGGACATGAGTCTGTTGTATACATGGTAATTTGTGGGCTGCAGAACCAGCAGCAAAGTTTATACTTTATGCAATTTCAGTTTACATTTTGTGGTAATTAAAAATTTCACTTTGTTGTGTGGGGACTGGTGTTATTTTCTCTAAATCATGGAAACTGAAATTTGCACATATCAGTTCCATGAAGAGTGAGGTTTTATTTATTTAAAATCTGTACTTTGAGAACATCAAAGCCTAAAAAAAATAGTAACTCCTTCTGTTTAAACAATTTTCTGGAGGAAGTGGTTAAATCAGCATGTGCAGGTTGCTCAAACTCTGCATACTCAGAAAAACAGAGTGGTTTGACAGTTTAGGAAGAAAGATAATCTCTGAGACCTTAGAATATTTTGTTTGTTTGATAAGTGAGTTTATGTATCCCTAAAGCTTTGGTCCTGAAGGACCAGTGTGATCAGGTAGTTTATGCCTACACTGTGATTTATGGTGTCTGAATGTATTCATCCTAAGGGACTGGAACCTGAGTAGCTGAAGTCAGTCATGCAGAGACTATATGCCTATGTGGTAGGCCCCTATATTTGTCCATTCTTATGCTGCTAATAAAGACATACCCAAAACTGGGTAATTTGTAAAGAAAAGAGCTTTAATTGACTCACAGTTTAGCATGGCTTGAGAAGCCTCAGGAAACTTACAATCATGGCAAAGGAGAAGCGAACACATCCTTCTTCACATAGCAACAGCAAGGAGAAGTGAAGAGCAAAGAGAAAAAAGCCCCTTATAAAACCATTAGATCTCATGAGAACTCACTCACTATCAGAAGAACAGAATCATGAGGGTAACCACCCCATGATTCAATTACCTCTTACTGTGCCCCTCCCTCCACACATGGGATTAGGGGACTACAATTTAAGATGAGATTTGGGTGAGGATACAGCCAAACCATACCATTTCATCCCTGGCTCCTCCCAAATTTCATATCCTCATAATTTAAAACACAATTGTGCCTTCCCAACAGTCCTCCAAAGTAGTAACTCATTCCAGCATTAACTCAAAAGTCCAAGTCCAAAATGTCATCTGAGACATGGCAAGTCTCTTCCACCTATGAGACTGTAAAATCAAAAGCAAGTTCATCACTTCCTAGATACAATGAGTTAATAGGTATTGGGTAAATATACCCATTTTAAATGGAAGAAATTGGCCAAAACAAAGAGGCTACAGCACCCAAGCAAGTTTGAAATCCAATAGGGCAGTCATTAAACCTTAAAGTTCCAAAATAATCTTCTTTGATTCCACGTCTCATATTCAGGTCTGGTGAATGCTAGAGGTGGGCTCCCATGGCCTTGAGCTTTGGCTCCCTTGTGGTTTTGCAGGGTACAGCCCCACTCCCAGTTACTTTCACAAGCTGGCGTTGAGTACCTGAGGCTTTTCCAGGTGCACAGTGCCAGCTGTTGGTAGATCTACTGTTCTGGGTTTTGGAGGATGATGTCTCTCTTCTCACAGCTCCACAAAGCCATGCAAGTGGAGACTCTGTCAGGGATTATGACCTAACTCTGTCTGGGGTTATGACCCCACATTTTCTTTCTCCACTGCTGTCACAGAGGTTCTCCATGAGGGCTTCATCCCTGTAGCAAACATCTGCATTGACATCCAGGCATTTCCATACATCCTTTGAAATCTAGGTACAGGTTCCCAAACATCAATTCTTGACTTCTGTGTATCTGCATGCTCAACACCATGTGAAAGCTGCCAAGGCTTGGGACTTGAACCCTCTAAAGCCACAGCCTGAGTTGTACCTTTACCCCTTTTAGCCATGGCTTGAGTGGCTGGAGTGGCTGGGACATGGGGCACCAAGTCTCTGGGTTGCAACAGCAGGGGGGCCATGGGCCCAGCCCAGGAAACCATTTTTTCCTTATAGGCCTCTGAGCCTGTAATGGAAGGGGCTATTGTGAAGGTATCTGATATGCCCTGGGGACATTTTCCCCATTGTCTTGGTGATTAACATTCAGCTCCATGTTACTTATGCAAATTTCTGCAGCAGCCTTGAATTTCTACCCAGAAAGTGGGTTTTCTTTTCTATCCCATTGTCAGGCTGCAAATTTTTCAAGCTTTTATGCTCTGTTTTCTCTTGAATGCTTTGCCACTTAGAAATTTCTTCTGCCAAATCCCATAAATTATCTCAAGTTCAAGGTGCCACAGATAGCTAGGGCAGGAATAAAATGCCACCAGTCTCTTCACATAGTAAGAATGATCTTTACTTCAGTTCCCAAAAAATTCCTCGTATCTGTCTGAGACCACATCAGTTTGGACTTCATTGTCCATATCAGTATCAGCATTGTGGTCCAAGCTGTTCATTAAGCCTCTAGGAAGTTCCAAACTTTTCCACATTTTTCTATCTTCTTCTGAGCCCTCTAAACTGTTCCAACCTCTGCCTGTTACCCAAGTCCAAAGTTGCTTCCAAATTTTGGGGTAACCTTATAAAAGCACCTCACTCTCTATCACAAGAAGAGCAGCATGGGGGTAACTACCCCCATGATTCAATTACCTCAGACTGGATCCCTCCCACTATATGTGGGGATTATGGGAATTACAATTCAAGATGAGATTTGGGCGGGAACATAGTCAAAACATGTCAGCCTCCAATTTAAACTTTGGACCCCTAAAGCTGCATGAGTTTCTTCGATGGATAACACTTTAGCTTTCCATGTGTTGTCACAAGTTGTTGCTGAGAGATCTAAACAGGTCCTTGAAACTCTACCAACAGAAGACACCTAAAAGCTTGAGTCTGGTTTTACTTGGACCTGGTCCCACAGACCTCTTCCTTTTGCTGATTGTAATCTGTATTCATTCACTCTTAAAAATGTAAACGTGAGTATAACAACTTTCCTGAGTGCCTCTAGTGAATCATTGAGCCTGAAGGTGATCTTGGAGACCCTTGACATACCTGTTTATCTACTGTCTTATGTCATTCCATCCTCTTCTTAAGCGTTCTTTATTTTATATGAGAATAAATACATATACACTTCATGTATATATAAAAAATACA